>NC_062221.1:78001074-78315574 GCF_902686445.1 Sciurus carolinensis | reverse complement strand
TGGTCACACTGCCCCTTTTGAAAACCCCCTTGGTCACATCAAAAAAAGATCTAAGCAAATAAATAAATAAATAAATAAATGAAAGAAAGAAAGAAAAAGGCAAAAAAGAAAGAAGATAAAACAAAACAAAAATATAGGCACCAACAGTTAGAGCAACAAAAGAGTTCAGGGGGAATAAAATTTAAAAAAGAAAAAAAAAGCCTCTTGCCTTCAACATAAAACTTTTCAAAGATCCAGTCTCTTTTATTTTGACGACTTTCCTTTTAAAAAGGACTTTTTGCTCCTTAAGCCCTATTAAAAGCACTAAAAATCCTACAAAAATATAGATGTCTAAAGACAATACAGGGATTTTCCTTACGAAAATGTAAAACTATAATAACGTGTGAGCTACCCTAGAAAATTTTGAATTTGCCAAAACTTGCCCTACTTCTAGTAGCTTTCAGTGAGTTCAAGTGCTAATGCTGACCACCTAGTACTTGTTTTTTCTTTGAGGGTCATTACTGAGGCAACACATACATGGTAAAATTTCCGAAAAGACTCCTTGTTATCAAGTTACTTCAAACACAAGGCATTCACACCTCCTAGCCAGGAGGGTTTCCTGGTGAGGAATCACCCTCTACCCTGATAGGTATTATACTTGTAAGCAGGGACACAAATGCATTTCATAAATATGGGAAAATATATAAGCCTATAGTTCTTTCTAACAGTTTTCTTCTCCAGGGATAGGAATAGAATATATTTTCAGTGAATGGGGGGAAAAAAAGGAATAAAAGAGTTTCTGATTCTTGGTACAACTGTTGTAGCTGTTTTCCACTTAGCAAAATAGTTATCTGCAGTTAGGTACTGTACATAATATATATTTAAGGATTTTTGTGGTGCTTGTGGGTTTTCCCTTTGCTCAGTTTAGTGTCTTATGTACCTTAAAAAGATTTCCAAATGACAATCAAAATACGAAAGGCATTAAGAGGAGAACTTTTAGAAAGAAAACATTTCCTTGGGTTTATAATTCAAGGATATTAGGATAAAAATATAAATGTACAGCAGGTATAAAAGATAAAATCGTTTACTATATTTTGCACATACAGTTTACATCTTGATTTCTTTTTTCTTTTGTTGGAGCATTAATTTAAAATAGATAAACATTCTGGAATGTTTGCTACAAACACAAATTCATAGTAAAAATATACATGCACAGGCAAAAAATCAGATGGAGAATACAAAGCTACGTGGCAATCAGAATTGTTGAAAAATCTCCGTCTAGACTATATTTTGCTTGAACTAGTATATCATAGATGGGGTAAGTAATCTCTCTGGGGGTTTTGTCATTTACGTAATAGAAACAAAAATAAAACACAAATATCCGCTCCCTAACTACCTATTCTTAAATAACTGACAAGTGACACAAGTGGTACCTTTTAAACAGATGGATGCAAAAACTTGTGAGATCGAATGAACTAATGCACCCCATTGGCATTTTGGGAACCCAAATTCCATAATTAACTTTTTACCCAAGTGGCAAAAGTAGGTGTTCTCGCCACTAAATTGATTGTTTGATGGACTCTTGTTCTTTTCTCCACAAGATTTTTGGGACCCCCAAAAGGGTAAAGAGATGATAAGAGAAGATGCATCCTTAACAACTTTTATTGTAAGTAGAAAAAAAAAAAAATAGCACAGAGTGAGCATAAGAACAGTTGGATTTAGAAAGATTTAAAAGAGGAGAAAAGAGCAACACATTTAACTTAGTCTTTTTCCTTTTAATTTTTCATGTATATATATTGGGGTGATGGGGAGAAAAGATAACTGGATTTCTTTTGAATGTCTTTGTGTCTTTATAGAGTGAATGTTCTGTTCCTGTCTCTTTCTTTTTAAGCGAAAAACTAATAAAAATAGAAAAACATATATCAGACATTAAGCTCACTCCCCCCCCCCCCCTTTCCCTTTGTAAAGAACTCTTTGTTCTCTAGTGAAAATGCTGAAAAATCCCCGGGCAGCTACTCCCTGAAACAAGTGCAAAACACTTAGAGGCTTTTGGGCTGGCTAGGAGCCAGGAACCCTCCCGCTGTCTGGTTAGAAGAGGAAAAAAAGAAGAGAGAGGGAGAGGGAGAGAGGGGAAGAGGGATGGGGGGGCAGAGAGAGAGGGGGGAGAGAGAGAGAGAGAGAGAGAGAGAGAGAGAGAGAGAGAGAGGAGAGAGAGAGGAGAGAGAGAGAGAGAGAGAGAGAGAGAGAGAGAGAGAGAAATTGGAGCTTCCTTTAATAGACATAGGAAGCAGCGTTTTTTTTCTTTTTCTTTTTTTTCAAAACTGGCGGTCAAGCGTTAAGTAACTCCCGTCTAAATCCACCTGCTAGAAATGAACTTGGGTAACCCCCCAGGGGTGCACAAAGACAGGGAAGACAGTAACATACTCCATACTCTTTCCCACCCCCCGTTGTACTGCTTCCATTCTTTCTGCTCCCATACACAAATGCCCACAGCTTCTCACGCCGCCCCTCTTACCCCCCAACAACAAACACAGCAAAATACATGCTCTCTCAGTCTCCTAAGGAAAAAAAAAAAAAAAAAAAAGGCTTTTCCATCTCGGTTGCGACACAGTGATAAGGGGTAGCGAACATCTCATACCTGGTGTGAATGCTAATCAGTCAGGAGTTCTCCTTTTCCCAAGACAGGGAACTGTTTCCTTCCAAATTTATTAGAACCTCCTCCACTGCCTCTTTGAAAAACCTTCTTTGTCACCCTCTCCCAAGTCCCGATACTTCTTTAAAAAAAAAATGGCTTCGGAGCTCCTTCTATTCTTGATATTGATTCTCTCTCTCTCCCCCCACCCCTCCTCCTCTCTCCTGTCTGTGTCTCTTCTGAGTGGTCTATTGATAAGTCCCTGGAGGCACTGGGTCAGCCTGCCCGTAGGAAACCAGACACAATGCACAAATCTCCGAGTGCCATTCTGCCATCAGCAAGCAGACCACGTTTAGGAGAGAGAGAGGAAAAAAAAAAAAAAAAAAAAAAAAAAAAAAAACAGTAGAGCAAGAGACAGAGAGAGAGAGAGAGAGAGAGAGAGAGAGAGAGAGAGAGAGAGAGACCAACCAAGGGGGGGAGAGACTGAGAGAGAGAGGAAGAGAGGGGGGAAAGGAGAGAGGGAGGGAGGGAGAGAGGGAGAGAGGAAGAGAGAGAGAGAGTGAGAGAGAGACACACACGGAAGGAGAGAGAGAGTGTGTGAGAAAAAGACTGATTGGAACAGGAGGGAGGGAGATAGAGAAAGGGAGAGGGAGAGAGAGCGCGAGAGGGAGAGCGACACTGCCAGTCAGGTTAATCATCCCTACTTTAATTAGCTGTTCGGCTTAGACATAAAACAATTGAATTTGAATGATCTGTCAGCAGGCTCGGCTGAACCAAAGGGGAAAAGCGAATATTACAAAAAGACTGTTGGTGTGTTCTGATAAGCAATACTGCTCCTACTGACAAATCCTCAAAGGGGGAACTATTAAAACTTACAACTAAACAAAAAGTGCAAATATAAATGGCACTAGATAGAGGTCTTTCTTTAAAAATGGAGTTTTCTCCCCTAGTTTTATGAACTGTAGATGTTTATGTGCAGGTGCCAACATATTAGGGGGTTGCGTGTAATGTGTGAAAGTTTATTAACGATGGTCTAGGAGTGTAGCAGACAGATGCTGCAGAGAACAAGACAGGTACAGTCGGATGCCGAATCTAGATCTTGGAGGGAGATGGATGCTGGAAAAGGAGGCACCATGGCAAAAGATCAGCACAGACAAAGTCAGTGGGCACACAGGCAGACAGATTTTAGGCACGGCATGATTGTGTCTAAAAAGGCAAAAGTTCTGATGCAATAATAGGTGCAAAACAATCCATCCATCCTCCTCTCCCGGGTGCACTCCAAGGTACAGTTAAAATGGATTAATCTTTGTGACAAACAGAGCTGGCAAGGCAGACTATGGCAGACACTGAAGGCGATTTGCAGACCCAGAGAATACAGTGCTGGAAAAGCCCCAGAGATCAATCTCTCTAGCCCCTAATTTAGCAGATGAGGAAACTGAGGCCCATAGACTCAGAGCAATACATCACAAAGGCAATAGCCACGTCAATACTAGAACCCAGGGCTCTAGCAGCCCACCAGGTTCTTTCACATACCAACTAACCTCTAGTATTCTTTAAAGATTCTGGCCCAACAGGTGTAGATATTACCTTTGCCTCCAGAACAGGAAGATTTCTACATCTATGTGGCCAGCACACAGACCTCCATGTTTTTTTCCCAAAATGTCTAAATAACCAAGTGGAAATAATTGGGGGGGGGGATCCATTTTGAAGGCTAGGAGTAAGGGATTTAAGTGTTCAATTCATTCTCAGTGAAAAGCAGAAAAATATAACATTGTAGAGGTCCTCTCTCAACCAAGTCTAACTTGTGCCATGTTTCCAAGAGAATGAAGGCCAGTGGATTGATCTATGAATATATATACATAGTGATATCACCATATATATATCACCATATAAGAAGATGTGGCTTTCTCATACAACACATTTCTAAAATAAAGGCACACTGTGGGTGAAAGAGATTGAGTCTTTCAGTTTATGATGCAGTTTTAAGTCACTGATGAGATTTTCTACCTGGAAGATTAGCCATGGGCAACTTTTCTGATACATTTCAATTGAAAATGAGCTACTAAAATAGAAAAGGGAAATTGTATTATCTACCCATGAATTTGATGGTATCTTTTTGGGGACATATATGATCACATTCAGTAAGGAGCTCTCTTTTCACAACAGATAATTGAGGGTGCATTTTTCTTAAAGCAAGAAAGAGGTGCTTATGAAAAGAACAGTGACATCAGATGTTATTGGAAAGATTAAGCCTCTTGTCCTAAAACAAGAATCATGGTGTATGTAAAAGCAAAAACTATCTGTCAGTCATGCTTCAGCAACAGCATTGCTACTTAGGGTGAAAGAACAAAACTGAAAGAAATGTTGGGCACCTGGGAGCCCAGTCAAAGGCAAGCAATCTGAAAAAAGTCATAGCCAAGGTAATTTAGTTTATCTACCGACCAACCTCTTTAACAATGGCTGCTGCAACATGCCTAACACACAAGGTCCACGTCAATCAATTTGGGGTTGGGGAGAGAAAGCAGTGATTTTGGAGACTGTCAGATCCTCCAGCAAGTCCCAAAGTACACCTGCTGTGCCAGAGCCCAAAGCAGGGAAGAGAAATGTCTATAAAAGCATGATGGTGATCTGACTAAAAAGGGCACAAATTTGGAATAACAAAATTGCCTAAGTTGCAGCTACTTTCAGAGCCTCAGTTTCCCTATCTCTAAAAGGTGATAGTGTTGGTTCCATAAGTGGTTTTGAGGATGTCATGAGCTAATATATGTAAATTACATGGCTAGTCATCACTTAGTGAGGAAGGTATAACAAGTAAATGAATGAACTTGCCAATTATGGATGTGCTGAGGGTGTTACGTTCAAAGTGCACCACTCAAGACAAAAAAAATATAGGAAAGCAAGGATTTAGAATACAGACTTCTATTAGAAAGGGCTGGCAGAGAGATTATAAAGTTGAGAACCCCAAGTTTCTAGACACTAAACTTACAGGTTCTTGAGTCATCTGAAGGTTGTATTATATTTTTGATCATAAATTTGAGAATATTTCCTGGTTCATAATAACAATGACAGCCAACAGTCAATATATTACTGAACACTTGATTTGTACTAATCAGTTTGCAAAGTGTTTTACAATTTTTAATCCTACATTTGTGTCACAATAGCCCAATATCCCCCATTTCATAAAAAAGGAAATTGAGGTCAAGAAAAGTTATGAAATTTGCTGAAGATCACTCAGCTAGTGAGCATGGAGCTGGGGGGATTAAATGCAAGCAACCTGACTCTAAAGCCTGCATATTTGGGCTTGGTGCTATACTGGCACATAGTAGGTATTCCTTAAATATGTGTCATAAAGGAATGAGCAAATGAATAAAACATCAGTATTTTGATTTCATAAGAAATAAGTTAAAATCTGTGCCTAATCACTTGTGAGACCCTTGTGTTTGAATGATATAATCTGTACCTCTTCTGTAGTTTACTTTAGGTTTGGCCCTTCATCAGAAGCCAGGTGAGCCATGTCCCCAAATGGTGTTGAAAATGGATGAGGCAAAGATTGCTGACCAGGACCACCCAGGACATTTAAATATCTGACAGCATTTGCCGCACTTTGAGGGCAGTGTTAGCACATGGGTTATTAATTGGCTTAATTCCAGTTCGGATAATTACATTGTGTCTTTTTAATTTTTCCCCTGACTATGCTATTCTTCACTTCCCATCACACATGTGCTCTTTAAAAAAGCATATGAACACACACAAAGTTATATTTAAGGTTTGCATAAACATTTAGGGTGTTTTCCCCCTTAAATGATTAGTGTACAGTAGCCAAGTAATAAATGGGCAAAAGGATAAGTCATTGCAAAATAAAGATAACTAGTTGAGGCTAAGATTTTTGTTTGGGATTGAAATAAACAGATTTTTAAACCATTTCTCTGGTGACAGTATTCCAATCAAATACAAATATTTTCTTTTGGGCAGATATTTCAAGAACTGATGACCTGCTTATGATAAACTGATTTTTTTAATACAATGTAGCTCCAAGAATTAAAAATGCCAGTGAAAACTCTGATCCTTTAGAGTAGAAAGGAAGAGTAGGTCCTGAGTGGCATAGCATGTAGAACTCATGGGTGTTAGAATAGTTATTAATCCAGTTATTAGACCCTGACTTATTTGGCAGGTTGTTTCATCTCCAAACATATTACTAGAATAATCTTCAAATTATAGAAGAAAGGATAAAGGATCTTGATTTAATAAGCTTAGGAAAGTTTGACAGTCATAAACAGGCACAACTCCTCTCCTTCTCCCAAAGAATGCTTGGTCTGAGAAATACTGTCTACATCACTCCGAAGAAACCATTGCAGAGGTATGCATGCTAATTCTAATTATGTGAACAAACAGATGCACCCATGGCAGAGAATGGTTTACTAGCATACATTTTTATGAACAAGTCACAAAATATAGGGAGTATGGAAAACAAGAGAATAAGGGGTTAATTTATTTACTATGCATGACAGTTTCTAGACCTTTACTTCCTCAGCTTTTAGCGTAAAATTCCATGCATACTCCACACATCATAATAAATGCCATAATTCAATGTATGCCATAATTTGATTTACTTTCAAGCACCTTTTCTGGTTTAGCTCTCAAAGCCTTCCTTCCTATAAACTTTCTCCAGAGTATTTTTTGTGGCCCTCTGTAAATCGTCCTTTAAAAACTGGTGTTTGTGGGCTAGCCTAATGCTATCAAGAGATTTCTATCAAACTAGTTCTATTTCCTTCTGAGAATCAATGGTCAAATTCCATGCCCTTATCTGAAAACAAGCCAAAAATAAATACAAAAAATCCTTTCCCACTGCTTTGACCCCACTAATTATGACAGCAGTCACTTGGTGTCTGTCCTCTATAGTTTGTTACTCATTCCTTGAGACTGAGTTCTTTGGGGACAAGGTCTTTCCATTTTGTTTGGCACATTTAATATATTGTCCAGTATCACACCTGCCCGTGGTGGTAGATGATATCCCAGAAAAAACTGGAGGCAACAATATATTAATATTAATTATCTTAGTTCTATATACACAAATGCAATTTTTCTCTCTGTGCCTCAGTTTTCCAATATGCAAAAGGGGTATACATATTATCCTATGACTAGTGATTTGGTGATTAAAGGAATATAATTTGGTAGGATATTTAAGAAGTAGCTAGTAAAAAGTGCTTGTATTGGTTATGTTCATAGCCTCACTACTATTTTTACAAAAAAAAATGGCTTGGATAACACATTTTAAATTCAAAATTTAAGTGAATTTTGAATTCAAAAGAAAAGCGGACAAGATTTATTCTAAATATTAAAGATGTAAGTAAGCTCTTGGTTTTAAAATGCCATCTACAGCCTTGTAAATTTTATAGAAGCAAAAGGTTTAGGAGATTCTCTGGTTCTCTCAATTTAGAGAGAAGAGCCAAGTGGTGGATATTTTTTTTCTCACAAGTGTAAGGTCAAAAAACTAGGTAGAAGCCCTGGTACTGAAATCAGTTCACTCTCCTCACCCACACTTTGTAAATGGCTTTCACATTCTTGTTTTTCATAATCCAGACCATCTCACCCTTCACCCTTTTTAAAATAAATTTTATTAAAGGACCTCTTAAATTGTGGTGCATTAGGAACATATTCCTAATGTAATCTGATAAATATACCACAGATGAACTGTGGTAGGTGGAATAATGACCATCCAAAATGTATCCATGTCCCAAACCCCAGAGCTATTTGTTATCCCTAACCTCATAGGGCAAAGGAATCTTGTGAATATGATTAAATTAACACTATTCAAATGGGGAGATTATCTGGATTTGCTAGATAGGCTCTATATGTAATCATGAGTTTTTATAAGAAGGAAGCAGGAGGATCAGAGTCCGTTGGAGATGAACTGATAGAAACACGAGGTTGGAGTTCTTCAAGGAAGGGGCTATGAGCCAAGGAGTGGAGGGGCTTCTGGAAGATAAAGGCAAGAAAACAGATTGTTCCTCAGAGCTCCCAAAGGAAACAACCTTGTCAATACCTTGACTTGAGTACAGTGAAACTGATTTCAGGCTTCTGGCCTTCAGAATCACGTGAGTATTCTGAATTTTAAAGCACCAAGTTTGTGATAATTTATTATAACAACCATAGGAAATTAACATGGAACATTAGCTACCTTGATCTGGATATTATCTTTCAACACAGTTGAAATATTTCTTATCTCTTTATTATAATTTTTTATTCTAGCAGGTACATTACCTTGTTGGTTGAAACTGAGTTTGTGATAACAGACCCTTAACAATCTTCAGAAAAATAGTGCCAAATCGTTAAGTCAAGGGTGAGTCTTTCCCTTTCCACTAAGAACTTATTTCTAAGTTGACAGGATGCAAATCAACTAAAGATTGTTGGTTAATGGATCAGTTGCCTGTAAATTTATTTAATAACATTTGCCCACGTCCAGTTTTATAACAGCTTCTCATTGAGGGGTGGGAAATCATATCTCCCAAGTTAACCTGCAACAGTAGTTCTAATTAGAAGCAAACTGACGGGTTTCAGTTCTTAAATGCCAGAAGATTTGAACTCATTCAAAACACTGAGGTGCTTTATTGCTAGCTCCTTACTCAACACTAGTTTTCTAGTAGTCAGAAATGGAGAAATGAGTAGCCTGAGGTAGCATTTTCGTAACAAGCTTCCTTCATAAGACCATTTGCCATCATGTGTCATTTCTACTCAGTTATTGCATATGATGTTTAAGGACAGTGCTCCCTAACCAGTGCTCCATGAACCGGCAGCATCAATATTGCCTAGAAACTTGTTAGAAATGTAAATTCTTGTGCCTTACTCCAGACCTAGTGAATAAGATCTCAGCGGTTGATGTCTGAGTGCCTATATGTTAACAAGCCCTTTAGGAGATTCTAAAGCTCAGCTGAGAACCAGGGCAAATCTGTGAGGTTCAGCAAGGTTAGTGAAAATACACATTGAATTATGAGTGATATCATCTGCCAGCCTGTCATAACTGTGGCTCTGATGCTAGCTGTTACCTTAGGTAATGTTCTTAGTCTGTTTGTCTCCTCATTTAAGAGATGGAAATAGTAGTAGTAATAATAGTGATAATAATAATATGAAAGAAATAACAGTTTGGATTGCAAGTGTCCTAGGACTATGGCATTGGGGACATCTCTTTGATATTTCATAGAAACTCAGGCCCTGAGGTAATAACATTTAAAAGTTCAACAGGTTTCTAATGTCCAGTACTTGGAAGCCTGGAATCTTAGACATGTAAAGGATGTGATATTGAGTGGAAGACCCATTGACACTATTAGTCTCTAGAACCAAGTGCTGAATCTCTTGATTTGAAACTTTACCTTTCCATTCTTCTGGTAGCAGAATTTAGTGACAGCTTTGAATTCCACGTCACCAAAGAAACTGTGGCTTTTGGGACTCAGAACTACAATTCTTTATCAATTTCTAGTGACACTCAGTTTTTTAAAGTGGCCCACGATCTCTCTTATTTTCACACCGCATTCTTCCGTATGTAAGAAGCTCCAGGAAGGCAGCTCAAGACAACTGAGTATATTCACATAATTTTCAATGGAAAAGATATACATCCTGGTAGACAGGAGGATTGTTCAAATCAAGACTGAGATCTGTTTAGGTACTAAAGTCCACAGTGTGAGCAGGCTGAAAAGAACTCTAGTGGCAGATAGATGCAATCTTGATTTTCATGGAAAATCATCAGGATTTCCTCCAAATTCAGAGTAAGAAAATTCACAATATTTACCAAGGGCTGTATGTAAATGAGGGAAAAAAACCAATCTCATACAAGATAGCTGATCATCTATTTTCCTTCTTGCATGAAATTGTAGTGTGTATCCCTTTTGGTTCAAGAGCTCGTCTTTCCACTAAAGATTAAAGATTATACATCACATTTTGGCACCTCCTCTGTGCCTTGCAGGAGGTTGGGGTAAGGCAAAGATTCCGTTTGGGTGGCTGTTTCTGTTGAGCCAGTTACAATATGTGCATCAGGAGAGGCAGCTGCACCTTTTAAGAGCTCTATGTCCTTAAGCAAGTCATCTGTCCTTTTAAACTTCATAGTTTTTTTTCATTTGTAAAATGTGTATAATATGTACCTAACCAATCTTATAAGTTGTTCTGAGAATCAAAATGGATGAAGTATCCAAAATGCTTTGTAAACTAAGGATTCCACTTGCTTGGTGTTATTAATGATTTTATTATTTACACTTTAGTAGGAGAGTAAAGATATGTATAGATATATTGGATATGGTAGCTTACATTTTTTCAGACGTGTAAATTGCACATAACTCTATAGTATTCCACTAAACATATTAGTTTCTTTGTTAGATTATAAGTAAGGTGGTACTAAGGTCGTTACTTCCTTTAAGTCTCCTTATGATCTCTATTTTGATCGTGATAAATTACACATTACATAGACACTTTTGCAGAGTTTCCTATGGTTCTATTTTGGCCACTGACTTGAACAGATTCCCTAAGTAAGCATAAATTCAATATTCAAAAACTGAAGAAATCATGGCACTCAACGCTGGTACTGAGGAGGTAAGAACATCTTTAGAATTCATTTCTCACTTGCTTAATACCATAAGATCTACTTAGAAATGCCCATTAGTTCAACAAATATTCCTGAAAGAAAATGTGTTGCAAAGCTACTGAACCTTCAATGTTTAAAGGAACAGTAACATGTCCTCTGCCCCAAAGCAAATTATCATTGCTTGAAATGCCCAAACTATGTGTAAACAAATCTGTGAGTTGAGTTCCGGTGAAGACCTCATGCCTTATTGCTATTTAGGTAGTCATAAGAGTATAGGGTGCCTACTCAGTCCTGTATATGAAGGAAAATTAATTGTGTAATATATATATACATATATAATACACACACATACATATATACTTGTATATATATGTATGTATATTTGTATATATATATATTTTTTTGGGGGGTATACTGGAGATTGAACCCAGGGGCACTTTACCACTGAGCTACATCCCCAGCCCTTTTTGTTTTTTGAGACAGGGTCTCCCTAAGTTGCTTAGGGCCTTACTAAGTTGCTGAGGTTGCCCTTGAACTTGGAATCCTCCCGTCTCAGCCTCTGGAGCCACTGGGATTATAGGCATGCACCACCATATGCAGTTCTGTGTGGTATATTTTAATACAAATCTTTACAGCAATGTGAAAGAATATATCTGAATATCCTGAACTGTTTTTTGAATCTTCAGTCGTGTATAAAATTCCACCTCCTTGGCTGTGCATCTCTACTGGGAGGATAAGCCCTGTCTTACACATCTCTGAATTTTCCACTGCCTCTAATATAGTGGTTTATATCTAGCATTTGCCTCCAAACTATCTGCTGTTTAATTGGATTCACTTCTTATTGGCTTTTCTTGGGGGCAATTAATGCACATAAAATGTCCATAGATAAATGCATCATTATCACCGAGGTGAAAGTTGCAATTCTTAATTTTTAAAAAAATTATGCATCGGACCACTTATTTTTCCCACGTGACACTTAACCTGACTAATTATAGAAAACATGATTCTCTTTTAAAAGATTCACTTTACATGCACCGTTTTTAGGAATTCAGTTAATGTGTCAAGTATTGTCATTCTACACAATGATGGTGACGATGAGTCTCTATGTATTAGAATTTTGATGGAAAATATTTTAAGTTAAAGTAAGCAACTCAAAAAATTGCATAAATACCCATTCTCTCCTAGACACAAATTTCCACATTCTTAAATTAATGCAAAGGAAAGATACATTCTTTTGTTCTTGTGGAATACAAATGATGACGACTAATAAATGAATAAATAAAGCACAAGGTAACCAAATCAATGTCTGCTCAATTCTGGTCAAGGAGGTGAAGTGAAGTTTCCCTTTGAGTCAGAGAATGTAGTGGATAAAAAGGACGTGAATAGCTGGGGGGATTTCCTGAGGCCATTGCAGACCAGCTCACACGCTATTAAGAGGCTCATTTTCATGAGACTTTTGGTTGCATTTGTAACACTTGCTCTGGGTCCCCTAGAGCATTAAGTGCCACATCACAGCACTACAAGAACACGGCTAAATGTGAGAAGGTATATTACAAGGTACTTTTTCTTTCAGATCCAAATGTCCTGAAGTTTGTAGATATTTTCAAGACTGCTTTTTTTGTTGTTTATACTTTTTTCCTTTTCCCCCAAACCGCCACATATTCCTTCACTAGGACTAAGTACAAAGGACTTTTTGTTTTCAATAAAAACCTAATTTCTTGTACTTTAAAAAGTGACCAACTGTAAAACCTGTGGATTAGTATAGTTAATGATTTCCATAGATAGAAGACATTTCATTAAAAACAATCTGATCTGACTGGTAAGTTTGTTCTAGCTTAAGGATTTAGCTACAGTTTGGTGAATATTTGTTCTCTATTAGGCTTGGTGCATATTAATTGGTACATATTTTAACATTTCACTATTATATTAAATTATTAATAATTTGAAATTAGTAGCTGGTACTGCTACCATTTTTTTCTGAAACAGTGCCAGTATTTCTTCTAAGTTTGTTCAGAACAAAAAGTCTGAAATCTAATTTGTTGAGAAAACAAATGTGAAGTTCAGCAAAAGGATAGGAATCAACAGAAGAAGGAGGTCCGATCTTAGAATGGATACAGAGAACAGAAGCTCATTTAATCAAAACAAAAGTAAAAGACAGGTGTTCTCCTATTTTGCAGATGAAGAAGCTGAGGCTCTGACAGGTGAAGTTACTTCCACAAGGTGCATAGTTAAGAGATGGCAGATCTGTGCTTCAAACTAGGTCTGTCTGATAACGCATTCTCTTCTCTTTTATGTTCTCTATCCCCAGACATTTAGGATCTCTGGCAGTTTCTTTGGATCTGCCATTAGGTTCATGGGTGAAATAACAACCTAAACAATTATTAAATAAATATATATATGTGCATTTATGCATGCATTATCAATTAAGTACATATACTTAATATTCATATTAAGTGCATGTATTAGCATATATACACTGTATATCCTATATTTGTATGTCATATGTAAAAATACTTAATAATAGCCAACCATTATTAGTATTTAAAATGCACTAGATATTATTCAAAGTACTTTTACACCTACTTAGTTAGTCCTCATAATATGTCTACAAGGTAGAAATTATTATTATCATCCAGTTTTACAGATGAGTAAAGTAAGGCACATGGGAGTAAATGGTGCAGCCCAAATTCTGGTGCATTACTCTGCCTCTTTTATGATCCTTTTCTCCCTCTTGAGAGCATACCTGATTTCCAGGCTATTCTTTTTAAGTCTTTGCTCCCTCTTAGGGGATAATGAGTGGATCTTAGTAGGTAGCAGAATTCACATATTGCCCAGAAAATAGTTTACCTGCTAGGGAACAAAAAGACCCAGTTTTGTAGAAAATTCCTACAACTTTAAGAAGAGAAAGTCACCAAAGTAAGAAATTATGAACTGCAAAGCAGGAGAGATACTTGGGGCATGTGGACATTTTTATCTCTCAAATCATAACGCATGCACAACCATCAAAACATAAACCCAATTCAATTCAATATATATTTAATGACCTCCTACTCTGGGCAAAGGACTCTGCTAGGACAGAAGATCTAGAAAGTAGCCCCCCAAATAAGTATGATCCCATACTCCTAGTATTTAGAATATGGGAGAAAATAAATACCACATACCTAAAACACAATGCAATAGAATGAATACCATAAAGGTTACTAATAAATTTTATGTGATTCAGTGACTTGAGGAATACTAGTTGATGGTGAACACTGAAAAAAGTTACCCAGAGAAAGCAGTATTTGACATAGACTCTGGAATATGGGAATAATCCCAACATTTAGAAATGGAAGGTATAGGCTTTAGGCAAGGTGTACAGAATGAATTAAAGCATGGGGATCAGAAAGCACAAAGTGTGTTTGAGATCAATTTAATTACCTTCTATAATACAAGAGGTGGGACCTGGGTGGAACATCCAGTTGGAAAGGTTCAGTCTACTTCAGGAGAGTACCAGGGTCTATAGGCCAGAATGAGATACTGAGATCCCCAGAGAGGTGATCAAAAAACTGCCCACAAATTTCAAGACTACAGTGAGGGGGAAAATAGGGAAGCCTTCATTTTGTGACCAGCCAAAAGGAAAATGGAATGGAAGAAAGAGCAAGAATAATCATCAACTGAACAAGAGAATCATGAAAACAGAGGCTATGGAGTTCAAGGGTGAAGAATGCTTCCAGAAGTTGAGAAAGTTGGTCAAGACAGTGAAATCACAGTGAGGCTAGTGCTTCTGGAAGGAAGAGGTACATGTAAGAGCTACAGTTTTCACGACTGTGCTCCTCTTTGAAAGGAACACCTCATTTGTTTCTGCTTTTTCCCTAAACTCACACATGCACAAAATCACACACATAAGCATTTTTTTCCCCTAGGAAAAATTATGGTATTATTAACTCTGAAGCAAACTACACTGAAGTTTTAAGAGCAATCAGTAAAATCCAAACTTTATTGGTTGATTTTTATTTAAAAGAAAAGTGACTTTTTTGATATGCAGGTTAATTATTCCTTGGTGGGAGTGTGCATTTATTTGAATTTTATTCAACAAGTTTTTTTTT
This sequence comes from Sciurus carolinensis, assembly GCF_902686445.1. Lineage (NCBI taxonomy): Eukaryota > Metazoa > Chordata > Mammalia > Rodentia > Sciuridae > Sciurus > Sciurus carolinensis. The sequence goes on along the minus strand of NC_062221.1, from coordinate 78,300,306 downwards.
TTTTTTGAGCCTTTCCTATCTGCCAGACATTGTGCTAAGTGTTGGGATCAGAAGAATTTCCACAATGCTTAGATGGTGTTTACCTGGGAGCTTTCCTTCCTATAGTTGGTACAAAGTTGATGCCTTTGTGAGGATGAGTTTCAGTTTCAGCCCCTAAGAATCTCTGTGTTTGTGTTAATGAATATTTATGAGTAATTTTTCTGTTTCAAGATGTCTTTAAAAAGATTTGAATATTTTTGGTGTCATCAAAAGGCGCTTTAGAAGAATAAACCAACCATGGGACCTGGATCTCTTGTTCCGACATGGTGGCAGTCTAGCATGTAGGCAAGCAAGGATGCTTTTAAAAAACATTTAAAACAACTATTGAAATCTTAACTGCATTCTCTAAAGAATAAAGACAAGAAAGATAACCATTTTGGGCTAGAGGACTAAAAAATAGCTTCAGCATACGTTCTAACTGTTGGGTCAAAATGAAGGAAGGAAGCCAGACAGAAGGAGACCTATGAAAGCTACTCTTGGAACTTATTAATTTTGTGTATGTATTTTTTTGTATATGAATATATTTTCTGATATTGTCCTACTATACCACTTTATTTAGCTTTCTTCTTATATGTACATATATTTTTCTCCTACAAAATAGACATGTTGTTGTTTACATTGTTCTATAAACTTCATTCTTTCCAGATATATTTTTAAATCCTGCATAGTATACTATTCTACACATGTATCAAAATATATTTGAGCAGTTCCCTATTTTTGGATATATTGGCTACATTCTGATTTTCATCATTTTCAACAATGCTTTTGTGAGTATCATTGGGCATGGCCTTTGCAATGCTATTAGTTATTGGAAGTAAATTTTTGGAAACTTTAACAATAACACAAGCAAGGAGAAAACAAGGGAATGTAACACAACAACCACAAGCAAAGAAAAAGAAATCAAATGTCACTGGAGTCATGGTGGTAGAGTATATGAGAGAAGTGGTGTAGCATAAAATGTGGGGTGACAGGGGAGTTGTCAAACTGAAGAGAACATGGTTTGTCTGAAGGGAGCAGATGCTACACAGTTCTAGTACTGGTGCCACGTATGGATGCAGGTCCAAAGTTGCCAGATCCCCAATGTTTCAAGAGAAGCAGAAAAATATGGATTTTTTTTTTTGTGTGTGTGTGTGTGTGGAATTTCTTCCTTTTAAAAATTCTGGCTCAAATTATTTAAAAATATACTACAGACAATAAATAAATACATCATTCTATGAGCTAGCTAGTTGCGGTACACAGGCCACTCATTTGTAACCTTCAAATTCAAGAAATGAAAACATGGCATTTGGGAGTATGTTTCTAAGTAGTGAGTTCACTATCTAGAAATGAAGTTTTGCTTTAAGTTTTTATAGTAACAAGGAATGCGATATGGAGAAACTGAACCTCAATACGCAAATCTTGGAAAATGGATAAACACTCCTTCCTATTTTACACTAACTAGAAGAACTAACTAGAAGAGGCTTCTAAAATGTTTTGGACTTCTCAAACATGCTTTAATGATATAAAACTTTAACCCAGTGTACTGCATGTTGACATCTAATGATAATTTCCCTTCATTTTCCATCTGAACAAACATTTCCCATTAGCACCCACCTGCACTACTTCCTTTCATAAAGAGGAGGTGGTATTTGGCTATGTTCTGGTTCTGATTCATGAGAAATCAGCCCAAGCCCAACATTTCTGTTCTTAACAGATTTTGGTTTTTAAATCTGTAGAACACAATGTTTCTCTGGGCTGAGTTCTAGCATGCCAAGTTTTGGCTGGCCACAGACTTTGACATCTGAGTGAAAAATCTTTCAACAATGGCATTTAAACTGAAGAATCAACAGACCTTTAATTATAACACTGCTTGTAATTCCCCCCCTCTTATCATGATGTTCAAATTGCCTCAAATCACTAACTGCATGGACAGCATGTTATTTCATTTGCCATTGGAAATATCATAATTTGGAAACTTGGTGGCTTGAGAATATGTATTAATTTTTGAAAAATCAGTATTACTTTATTCCCCATAAATTAAAGAGGCATATGGAACGAAGGTCAAAATTACTGATTCATTAGAAATAAGAAACAAAAAACACTCAGCACATAATTTCTCAACTTATCTAAAATGCTCAAGATTTATTTAGATAGAAGCAATATTTCTACTTGGAAATTTGGTATGGAATATTTTGAAATAGGGCATCTATTCAGTGAGGTTTCAGAAAATGCCTCTGTAGTTCTTCATAAAACGTGAGGTGATCATTTCTTACGGCTTCTTTTAAATGACACAGCCTCAGATTACCCTATGTTTCCCTTATATAATAACAAAATACACTTTTATACTGCAAAAGCACATTAGGAATTCTTTGAAAGCTCCCTCCTTACCCATGTTGAAAAAAGTACTTAATTTATATCCGACCTGACTATCTGCGTATTCTTACCGGACAAATTGGGGTTAAAAAAGCAAATGTGGAAAATGTTTATTGTTCTATAGCAGTTAGAAAGGCTTTTGTTTGTTTTTAAATTACAGAGCTTTGTTATATGTGGAAAATGGGCATAATTTCAGTTCCTTTTTCATCTTTAAGAGCAACTTGGCTCTAAACTTCCAGGAAATACATTTATTTAGACCTAACATTATGCCATAATTTCTAATCTTCATAATATGTATGCAAGATGGGTATCATTAATCTGTTACTGATAAGGAAACTGAGACTCAGATAAATTAAATAATTCGACAAAAGCAATTAAGCTAGAACCTTCTTGTCCATGGATGTTAAGTGGTGTTTGCATACAAACCAGATATAACTCCAAAGTCTCTGTTGTTTTCTTTAGCAGGGAAAAACACCTCCCTGAAATGGAGACAACTTTTCTCTGTGTAATCGACCGTGCTTTCTTAATACAATGAGTTATCAGAGAGATCATATTCTTAATTATATTTAGCACTGCCTTGTGACTGTGAAATTCATCTTTGTCCAGTATAGAAAATCCACATTCTAAGAATAGGTACAGGAACCATAAGCCTTTGATTTCCCGGAACAGACATGGTTTCAAATCTTACCTTTAATTATCCCCACAAATCTGCTTGTATTTGTAAAATTGTCTTCTAAGTCTTTGTTCAGAAGATATATGATCTCTGTCATTACCTACTTTGTATATAAAATGCAGCTGAAAAGGTCACATCCAGAAAACCAGTCCTGACCAGCGCACACTCACAAATTAGGTCCTCCTAATTCTTGTAGAACCAGTAGAGGGAATCCAAATCAAAGTCATTGAGAGGAGTGGAGATTATAAGAAACAGTAACAATTATAGCTCACCTGTGTTAAACTCTTAATGAAATGTTCCTGATCCTGTTTATGTATCGTATTTAGTTTCACAGTACTCCCATTTTACATATTAGAAATCAAACATTTAGGGATGACAAATAACTGGCCCAAGGTCACATGCCTAGTAATGGCCTCTACAGAGATAGCTTATGCTTCCTCTGCTTTATTAAATTATCCCCAAGGGTATGGGAACAAGATCTAAAGAGGTCAACTCAAAGAGCAGTATTAAGATTACAAATAGAAGATGAATCCAAGACTTAGGAACTGGAGTGGGAACGGATTAGGAACTAAGGTGGTGGGCCCAGGATGTTGGAAGCAATCAAGTGTGTGGTATACAGGCATGCATATGAGGGATGGAAAGCTGAGAAGGAGATGGTGAGGGAGAGGGAGAGGAAGAAGTGAGAATATGTAGGGATGACAGATAAAGGGCTGCTTGGCTGATTTCATGTTTTTCTCTTTTACAAATGTAAATATAGTTTCGTGGGTTAGGGGACCAGGACAAAGTGAATTTGTCTGAGAGCCCTACTCAAAAATATCTCTCCTCACAAGTCATTCATGAACTGAAAGGGGGAACATAGTATCTAACAAGATACTTTAAAATATAAATTTCTTGAAGAAGGTAAAAACCTCATTCACACATTGGAGTAAATTACCTTAATGAGGTTACCAGACCACCTAACTGAATATAATTGAAGTGAAGAAGCCACAGTTTGGGGAAAGGAAATGGATAACTGTGGAGTTGAACAGCAAAAGATGGATGATGGGGCGATACAAATGAGGATGAGGGGAAGGGTTTCCCAAGGGAATAGGAGGGTGTTAAATATAATTCTATAAAAATACTATTATGGGCTAACTAAAGGTAAAGTACTAACATGATTACCTTAGTTCTATTCAGCCTTATGTCTAGAATTTTGGTAGTACCACTGCAATAGCCTGCTAAATCCTGACTTAAAAAATGAGCAGAATTCTCTACTTGTAGTATCTCCTCAATAAATACTTGTTGAGCAAATGGGATATCAAATTATTATGGAATTTGGTAACTTTCAGATTTTCCAATTTCTAACCTATCTTCACAGTCTAGTTTAATCCAGTCCAAGTTGTCCAAACTGCATCATTTCTGGAAAGAGGGGAGAAAGTGAACATAGCCCAATCCTCACCTTTCTTCAAGTCCAGCATGCTCTAGATTCTACAGGGTCTTCGGAAAGTACATTCTATCAATGTTGAATGTTGAGGGAATGCTGTCTTATGAGTGCTATGTAAAAGTTAAATTAGGAAACGCATGTTGGAAACTGAACAAAACAAATAGGGTATGTTAAAGATGGGCTGGTTAAAGAAAGAGCTGGTCTGCCCCACTGGAATCTTAACAGGATCTTTTATTCCACTCTAGACCTGTGCTGGGTCCACACAGAGGTTCTTCTGAAATGCTTATGAATAAAATGTGAGAGGCACAATCAGAAGCAGCACAATGACCTCAGCAAGAACAGCTGGAGCACTGCAAACAACTGCAGAGCACAGGCACATGTGGTTGTGGGCATGTGGTACTTCCTGGTAAGACTGGGAAAGAGCATGTGAGCATGTGTCTCACCTCCCTGACTTCCTTCCTCTTCCACCCCACCCCCACATCTCTCTCACGTTTTATAATATCACAGGAGGTTTCTAAATTATAGTGCTTTTCAAATATACTTTAAATATATAGATCATCCTTCTAACCTAAAGGGGAGAGGGGGAGTATTTTGTTATAGATCAACTGAATTTGACAGTAAATTTGCATTTTGGATATGTTTTCTCACTTATGAGTTGTGGAAAAATGCACATTTTGTCTAAATATTGATAAAACTTTAGAATGTAAGAGACAGAATGAAATGAACTTAAGAGGTTATGTAGCCCAGTGGTTTCCAATACAGGCTCTGTGTCAGAATCACATAGAGAGTTTTAAAAAAATACAGATTCCTCAACCATGACCCCCTTTCTCTCCCCCAGGTGATTTTGACTCAGTGTTGGTTTTGACTGCTTGCAGCCAGTTATGGGAGCCAGGGATCTAAGTGGATTTCTTTATTTCTCTGACTATGGATCTGAGAACCAGAAAGGTAAGAAGCAGAGTGACCTCTCTAAGGTAACACTGACTTTTCTAAGGTCACACAGAAATATATTTATGTGAAGATAGAGACTATGGGTAATGTGAAATTGATCCCATTAAACATATTCTAAGTTATTCCAGAATATGTTTTGGGTTTGTATGAAGCAAAGCTTCTTTTACCTGCAAGCCACTTGTGTGGCGTTTCTGATAAGAATCGGGGTGGGGAGGGTGGAGTACAAAGAGCCAAAACAGGCATCAACTAGGCCACTCATAAATCCTGAAACTCACTTTGATAAGATCTGCCTCTTGTTTCTCTGTTCAATGAGACAGAGACAACTCAAAAATCTTCATCTCCAAGCCTGGTCTTCCTATTGCACCGTAGTCTCAGGTCAGCTAAAGCCCAATGGACCTCTCTCAGGTAACCAGTCAGCATCTTTACTCAGTGTGCTCAAAATTAAACTGGTGCTTTCCCCTCCCAAACCTGCTCCTGCTCTTCTGCCCTCTGTTTCTGTTTATGGCTCCACTCAGGTTCAAAATCATGGAGATGTCTTTGGTGCCTTCCTCTCCCTTGGTCCCAAAATATAATGGATTAATACTCTTCTGGCATGTATCATAAATCAGTTCACCGTCTGTTCAGTCCCTCTGCCCCTGCCCTAGTTAGGGCCCTCATTGCTTTTTACCTGGACCATTGTGATAGTCCCTACATGATCTTGCGTCCCCTGGTCTCCTGTGACTCCAATCCATTTTATTCACTGTTTCCAGATTAATCTTCTGGAGGCACAGCTCTGATTACGTTAGTCTCCCACTAAAAACTTCCAATAGCTCCCCATTGTCTACTGAATAAAGTCCAAATTCCTTGGCCTGGTAATCAAGTCCTTTCCCTTTCTGGTTCCAATCTACTTTAACTACTTTATTTCCCACTACTCACCTTCCCACACTCCATGGTCTAGTTAAACTCAACTACTTCTTTGCAGATTCTTTAGCCTTTGATTCTTCTAGGTTTTGCTCATGGTTTCAGAAATGAGCTTTTCTTTTATCTTTGTATGCTCAAATCCTCCTCCTTGCCTTTTAAGGTCCAAATCCAGTGTCACCTCTTCTGGTGAAGCCCTCAGCCCTCCTTTAAGCTCTAAGAATACTTTATCTGTACTCCTTTTATGGAGCATATATCACTTTCTACTATAGATTCTACCAAAGCAGGCACAGGTTTCAGCTCTCCTGCTAGATTAAAACTTCTCTGAGGGCAGGATCTGTGTTTTATTTACCTGTGTCCTTCCTAGTGCTGAGTACACAGGCGCACTGCTTGCAAGTATCTGGCAAGGGGACAAGCTAATGCATGCACTTTATACACAACCTAAACATAGTTGTTGTTTGTTGTCCTTGCCCAAAGCAGATTAGAAGTAAGCATTAGAGAAGGAATGAGGAGCTTAGAGACTTGCACAACAAGAAGTAACTTGATAGTTAGAGAGAAATGAAAACTATAAAAAGAAGATACGAGAACTAAAAATATTATAGCAGTTCAGGGGTAAATAAGCACAGAAACAAATAATCTTTAAAAACCAAATGGTTAATGCCACATGGAACAGCTTGGAAACCACAAAATAATATTCAAATATATAGGACTATTTTTATACTTCCACACCCTTATCAGCATCAGCAGAAACATAAAGTGATTCTAATTCAAGATGATGACCCTAAGTCAGTTAGGGAAGTTTTTTGTATTATAGTAAGTAAACTCTGAGAAAACTAGATATGCATATAAATTTAAAATGCTATATATTGAAGTTAATAAGATGAAAATATCTCTTGATAATTAAGAGGAGATAAAATTCTGTTATTCTGTGATATATTATATAAACCTGATTTCTATAAAGAACTCAGGTAAATAAGTTTCCTTTCATATATATTTTCATGTATATTTTTCTGAATATTAGGAAATTATTGATTTTTTCCCAGTAAAATATGCTCATGATATGCAATTTAGAAAATACAGGAAAGTAGTAAGACAGAAACTAAAATTCCTAGATTTCTAAGATTCACAGTCTCTGATATTTGAAAGTGGTTTGATCATACCACATGCATAGTTATGTATGTTTTCCTTTAATATAATAGGCAATGTAAATAATCTATGCTATTATAAGATCTTCATAAACATTTTAATGCCCTCCAAATTCTGTCTAATGAATGTCATACTATATTTAAGCAGTCCCTTGAAGTTGAATATCTAACTTATTTTCAACTTTATAATACAAATACATGTAATAGGATTTGCCATGAGCAATAATAATTGTTAAAGCATAGTGAGGAACTCATGAGGGTTCACTATGATTGTTTCTGCTTTTGTGTATGTTTGAAATGTCTGCAACAAAAAGGTAAAGAATACATATCTATGATAAACATCTTGTATACAATGTTTTTGTTTACCTGTAATTATTTTCTTAGGTTATTGTTGAGAACTAGACTACCTGTTTCAAAGTGTGATCCCATTTGTACCTACCTATCTAAGTGTGGGCAAGCTGCTCATGCTTTCTTGGTTTCAGTCTCCTCATCTGAAAAATGGGCACATTAATGGTAGTGTATAGGACTGTTGTAAGGATTTGATGAGCTCCTGTTCACTGGGTACCTTCCATGCTGCATGGCACACTGTCAGTGTGCAATAAATGTCACTTTGAAGAAGCAAAATAAATGCTGGTTGTGTAATTATATGTGTTGTGGTTATATAGAAAAATCACATATAAGCTCAGAAACACGCCTGAAATAATGGAATTAAGCATGCCTCATCTTTCTCTCCAGACTAAGCACTGATTCTGAGGACACTACCAATGCTAGAAAAGCTTACGTTCACTACTTCAATCAAGGAGCACTGTCATCAGAGTTACTATTTATTACTTTTTTAATACATAGCTAAGGAAACTGTGGCTTAAAGATGAACTAACTTGCCCCAGAGGACAGAGGAACAAGCAGATCCTGTTCTCAAATGAAGGTCTGAATTCCTGGGATTCATCCCTGAGCAAATGGAAATAGTCTTTGTAACTTGTACTCCTTGACATAGACTTCAGTCTATCTAATCTTTTTCCCCAAGAAGCAGATTTGAATTTTGAACAAAAGTTGGCTTAAGTTTGGATGTTTAACTGGACCTTTGTATGGAGCACACTTTTCCTCCCTTTTAATTTAATCAGTATCATTCATTAAAATCTTTTATTATAGAAAATAATTTTTCAGAAGAAAAAGGTATTCTCCATAAAATAAGCTGCCCTTTAAAAATACATATCTCATGGTTCAGGAAGATTAGTATCCTCTTGGTTTTGAACAATGATGTATGAGCTGATTACATTACGTCTATTGTGAAATGATTCATTACCAAATACATCCATCCCCCCACATTTTAGAAAATCTTTAAAGAGGTCCAGATTTACATATTTCACTTAAAATATGTAATCTGTAAATGTGTATGCATGTGTATATGTGTGAGAGTAAGACAGACTCTGGAAGTCTGTATTTGGAAGAATTCTATGAAAGCCTGAAAATGGTAGTTTTCCACAAACTTTATGAAAAATGAAATCACAGGCCACAATTAAATAAATATCTAGTAAGATCACAAATTGAGTCTTTTATTCTGGGGTTGAGAGGCTACTCCTGTGCAACATAGACCAAGACAGTCAGGAAACACCAAAAGAGGATACTGCAAGTCCTTTGCTTCAGATGGTACATTTATGCATCTGTATTATAAAAAATGTGCCAGCTCTAGCAAGCTCACAGTACTGAGCAAAGTGCTAGAGGTACAGCTGGGAATTTGTCTTTCAGGGCTGGCTCTATTTACTGGTTTTTTTTTTTTTTTTTTTTTTGGTCTGCTCCTCCTGATGGTGGTGGTGGTGGTGGTTGGGTGGCACAGTGGGATGTTTCTTGAGAAGGAAGGAGTTTTTGTGAGTTCTATTTTGGTTATTGGTGAATAGAAAAGCAGGGAATTTGCCAGCCCGTTACTCAGTTATACTGAAACATGATGCAAACTGACTCAATTTGGAGCACAGAAGGTGCTGAAAATTTTTCTAAGAGGTCTTGAAATATCTAAGCCTGTCTTCAAGGAAGGACCTATAAAAAGTCACCACATCAATAACATCAAGAGGTAAGCTATTGCCTTTCCTCTCATCTATGACCCCCTAAGTCACTACCTGCACTATTATACTGTCAGAGTAGTTAGAAGACATTTTAAAAATTACTTTGTGTCCTCTGTCCCCAGAAGAGCATTAAGGGGAACATGCTTGTGTGCAGATAGGTTGGCCTTTTACACAAAGTCACTTCCACATGTATACACTGTTAGGAGCACAGGCTGTAAATGTGCAAACAACTTATACCCTCCTATTTGTATTGTCCAATCTATTTTCTTCTTATTTTCCCAAATATGCCCGAGCATATGTGTCCAGTGCAAACATCCAGCTGCGTGGACGTGTCTATGTGTGTTTCTAATTCCATACTACCTTGAAAATGGTTCAGCTTTCTAGAAACACAGCCACATAATTTTGTTTTGATTTGAAAAACTGCTGGGTAAATGCATGCAGGTCATAATGGCAGGTAACAGACCATTTATTGAAGTGCTGAAACAAATAGAAAACAAAGTCCAGGACACTGTCTCAGAGCAACGCTTCCCTTGTGAGACACTCTCAGCTAAGTAAGGATTGAGTGAGACAATAATAAAACAAATACCCGTAGGCTTTTCAAATGATGACAACCAGCTCAGGGTTAGCTGTTATTCTAGACCTTGATGATACAATGATGTCCTCAACCTTTGCTTTCAGACACTGGATCACTGCTTAAGTAGCCTTTATCTTCCCCCCTAATTTTTGTTGAAGATGCCCTTGAAATTAGATTTGATGAAAAATCCTTTGTTCCCGATAAATCATATGTATATTGTGGCATCACTCTAAAACCAACAATTGGGTTTAGCTCTATGAAGAAAAAAAAATTCCAACAACCTTTCATGCTGAGATTTCTCATGCTAGTTCTCAGCACAGAAGTGATTTTTTTTTTAAAGTTGCATAAAGCCTAGCAAGGTTTAAGTTTTCCCAGCAAGGAGAAAGTGTTTTTCAGCTGTTAAATTTTTCAGATGCTTTTTTTGAATTTGGATAAAACTCAAAAACATGTTTGTTTTAAAATGTAAACCTTTTTATGTACAGAGGTTTGCATATAGAGAAATGCTATTACTCTGTTTAAAGGTGCTTGCTTTTGAAATAAGGAAGTCACAGCCATTTAAATATAACAAACTACATGTTGCTTTATGAATGTCTTATTAAGCACTAACATAAATATGATGCTCTGGAGGATCATTAATGCACACATTTGCTGAAAGGATCACTTGTAACTGTTAGTGGATGTATTTCCATGCAAGAGCAAAGGGTAGCCAGGTTTGAACTAAAGAGCATCCTTTAGTCAGCTAATATGCTTCCTAAAGACCTTTAATTCTAGTTGCAAGACACTTCTTTGCTCTAAGTCTGCTTTATTCTTTGGCTTGTGTACTGGGCCAAAGCTGATATGATATATGATATTTCAAGCAAGAAAAAGAGGGCCAGGCATGGTAGAACATGCCTGTAATCACTGTAACTTAGGAGGCTGAGGCAGGAATATCACAAGTTCAAGACTAGTCTCACCAACTTCACGAAACCCTGTCTCAAAATAATAAATATAAAGGGATAGGCACTAGCTCAGTGGTAGAGCAACCCTGAGTTCAATACCCAGTACCACAAAAGGGAGAAAAAAAAAAAAAAAAAAGAGGAAATACATTGAGGTATCAGTAAAGAGACATAGAAGAGGGTAAGTAATCAGAAAGCCTGTCATTTTTAATGAATCAAGTCATTTTCAGTTTTAAGAATATTGGGGATGAGAATGTAGTTCAGTGGTACAATGCTGCTAGCTTAGAATGTGTGAAGCCCTGGGTTTAAACCCCAGCACTGCAAAACAAAACAAAACAAAACAAAACAAAAAAACAAAACAAAACAAAAGAAACCAAAATATATATATATACACACACACATGCACCCAAAACAATTTTAAGCCAACTGTAGATAGAGTGGAAGATCTTATCTTGATGTACAATTTTTTGTTTTCATACATCTTCATGTATAACTCAGAGTACAGAATATGTTTTACATTGTGATCCAGTATCCATTTGTGTGTGTGTGTGTGTGTGTGTGTGTGTGTGTGTGTGTTCTAGAGGCAGAGAGTAACTAATTTACCCAAATTTTAAATCTTCAGATTTTACACAATTATTACCTTTTTTGGCTTGTATAAAACTTTATTGTACTCTGAATAACAAGTGTGTAACAAAATTTTGAACATGACGAAGACAAAATATCTCCAATTCTGTTCCTTACAAAAACATTACAAAGACTGTTCATAATACTTTGAAGTGTCCTAAAGATATGAAAACATACTAAGATTTGTGGAATAACCTCTCCTTTCATCTACAGCATTTATTCCCATTAACTTTGCTAAAATGAAACTTAACATATATGAACATACATATATAAATGAAATGGTAGTTTACTATTTGTAAAGTTGAAGATCAACATCTAGAAATTCAGCAGACTTCTAAATATTAGTTAAAGACTTCTCAGAATTAAGAAAAAAAGTACCTATCTTTTGGTTTGGTCTTTGAAATGCCAACATAATTCATTCTTTCCCTTATTCTTTCATAATTTATTAATTCTTCAAATATTTATTGAGATCCTACTACATGCCTTATACTATAAGTGTACAACATGCATCTAGTCTAATTATCATACCATTGCTTTAGGATTTATGACAGCATTGGTGAGGTGATTCTTGAAAGGGAAAAAAAAAAACCTTCATATTACAACAATCTGTTCGAGTTTTCTAAATGGCTATCAAGAACCCTGATAGCATACTTTTTAACCTTTTATTGTGGTCCTAGTACAGAACTGTGAATCTGTTTTTGTTTACTTATCATATTCAACCTTAATTAAACATATTATGAAGGTAACCATGAAATTTTAAAGCCAGACTATTTGAAAATAATTTTTCTAGAATAAGGAGTTCTTCACATCTTTCATAATAAAGAGAATATTTGCACAAAGTTTCTCTTGATCTAGGAATATGGAAAACTGATCATAACTTACTTTATGGTGATTTTGAAAATAAATGTGCCATAATATATGCATGCATGGAAATGCCATGGTGAAACTCACTAATTTGTATATATAATATGATAGGTGGTGTTGATGTATGATCTTTCCATCCACTGTTTAGATGGACAAACTGTGGATCAAGTTTTTAAATGATTGCTTGCTATATTCATTGTGTTTGTGGAACAGGTGAAATTAAGAACTCAGGACTTCTGATCTTAGTGCAGGAATTTATCATTACAATGTTGATGTTTTAAAAGTTGTTTCTTGAGAAAAAAAATATCAATAAACATTTTATGGAGAAAAAAAAAGAAAGTAAAGGAACTGAAACACTTGAAGTTCTAAGAAGCAGAGTTAATAACCAACCTGGGAGTTCCATCAGAGGCAGTATGGCTGCTCTTGCCTAAGCGGACACTGTATATGTACCATGAAGAAGAAAGCTCTTAAATATTCATTACTGACCATCTTTAGGTGGATGGGTGCTATTCCAGTAGACAGTGTTATATAACTCTATGGTTGGAGCCCAACACAATTATTTACTTGGTTCTTCCAGAAAATGATTAACACTGAACAACAGAAACTTAGAAAATGTGGAAGATTGAATGATACCTAAGTAGGTGAAAATATGAGACTCTCTCCTCACCATGTAGGATATGTGTCACAGAATTAATTGGAAACATTTCTATTTTCTAAAAGTTAAATGCTCTGAGGCTGTTTTAAGAGAATTTTAAATGCCTGAACTTTTGATTTTAGAGATTATGATTTGGACAGTATTAAAATATTACAATTGGACATTGTTTCATAAACATGATTGTAGGCTACCTTTTCAAAAGAACTTAATAACTCTTTCCATTTTTATGAGTACAGTTAGTTGTCTGCATAAAGTTATTCCATCTTCCAAAGCTTCTTACTCTCTGCACAGATGACAAATTGGCACATGCACATTGGTACAGGGAAACAAATAACTGCTAAGGTCACATAAATGGGGATATTGTAGTCTTCAGCACTGGGGGCCAAAGGTATCAGAAACATGAGCAGACAACTTAAAACAATTTCTTCTTATATTTTCGCATTGTTTCTATATGGAAAATTACATTTCTCTGAGAGTATATGTGTAAATATGCATCTGCTAGTGTTTTGGCAACTCTAAGTTACCTAAATTAGTTTTGATCAACACTGTCGGATTTAAAAACCCACCAACGTAATAAAGGCAAGTTTAAAAAAACACAAACAAACCCTACAGTACATTGTGTGCTCTGCTGTTTCAAGCCTCGGCTTCAAGACAAAAGGAGAGTGGGACTTTGTCATTTGCTAGCTGTTAATAATCAAGAGAAGATCTGCCAGACAAGCTCTTTGAGGGCTCTGTCTGTCTGGACCAGGTATATACTGCAATACACAAAGGGCTTTGCAGGGGGAGAAAAATGAGTGTTCGTGGACAATGATGCAGCTTTCTTAATTAAGATTTTCATTACTGATACATACATTAAGTTCTGCAACTGCAAGAGCCAAAGCACTGTCATGTGCAGGTAGATGTCCCTGATTCCATCTTTAGTCAGTAAAGCTAAAACATATTAAATGTGCACCCAGCAAATGTTGTGGGAACCAGGAGGGCTCCAGAAATATTTCTGTTGGAATGCAGAAAGGCAGATTTGTAATGCATCTAATAGGCAGGAGAAAATCCATTCTAACAGACTGTATGTATGTGTGTTCCTGTGTGGCTACATGTGTGTTCAAGTCTGGTTCTTTGAGGTCCTGGACCAAAGTTGACCTAAGAATAATCCCTATATAATAATATGAGGAGCTCTTAAAAAGAATATTGATCTTTATATTTACTAAAGCCTATTGTTGAGAAAGGAAATAAATGATTAACCTTGGATAGCTTTTGGAAGAGGGCAAAGACTCATATACATAGCTGGCCCTGACTCCATACCTCCTGGGTTACTCAGTCTGTTTCCCTGGGTCCTCAAGCAGTCTGCAAATCAGTGTGGTCAGCCCTGGCATCCATAAACCATTTCCATATAATAATATGTATACGGTATGGGGAAATCTTTCTTCTTAGACCACGTAATTTTTACAAAAGTAATTTTACTAACAGGTGAGGAGAAACCTAAACCTTATACAATCGTAAAAATGGATAAATAATTACAGGGTATGTTTTTGATTCTATCTTAACTGATGCCTAACTCATTTTAGGGTGACTTATACAGTTAAGGTACACACAGTTCTCAGTTGTTTTTCTGGCTTCTATTTGCATCTTTTCCTGTTTAGAAGTTTATATCCATTTGGGGGGTTACCCATATAGAGCTCCTGTTTCTCCTTTAAAGAACACCTCTCTCTCTGTTATTACCAATTAGAAATGAGAGATGGCAGAACTTAATAAAAGAATATTTTATTACAAGAATTAAAAATTATACATCCATTTCTTACTAGGTGCTATGGTCTCATATGTCTGCCTAAACTCATATATTGAAACTTAATAGTAAATGTAATAGTATTAAGAGGTGGGGTCAATAGGAGGTGATTTAGTTGTGAGAGCAGAACCTTCATGAATTGATTGGCATGCTTATGAAAGAAGTGAGGGACCTGTCTCCCTTCCTTTTTCCACTCCACCTTCTGCCACGTGAGGATATTGTATTCACCTCTTCCACCTTGGGAAGACACAGCAAGAGGCACCATTTTGGAAACAAAGAAGTCCACATCAGACACTGAATCTGATGGTTCCTTGATCTTGGACTTCCTAGCCTTCAGAACATTGAAAAATAAATTTCTGATTGTGAATTACTCAGTCTGTTATTTTGTTATAGTAGCAAAAAAAGACTAAGGCACTAGATGAAATTATTTATCTGGAATTTAAATGTAACTCTTCTCACACTTTATAGGAAGGAATAATATTAAAATGGCTCAAAATGAATTATTCTTATTAATTGGATAAATGGAACAACTTCAAATAACAGTGCTCAATAAGAGTTCTCTTAGATTCCTGTAATTGGATTTAGCTCTGTGAAGCAGATTTCTACATGTTAGCTTACATGTCTGAAACTTATTTTGCTAGGTGTAGCAGAGTTTTGGATGGAATGGCAAACAGCTTCCTGTAATGTAACTGGCCTAGGTAACTATTTTAATGATTGCTAGTAGTAAGATGATAAAGCAATTGGTCCTTTTAAGTAGATGGATAGGTTAGTATACAGATACCCTGTCAACAGATGTTTCATGTACAGTGGAAAAGCAGAATAGTTTTAAGATTCTAATCTTCAATGGAGAGTAATAGTTAAAAGACTGGAAGAGAAATACATGAAAGCTACTGGTAAAGAACGAATGTACTAGAAATAATTCAAACCTGGTGGTGATGGATAAAGGCAGGGGGAAAATTTTCAGAAAATCATTGTGACTGGAGATTTTTTATTACTTCTCTTCATGTGCCCTTGGTCACCTTGTAACCACCAGACAGAAGGACACTAATAAAGCATTTAGGCATATCTTTTACTCATGTTCTTTCATAAGATACAGGCTTCCTTTACACAAAATATAGAGCCAATTATAAATTGGTGATAATTATTCTCTTTTTACTAAAAAGCCTAGAAATTTATGAAGAGGGAATAAAGGCGGACCCCATTTTATCCTTCCACAGTGTAAAAAGCCAGACAGCGTCTTCTAAATAAATCTGGAAATGTCTCTGGGGTAGGTTAAGGCAAGGTATGCCTACTGCCTAATTTGTATTTAATACCTCACATTAGAAGGAGTGATGGAGAGTATATAAAAGAAGAACTTAATGAATCTAAGATCTTAATGTTATCAGTATAGAGACTTCTGGTACAACTTGCCTTTACAAGCACCCTAGTAGAATTACTCTGAGTATGTAGATTGCTTATATATGAGATATCACACTACACACACACACACAAACACACAGAGAGAGAGAGAGCTCTGAACAGCAACCATGTTTGGGGAAGAAAAACAAACGTGAAAAAAGAATATGATAAATACTCATATTGTTATTAACACTCAACGTTTATCATCTCTCCTATGTTCCTATTTGGTCTATGAATATCAGCTATGTTATAAAAGCACATAAAAATATGTAAAATTTCCAAGAGCATCATTAAGAAAGTGAGACATTCAGCACTCAGATTCCTAAGTACTCTGAGCCAGCCTCATGGTCTCTAGTGATGCCACTAGCACCATACGCTCAGACCAACCTCATAGGACATTTGACTGCTCAGGTAGAGGACAAGCCACTTGCTAAAGCCTGGCTCCTACCATTCTCACCAGCCTGAGGTTGGCCTGAAGAGATCACCATGAATCTTTGACATGTTTGCTTCTCTTTTGCTTCTTTTCTGGACACTGTTTTAGGAGTTAAGGTGCACACTTTCATATATACATACCTACATAATTTTCTGCCAAAAGGGGAAAAAAATGCCCCAGGGCACATGCCATCCCTTATCACCAGCAACTGAACTTCTTGTGTAGGAATGCTTCAATTACCACTCTGAACAGCTTTGTACAACAGCTCCTGTTCCTTTGAAAAACCCAGAGAAATGACTCTGAGTGCCCAGATGCTTCCTGTCCTAAAACACAGGGAAGACACCCTGTCACAGTTTGTACTGCAAATGCTGGGGTGATGCTGTCAATGTGGCATTTCTGTTTCTCTAGTGTCTTTCACTTTCCCTGAAGTTGCTGAAAAATATTCTATTTCATTAAGTATGTAGTAATACACATGGGAGTTGGTGGGGGGAGGTGGAGGACACTGATGACATGGCCTCTAGCACTTTATTTATGAGAACATTCAGAAATCTCTATCTACATCTGGTAGAAGAATAGTGTCAATCCTGCCTTGGAGACACGGATCAGGCAATGTTGCCAGTGTGTATTTTTCTCTTCCTGATAATTTACTGATTCTGGAATCTGACGGCAGAGTGCGAATGAGCATTTTTACATACACATGAATGAACAATTCACCTGCCTCTTTGGAGGATGGTGACACCAGATAAACATAAATGTATGTAACTAGGAAGTACCCTAACCAGATATTCCATAGGTGCCTTCGCCAGCACATTGCTTCCCACAACACTCCAGGGAAGGGCATTGTGGCTGATAGTGGCCAGAGAGCACAAGAAGCACAGCTCGAGATGGTCTGAAGGACTTGAGGGAATACAGCTTTTGCAATGAAGAATGCGACTAAGCAATCAGGTGCTTGTTAGATTGCTCAAGGTTTCTTTCCAAGTTTTTATTTAAAAAAATTATATTAATAAACTCATTTAAAATGACATTAAATTAAAATTATTTAAAAATGATAGAATGATTAAAATAACAAATCTACAAATAATTAAAAATACTACTAAAATAATAAAATTTTAATCTTTTCATTATTGATTTAATAACCACTCCTAAGGTGTGAGGGATATGTCACAAATATTTTTCTCAGTTTAAAAAAATATTTTCTGCTGTAGTAATTTTTATTTTCATGTGATAAAGTCTAAGATATTTTTCTTAAGTTTTCAGGCTTTGGTTATATACTTGGAAAATGCATCTAATACTTCCAATATGAACATATTCACATAAGTGGTAAAAATTACAACTTAGAATTACAGAATTAGTGAAGATGTGGACAAATGGCTAGTCTCTTTCTTTCTTGGGGGAAATATAAATTGATATGACTTTACTGGAGGACCATTTAGCAATGCCTACATCTTACTTTGGTAGTTCCTCCATTTTAAATTTATTCTAAGGAAGTAATCAGGTAAATGTATTTTAAAAATACATGCAGGAAAGTTCATATATAAGATAGTCATTGTAGCCTTATTTAGTAAGAAAAATGTTCTAAGTGTCCCAGATGTCCATCAATAAGTGATCAAGTCAATAGTTATCCATATACTGCAGTACAATGTCGCTGTAAAGACGATGTAGATGGATATTTATTAATATGGAAAATGGCTATTCCAGTTTTAAGTGAAAAGAGCAGATTACCAAACAGTAGGTTCCTTTTTCTTTCATTTTAGAAAGAGAAAGAGGAAGAAAGAAAAAGAGACAGATAAACAAAGATATATGGAAATATATTTCCCAAGTATACACAGTGTTTATCTCTAGGCTGTGATATTTTTTCAAGGAATTTTCCTATGTTCTTTATATATACTATCATTATAACAATTTCAAGGAAAACTAAATGTATACCTTTTAGAATTAAAATTTAGAACTTGCACTTTTGGGGAAAAAATAGTTTCAGGTAGAATTCTAATATGATTTTTGTAGTTTTTAGTAACAAGTAGCTCTCTTAAAGGGTGCCATTACTGCCTGACCAGTATTTTTGGTGGGTAGTATTACTGTCTGCTTCATGTTTGACAATTTGATATGCTGTATAGTAGTTCTTACTTGATAGGATTTTAAAATATAGAAGCTCAGTTACTGGAAATAACCTAAAATTTATAGGACATAGTTAAATTCTGGGAATTTTATATGATGGAATACTATTCACGATATTTACAAAGAGTTTATAATTACACCAGGACATACTTATTATACAATATTGAGTTAAAAAATAAAAATAGGCTACAACCTTATATATAAGATGTATGCTCAGTTATGTTAATATCTAGAGAAAATGTTAATAAGCTTCTATGTGATAGGATTGTGGATGTTTTCAGCTTACTCTATACTTTCTTAATATTTTACAATAAGTATGAATTATAGAATCATCAAAGAAGTAAATATTAAAAAAATACAGCTGCATCACTCAACAGCTGCCAAATTTTACCCCAGATGTATCTGCAATTTAGTTTTGAGTCAAATGGTCCTAATGTCATTTCCTAAGGGGAAGCTAACAGAATGGAATGTGCTTAAATAAAGGAAAGCCATCACTGCCACCACCTCTTCCTAAGCTACCATTTTATAATACTCAGAATAAACCAGACTAAAGTGTCCGATGTCTATGGGAAATTAGGAATTTCCACCACCTTCAGGTTCTCTTTACATCTTCCAGCAGCTGGAACTTAATTTATCCATAGTAGTATTGGTCTGGAAGCTGTTTGTGGAGGCTGAGGACAGTATAGGTCACTATTAGGGACAGAGGCCAACCTGTTTATTTCAAAAGGGAGTTCCCTTTAATAACAAGAATGAACTGCTACCCGAGTTCTTTCTAGTTAGTTTTCTTTCCCTTCTTCCCCATTTTACCTTTCTTCTTCTTCCCTTTCCCGCTAACCCACCCACCCACTCTTCCTCTTTCCTTGCTCCTTTAAATAAATGACCTATGTATATAGTTAGATACCAATTCTTAAAATCTAGGGAAAATTCACACTATACCACACTTCAAGTAGCGGTATAATTGTTCCTAAATTGTCATATTTTTACAAAATGATAATGAAGGAGATTGGCATTGCCACTCATATGTGTAGATGCATATTAGAGGCTTGGTTGTCAATAGGTAAAGAAAAGGCTCTTTGGGGAAAAGCAACACAGTGACTGGCAAGGAGGAAATGAGGTGGGGAGGGAAGGAGAAGGAGCTGGCAGAAGAAAGGAATGACACGAGTCGCCTTGTGTTTTGCAAAGTTTATCTAACCAACTGTTCCTGGTCTTTTGGACCAAATGGTAACCTTCAAACCACCCCAGACTGGGAGCTACTTGAGGGCAGGAATGGTATTTTATTCATTTCTGTATTTTCTGTACCAAAAACAGAAACAATGCTCAACAGATGCTTGGAGAATTTAACTGAGCCCCCGCACCCTTTGCTTTCCCCTTCTATACTGGCCTCAACAACAACAAAAACAAAGAAACAAAAAGAAGTGGCAGCAGCAGTTATACCTGTAATGCCTTTTCACAAACACTAGGTAAAACTCCATCATAATTTGAACTCAAATACTCATTTCTTCTGGTTTGCCGCATTGGAAGTGCTGGAGAAAATTACACAAGACAGATGGGTACCAATGTTAAGCCACTGGACTCACCTGAGCCTTTCAGACTACCAAAGAGAATTCTAGTATTTCTTTGATCAACTGAATGCTCCAATTGTCCCCAGAACTATTTCAAACCTCAGCTTTTATCAGATAGTCTCCTCTCCTTTTATTCTTAGTGGGACCTTATACCTTAAGAGTCATCAGGTGAATAATCTCATCACCTGCCAGAACCAAACCTGCATGTGGACTGGCATCTGCCCCAATTCTTTAATTTTTCTTCCCTGTAAGGATGGAAGAGTTGCCCATCCTTCTATGCCTCCATTTACATTTAGGATGCCATCTAACTTTATCAGAAATCATTCGCTACCAATCATCTGTCTTCCTTTCTCTCCTATACACTGAATCTGTCTTCGTCTATTGAATTCTTCCCATAAGCGAGCAAAAGAGTCAAAAGTTCCCATTTTTCTCAAACATTTTTTTGACCTCACTTCTCCTCTCGAGACGTTATGTAGCTCATTTTCCTTTTCTTCACAGGGAAACTTCTAAAGCAGTCCATGTGTGCTGCTCTATTTTTTCACCTCTCACTCTCCCCTCAATCCATTATAAACACATTACTTTCCTACCACTTCAACAAAACAGCTTTAGCTAACCTCAACAATAATTTCCAAATTAATATGTTCAATGGACATTTTCCAGTCCTAGACTTAGCAGACCTCTCACAGTACTTCATACTGCTGACCCCCAAATGCTCTCTTCTCTTGGTTCATGTGCCTTTGGTTCCTGATTTTCCTGTTACCATTTTAGCTAAAGTACCCCTCTGTCAGAGGGTACTTTACAGATCTCATTTTTTTCTCTACCAGATGATTAAATATTGAGAGTTCTTCAAGCCTCAGTTTGGGTTGTCTTCTCAATCACACCTTGTCCCTTGGCAGTGCCATCCATGCCAACAGCTTCATTCACCATTACAAGTTGATTGCCCTGAACTGATCACCCCAGCCTTCATTTACTTCTGAATTCAAGTTGCATATATTTAAATACCTATTTCAGTATGCTCACTTGTATCTATCAAAAGCAACTAACACTCAACATCTCAAAAACAGAACCTACAATCTTCCCCTCCACTCTGGTCCTCCTTTGGTATTTCAAATGACTGTGGATGCCACCATCTCCTCAAGGTTTTATAAGCTAAAAATTGGAGTCAGAATTGCTCTTCTCTCTCCTTCATCTACCACAAACAACCCACAAGAAAGTTGTGCATATTTTACTTTTGAATTATCTCTCAGTTCCACTTATTCTTCTTCTATTTCCCCTTTTTATTTAATTTTTTAAATTTGTTCTAATTAGTTACACATGACAGTACAATGCATTTATGCATTTTGATAAATCATACACAAATTGAGTATAATTTCTCATTTTTCTGATTGTACATATTGTAGGATCACATCAGTCATGCAGTCATATATGTACAAGAGGTATTAATGTCTGTTTCATTCTACCATCCTTCTTACCCTCAAGCTCCTTCCCCTCCTTTGACTTCCCTCTAACTAATCTAAAGTAACTCTATTCTTCCCTAATGCCCCCCCATCCCTATTGTGTTTTAGAATCTGAATATCAGAGAAAACATTCAGTCTTTGGTTTGTGGGGGTTGGCTTATTTTGATAGTTTCCATACTACTGGTCTTCCTGTATCCCCTATTTTTTGTTTTTAGTTGTAGATCGACACAGTACCTATATTTTATTGGTTTATTCTTTTATGAGGTGCTGAGGATTGAACCCAGTACCTCACACGTGCTAGGAGAGTGCTCTACCATTGAGTCACAATCTCAGCCCCCATATCCACTATTGATCCTTCCCAATTATTCACCACAATTAAGCTTGCTAGATATGTTTCTGTCTTATGGCATTTGATTTCAAAATATGTAGATTAAAATGTGATTATAATGGCAATACAAAGAGATCTGTTATTCCCTTAAACTACTGTTTTTTAGTGGTAACATTTCACTTAACTGTAGTACAATCTCACAATAAGGAGAGTGATTTTTGTAAAATACATCTACTTTATTCAAATTTCAGCAGTTTTATATTCATGTGTGTGTGTGTGTGTGTGTGTGTGTGTGTGTGTAAAATTCTATGCAACTTTATTACAGGTATAGATTCATGTGAACACCACTGTAGTCAAACTACAGAAGAGTTCTGTTACAACAATCTGTGGCTCCCCTGTTATAGTTAGTCACCTCGACTTCTACCCAAGTCCCCTAACTCTGTCAACCACAAATCTGTTCTACATTGTTAAAATTTTTCATATCAAGAGTGCTATATGTATGACAGTTTATAATCTTGGGTTTTAAAAAACTCAGTATAATACCCTTGTAATTAATCCATGTTGTTGTGTGCCTCAATAGTTCATTCCATTTTAGTGTGGAGAATAATACCACAATATAAATATATGACAGTTTGCTTAACCATTCACCCATTGAAGGTAACTGGGTTGTTTTCAGTTTGGAGCTACTACTGATAAAGCTGCTATGAATATCGGTATACATGTTTTGCCTGGCTGTCTCCACCTCTCTGGAATAAATGCTCAAGAGTTTTTTGGGGGGACAGGACAGGTACTGAGGATAGAACCCAGGAGCACTTTACCACTCAGCTGAATCCCCAGTCCTATTTATTTATTTATTTATTATTTTGAGGAGGTACATGCCTGTAATCCCAGTGACTCAGGAGGCTGAAGCAGGAGGATTACAAATTTGAGACTATCTTTAGCAATTTAGCAAGACCCCAAAAGCATATATTTTTAAAATACCAAATTGATCATGCCCTGCTCCTTCTTAAGTTTGCTTCCCCATTGTCCTAAGGATAAAGGTGAAAATCTTTAACATGGCTCCAAAGGGGCTGGCATCACCAGAACCTATGTATCTCTTCAGTCTTAACTTGGGAGGCTCCTTGATTCCTTCTTTCTCCAGCTGTATTCAGGGCCTTCACCCATAATGTTCCCTCTGCCTGGAATCCTCTCCCAGTATCCAACTTACTTCTTGTTTTTTAACTTCAGATACCAGCTCAAATGTCACTTCCTCAGGGAAACTTCCTCTGAACTTCCAAACACCTTTGGATACCCATCTTATATTTGTTCTTAGAGCATCTGCTTCTTTCATTTCAAAGCGGAGAGCATGGTTTGTAAATCTAAATTATTTTATGTGACCATTTTATTAATCTCTCTCTTATATCCCCCCGATTGTAAGTTTCAGCAGGAGGGAGACCATGTCTGCTTCCCTCACTATTACCTTCAGCATTTAGTAGATACTCACTTTGTGTTTAATGACACTTGGCCAATGTTTTTAAAAATAGATAGTCTTGCATTCAAGTTCTATCTCTACTACATATTAAGTGTTCTTGGAAAATTTACTCAAACATACTAAAATTCAGTTTTCTCATCCTAATAACTAGAACTATAACAGCATCTGCTTAATAGGATAGTTTTAAAAATCAAAAGTACTTATACTGTATCTGAAGTACTTATACAGTATCTGAAGCAAGGCAAGCATTCAAAAATATTATATAATATTATTATTAGTTTAAGAACACATGTAGTCTGGTGAAGGGGTGCAAACCTGTAATCCCAGTGTCTTGGGAAACTGAGACAGGAAGATTTCAAGTTCAAGGCCGGCCTCAGTAACTTAGTGAGACTCTATCACAAAATAAAAAAAAAATACAAAAGGCTGAGAATGTAGCTCAGTGATTAAGCACCCCTGGATTAAATCCCTGGTGCCTCAAAAAAAAAAAAAATATATATATGTGTGTGTGTGTGTGTGTGTGTTCGTATTTTTCTTCCTAACATTATCTTTATTTTTTGCCTGTTCTTTCAAGTTCTGACTTTATTAACTTTGAGACTCTTTAAAAACCACTATGATCATGGAAAACCACTATGACCACTGATTCTGACCCCAGGAGCATCTCCTTAGATAGATGAGAGGTTTCATTTGGCCTCTTGGCTTGGGTTCCCACTTTGATCTCAGTAATTCCTTCTCTTATTTCCAGGTAAAGATATCTGTGTTGGTAAGAATGCATCTTTTTCATTCTTCATTTTCAGAAGGAAGTTTTCTAGACACTACTTGCCTCTTGCTTCATTCCTTATACTTTCTCATGGAGATGAATCATTCTGTTGGTAAGGCAGCAATTGATCCGTATTTCTCAGATAGCTAGAACTGATTTGTCAAAACTCCTAAGTGCAGAAGTTTAGATGCCTCTTTCTCCTTCCTTTTCTATAAGGACTAGTAGAAGTTAGTGACCTCAAAAAGTGTTGCACCTTTGCTGATCCAAATTTTCCTTGGGAGGGCTTTTCCAAAGATTAGAGTGAAGGGAAGGGTGTCAATGAGTCCATTTTGCCTGTAGCACTAAGCCACACTCTTCAACCAGCATTTATAAAATATTTGGTTTCCTTGCTATGAATTCTTTTGTTTTATTATCCAATGAGCTCATAACTAGGGTGGGAACGACCCATGCTAGTTATGAACTCCTTCAAAGATCCCAACACTTAGGGCATGCTTTTAATTGGAATATCATTCTCTAACTGGTTATCTTTCATACCTTCTAGCAATCTTTTGAAACCCAGATGAATCACATTTTACAAGAAATTTTCTAGACCTCAAGATTCTTTCAAGGATAAAATCCTATAGTATTTCCTAGAGTACATCATTCTTTTTGGAACTTAGTCATTTATTGTCTTACGTGCATATAAAATGCTCAACGGTGTAATTTCTTAACTCAATTTTGAGTTCTTTTAGAGCAAGCAAGGGCAATATCCTATATTTATGTTTTAACTCTCCACTAAACATGCTTAATAATATCTTCCAGGATAATGTGGTTGAGGTTGGTCTACTGACGGGCTGTGATTTGACAGCCCAAGTTATAATTGATATGGGTTAGTAGCTGGATGATTCCAGTAGGGGCTGTGGCCATGGCCAGAGAACACTGTGAATGTGTCCCTGAGGTGTTTATCAGTGAAAGTGTGGTTATACATAGGTAGTAGAGCTATTCCTATCTTGTGCTGTGTTTTCACCTTAGTAATATACTCCTCCTCTTTCTCTTATGAGAAATATGAGGAACTCATGGTTGGATAGTTAGGAAGACTAAGAGAAATGCAAAAAGACAGAGATAATGTTCCTGGCTGATTCGTCTGCAGAGTACTTAGATTCTCTGAATTAGTTAAAAGAATCTTTTTTTTTTTTTTTAAATTAGCCACTACTACCACAGGAAAAAAATGAGGAGGAAGGGTCCTGAAAATGATGTCTGAGCAATGAAAGACAGCGAATATTTTAAAGATCACTGAATTTAATTTATTCAACCTAAATGCATAAAAGTACAGGTGGGGACATTATTTATGCAGGTATATGCAAATCACTTTATAAAATAGGCAAAGCCCTTCTGCTTTTTATAAGTTGCCAAGGTGGTTCCTGATATTTTAAAAGCTATGCACCTTTAATGTAATTTCCTAAGAGCTGGAATCCCTTGTAGGAATCACAGTCATTGTCAGAGCAAGTTTATTTTTTTCCCCTCTCCTCTGGGACATTTACAAGGCTCTCATAACCATCACAAAAAGGCTGGTTTCCACAGAGATGTGACTGGAAAAATCCCCTGGAAATTGCTGAGGAGCAAGTCACAGTGTTCAAAGCAGAGAACATAGGCTTTGAAAACATGAACCCATCTGACCTCCTGAATTTAGTACAGTGAATTCCTGAGCTCTGAAACATGGGGCCCGGCTGTGCATGCCATATTGGTGCTATAAGACTGGCAGTAGGTTGGCTGTGGCATGGTCTATTTCAAACTCCTTCACAGTGCCCAGTGTTGCATGTTCCCAGATGACATTTGGTTGGCAGAAGCTGGGCCTCCAAAGCTGGCAGTCTGGAACGCAGCCCACTGTGTTTTGACAAACACATAATTGACCATCTGATCACCAGCCTACGTTCTGCACTCAGGTCACTGGGGGACCTGGGCTTTCAATAGGTCCCTACTCCTCATCTTGTTCATCTTCTCAAACCTTTCTCTAGAAAGCAATATAGAGAAGACTTAAACACACCCACACAGATCCTCCCATTTGCAAAAAAGAACATGGTATGTGAGACATAAGCTGTTGAAAATTTCCTTTAAATTGTCCTGGCAGCCCAAAGTGAACAAGAGAAAAGCACACTTATGGTGAACTCTAATTCAGAGAGAAGAAATGAATATACTGAATTGTTTCAACACCCGGCTGTGCATAAGTTGCAATTCAGTTCAATGGCTTGGAAATGCTGCTTAGAAAAAGGCAGCAATGGGAAAATGATAGGAAATTGGGACATTGATTGACTTTAGGGAGACGTTATTAAGAAATGATTTCATTTTCAAGCGAAACAAATGCAGGACACTGTCAATGTCATTTTCTTCTCTGCTCCTTTCCTTTTGCCCTGTGACCACTATGGGCAGGAGACACACACCCCTGGAGACCAGTAGACAACAGCTCAGACTAGGGACAGATTCAAATTGAGTTCTCCAGTGAAGCTCCCATAAGGATATGTTTTGGTTTGAAATTTGGCCCCACCCAACAGAGTAACCTTTCTCCTAGAAGGCAAGGACTCCGCAGTAGGCCCAAGTATGCTGGAGTTATGCAAATGTCAGTGCCTATTGTCAATATTCCTGTTATGGATTGGATATGAGATGTCTCCTGAAAAGCTCATGTTAGGCAATACTGGAACATTCAGAGGTGAAATGATTATGAGAAGAGTAACCTCATCAGTGGATTAATTCGTTTGATGGATTAATAATTTGAATGAATTACTGCATTGTAACTGCAGGAAGGTTAGAGGAAGTAGGACACTTCATTTGAGGATTAATTTTTGCCCCGACTCCTGCCTCTCTTTCTCTTTCTCTACTTACTGACTCCGACAAGCTGAGCAGCTTTCCTCTGCCACATCCTTCCACCATGATGTTCTGCCTAACCTCAGGTCCTGAGCCATGATATCAGCTGACCATAGACTTACTCTCTAAGAACATAAGCCTTGATAAACTTTTCCTTTTCTAAGTTGTTCTTGTCAGATATTTTGGTCACAATGACAAAAAGCTGACTAACCCAACTCCCAAAGAGACTCTCCTCTTCACTTGACCCCCACTGCCCAGTTCAGGCCCTTGTTTTTCACCTCTGACCTGGTTTCCCTATTCTCAGTCAGTCATCTTTATCACTGGAGGGTTCTTTCTAAAACATGGACTTGGTTAAATTCTTTAAAGTCTCCCTTACTCTGCAGGAGCAAGTCCAGACTCCTCTGCACAACATACAACCCATCTGTGATCTGCCTCCTGCTTGCTTCCTATCCTTGTCTCTCATGTTTCTTTCAGTCACCATGCTTTAGCCACACCAAACAATTCAGCCCTCTGGATGTGGCTGCCTGATGTCTCCTGACTGTATAAATGTTCTTGCTTTTTTCTTGATTATGAGCCTTTTCTCTTCCCCCTTTTCTTTATCCACTTTGTAGACTGCTCTCTACTCTTTTAACTTCAAGAGCCAGCTTGGGTGCCTCTTCAAATACAGTTGAACATTCTTTTCTCATTCTTCTGTCTACATCTGGTTCCTACATTCCAGTGCCCCTCATGAGACAACTTTTATTTACTTATGTCCCCTATCAGACTGTGAGATTCTTAAGAAAAGGGAGCATTTTGTATTTATCTTGGAGTTCTCAGAACCAAGCCTAGTAAATGTTTGTTGACTGAAAACTAAATAAAGAGCTGTGCATGATAATTAATCAAAACTAAGCCAAGCAGTAGTATTAGCTTTTATAAGCATGGTAGGAGACTATTAGCAATCCAATGAAAAAAGAAGATCCCAGCAGTATGGTACTTTCTGATGGTTATCACAGGGCCTGGTGATTGGCTGGGGTAAGAGTAAGAGGGAGGGAGGAGTGCTGTGATGGAGGAATGTCTTTTTAACAGGAAATGTCACTAAGGCAGTAAATCATCACCCTTTTAAACACTTAATTTTCAGTACTGAAAGGTATTGACCTGAGAATGTATTTGAGTCTGATTGTAAAGAGACCCAACTTTCAAACTGGGTCTCCCAAATAGGGCAAGTGTGTGCCACCTGCTCCAAGGCACCGTGACCAGTTATGGAAGGATCCTTTTTGTTTCTGCTAAAGAGTAATGGAACGGAAAACTCTAGGGGGAAAGTCTGGCAGCTATTCAGTTCCTATTGAAATCTGGGTCAAATCCAGATTGGGGCACTGGATTAAATAGTGCCAAGGAGAGAAGGTCAAACAGGCTGGGTTCTGCACCTGTCCAGAGGAGGCCATTGAAGAGGTACTTGGAGTTAGTTGGACTGGGGAGATAATATTCTGATCTGTTCCCAAGGAACTTTTCCTTTCCTTTTGACAGGCCTCTGGGGTACCACTCCTGGAGACATCAGCTGTGTCCATGGGGCACTTGAGTACAGCAGGACTATCATAGGCCCTGTCACCCTGCCGGTACAAAGGCAGCCTCAGGATTTGGAACAATCTAAGCAAGTAGGAAACCTAGCCCAGGGGTAGGGCAAGGTTGTGGGCACATGAATGTACTATTAGCTAACTAGGAGTCTTTTCCCTTGCCTTATCTTTGGTTAAAAAAATAGGATCTCTCTAGAAGCTGCTTGATTGATGTTGATGTAGCATAGAATCAGTTTCACATTTTCCTAGGAGCCAGAGACAGCCTTTCAATTATGTTTTTTATCTCAAAGGTCTCCCCCTCGATTTCTAATAGGTGACACAGGTTTCCTATACTGCTTATGTTTGAGGCTTGCCCTCAAGCACTGACGTCATAATAGCTGAGCCGTGCAGGCAGGAGTGCACGGTGCTGACTCATCCTGGTGATGTGGGATTAATGCCTTGTCTAACACAGAGCTATTATGTGAACTGTTTTTACACAAAAGAACTGTAACAAAAATGATTTGCCAGTCAGAGGACTAGAAATATGCAGTGCTAGGTAACTGAGGGGAAGGATGTGAAGATACAAAGTGGTAACCATGAGCAGGCACACTGACATCCTCCAAAGCATCAACAGACATACCCTATCAACACTGAGAACAGGGAATAACCAGACTTGTCAGGGGCAGAAAGGACCCACCCCTGTTGTATAAATGCATTACACATAGCACCAGTCTTTGCAGAGTTTAATCAATCTCCTTTCTCTGTCAAATAAAATGTCACATTTGACTTTAGCCTTAGCCTTCTTGGGAGGATTTTGTCCCCCCCCCCCAAATATATTTGCCACTAGCTTCTAGGAATGTAGTGGAAGGCACCCACAAGCAAAAGAGCCCCAGAAATCCCCTTTCTGTGCAGATGATTACAACACAATAAATACTCTGGGTCAGTGAAGTAAGATATAATGTTGCAAATAAGGAACACTGTGCACCAGAGAGTGAGAAGCTGTCAGAAGGATGATGATTATTTATCACATTAGGTGACCTTCACTCCCTGCCAGATTTCTTGGGTGGTGTCTTTTGTAGTGACTTGATTATTTGGTTTCACTGCCCCCAAACCTCTTTTGAGCAGCTCAAAGTAATATTTATCTAAATCCAATTCAGTGCAGCCTGGTTTGATCTTTAATAAATGTACTCTTTTTTTGTTTAAATCAAGGTCCCCCCACCCCACCAACTTCCCATCTTTTCTAAAAAGAATGCCACTGTCTATAATCCTCCTGGAACGTGTGAATTCTGGATTTCTTTTTCTTCCCCCCTAGACTTGGTAATTTTGAAAAAAAAAATTACCCTATTTACTTTTCAGTCTTGTACTTCTTAGTGAAAGGATATTATAAATTTTGTCAATAAATGAAAGCTGTGATCTAGAAGTTAAAATTAAAAACTGTTGAACCTACGGATGGGTGAATAACTGAAGAATAAACAATTGCCATTGATTGACAGTGTAGCAAAAACCCAACTGTTGCTGAAGGCTGGCTGAAGAACATAAGCTACAGTTTAGAAGAGCAGAGCGTTTTGCAAATAGCAGCTGTGACCGTGTAAAGGGTAGCCTTTACATAAGTATCATGACTGGGACCATGGTCTTTTCAACTTTCTCATGAATGGCACCTTACCACTACCACCAACAGCATCACCTCCAAACATGAAAGAAGCTACTACATACTAAAAGAAGCACCAGAACCCCTAACAAAGACAACTAGAAAATATGCTAACGAAGTCCAAAATTTCCCAAATCTGACACTTTTTTTGAAAGGTAAAGAAACCATTTTTACTTACCAAAGGAGAAGGGGAAGGCAACAGATTGATGGTCAAGGAACTGAAAATCAAAGAAAAAACAAGGAATTAAATGCAAATCCAATGACACAGTGGGGAGAAAGAAAGTGAATCTAAGTATAGATGGGATTGGTGTGTCCCAAAGGAAGCCATTTTGTCACCTGTATCCTGAAATAAAGGAGATCCAACCTCACAGAAAATTTCCAAAGGCATGACTACCTGTTATGATGACCAACACAGCATAAGGGATGCCAAAATCTTTCTTTGTCAATTTCATTCTGATCTGTATCACATAGAATTTTCTGAAGCTGTACTATTTTTTAATATAGTAGCCATAGCCTTGTCTATTTTGATATAAATTATTTAAATTTTCATAAAAACAAAACCTTAGTTATTAAGTTACACTAGCCACATTCCAAGTGCTTAAAAGCCACATGTGGTGAGTACCTTCCTTATTGAATAGCACAAGCATAGAACATGCCATCATTATAGAATATTCTATTGGGCAGCACTGATAGGATCAGTGAAGAGTTTTACAACATAGTGTATCAAGAATTTTAGCTAATTTTTTCAGAGATGAGTTAAATCCTGATGACTTTTGCCCTTTTAAGTGTAAATTTAAGTCCTTCTGCCTGAATAACCCTTTGGACAAATTCCACATTTCATATATTACTGAACTTCAGTGACATGGAGAAGTCAACCAAATCAGTCTCGATGCCTTGGCTTCCCTTTCTGATACTGTCTCCTCTACTCTGTCACACCAGTCTAAGAATGTCTCTTTGATGGTGGAAAATACTATGACAAAATGATTGACAAAGTGATTTCAAACTAAAGCATCTCCCCCACCCAGTATATCTCTAAAGATGAAAAGTTCAGTTTTGGGGAGAGTTGACCTTAATAGGTCCATATTCTATGTTTAAAATGTAATAATTCTTCTTTACAATTTTTTCAAACACATGCTAAATAAACTATTATAGGACTGGTCTTTCTATCATTATTTTGATAGATGCTCTTATAGAAGGACAAAAGTAAAGTAACAGAACACCCGCAAGAAATTAATAAACTAAAAAAGGTTGCTGATAAAACAAAGGCAAAGCCCCCTGACAGGCCCAACTTAGATCATCTGAAGGACTTAATGTATGCTTAGTGAATTCTTGTCTCTCTGACAGGATGATTTTAACTACTTCACAGAAGGCCTCCAGAAATATGCAAATAAATTTTATTAAAGGAGATCAAGTAGAAGGACCTGATGGAATATACTTTATACTTTTTACTTTAGCAGAACATCCACAATTATTGAGAACTCACATTCCAGAAACTTTTCTGGACATATGCATCACTGCAGACATTTTTCCAAAGAAATGGTTCCCCATGTGTGGCCAGTGTAAAACGACCATCTACATGTAGGTGTAAAAGGTGGTGGTCCCCTCCTGGGACAAGAAGGGTTAAGAAGAAAATCTGTAGCCTGGATCGTAATGCATGCTAATGCAAGAGAGGTTGGGGGTCTCCCATGCTTTCAAATTGTTCCACAAAATTGATGAGTTTAATGAAAAATTTAAGCAAGATAATTAGATTATGTATGATTTATTGAAAGTATGTACAAATTTGAAATACAAAATAAAAACTGACTCGTCTTCTCAAAGATTTTAAAACTCTTAAGTTTTGCTACATTCTTGTCTTCCCTACAAGTCAAATTCTAGACTACTGCCCCTCGTACATCTTTTTTCACCTTTACCTGTCCCTCCCTCCCTCTCTATCTTCTTTTCTTTCTTTCTTTCTGTTGTGCCCTCCCCTTCCCTCCACACACCAACACATACTCTTTGAGCCTGCTTTCTTTCCCAACCTTTGGGGAAAAGGAGAAAATATTATTAATGATTTTCTATAAACTGTATCCAATTATACTTTTCTATTGCATGTTATAACCCCAATTATTCCTCAATAATACTTAGTGTGCTTCTTAAACTACACCTAGTTCTTCTGTTCTTCTATCTAAGCAGGTAACTTTCCTACTTAAATTTAAAGGAGCATTTGTTCACAAAATTAGTCAAAATTAAATTTTTTGATGTGATCAAAGAGATCAGTGGAGATTTTACCCAGATTGACTAATACATCCAGAGTCTGGAATGATATACTATCTATCCTGATGTCAAATGACACATAGACTGTCAAAGAAAGGAATCCAAGATAGAAAGAAAAATCACAGTGTATGTCATCATCTAAGACAAATTAAAACCAAGTGAAATTGAAGATTTTACTGGATATAATTGTTGTCCTTATGTATTAATGCAAAATAATAATACTTATCCCAAATTTAATACTAAGACTAAAAATTTAATCTCATAGTTCTTATACAATTCATAAATGCTCATAAATGTCAAGACCCTTGCTTCTTGATTGAATTACAAACTGTTATGCAATTTTGAGAATATGTATTAATCTACATAGATTTATTTTTGTTTAACTCAAATGCTTTGTTATTGATACATGTCCTTTCCACCTCAGTGATATTTGCCTTATGTATCTGTGCATTGTTTTTGTCTAAAATGCAAATAATTATCTGTAATTGTTTTACATAGAGTTAAAGCATTTACATTAAGCAAATGCAAGGTTTAATGTACAAATATGTAGCAAAGAATATAAAACTGTAACCCCCCCAAAACTCAGGATATTGAACAGTAGTGGGGCATGAATATAAAGAGGGGAAGGAGGGGTGACAGGGTACTGAAATCTATTCTTAGTTTCATGATTCCTTAGTGGAAATTAATACCAAGTGTCAATCTCCAAGGAACTAGAAGTGTTATTAATTGTAACTTTAAAGTGTTATTAATTGTAACTTTAAAGATCGGTCAGTACTAATTTCAATTTACATAATGTTCCAGGGCAGTGGTTTCCAACATTTGGAGGTGATACAGATTCCTAGAAGAATCTCTCTCTCCAGAAAACTCCTCAAAAACAGCAAGTTTCAAGGAGCTTTGGAAACCCATGAAGGCTAACTGTAGATCTCAGGTTACTTATCTGTGGCCTTGGCAGAAAGGTGAGAAAACCCTCCTTAAATCCCACTACTTCTCACCTCTAGGAATTTTAACAAAATACAAAAAGCTGAAGCTAGGAGCTAAGAAGACGTCTACAAAATAGACTTCTTAAGGGTGTTTGGCTAGAGAAATGTGAATTCTTTAAAATCCTTCAGACTTCCATCTTCCTAGTCCTTTATAATTTCTTTTTTAACATGTCTATAGAGTTTACTCACACTGGGGTAAACGAATATGGAGCAGTGAAATGATAATGCTAAGAAGAATTACTATTTCCAGAGTATCTTCTGTGGCTTGAGGCATCTTGGTAAGTAAAATCTTCTCCAATTTGGATATGGGTATAACCGGGGTGGTGGAGGACATAACACAGTATGTACAAAGACACAAAGTCCTAAGACAGCTGTCTTCCTGGAGGACAGGTTCCCTTGTGGATAAGTAATTTAAATTTTATTTGTACATGCACTCATGTATCCAATGACTATTTCTTGGATGCTATAGAAGAAATAAAACAGATATTGTTCTTGTCCTCATGGAACTTCCAATTTAGTGAAACGAGTGAAAATATACCGAAGAGTAGCAAGCAAAATTTGGAGGCAGTTTTATGGTGACACCTGAGATGTCACTGAAATGTTTGGGGCAGAGAGTTTCCTGTAATGCCCTAGCAGGTACCCCAAGTATTGGATCATTCTAGCTTGAGGATCACCTAAGCAGGAGAGTTAGAAGCACTAGTAACAGTGCTTCATTTCATCCTCACTACAAGAGAAAACACTATTACTTCCAATTTATATGAGAGAGAGAGAGAGAGAGAGAGAGAGAGAGAGAGAGAGAGAGCGCGCGCAGATTTGAGAAATTGGGAAACTTATCCCCAATCACACAGCTGCTGACATCTGAGTAAGTGTGTACCATTCCAAAGTCTACATATTTTTTACCATTAAATTATACTACTTCTAGGTGTTTCCCACTTCATGTTTCCCCCTGAAATCTAGGCTCATTCAGGATTCTGCAGGCTGGTAAAAACTTCTCTTTGGAAGCAGGCAGGTTTGGCTTGATTTGCATTTTAAATATTTCACAGTGGTAAGGGAAAGCTATTATTATACCCATTTTATGGTGAGGAAGCTGAGCCTCTTGCCAGCTGAGGTATCTGGCTGGGTTAAAAACAGAATCCAGATCCTTGGTTTCTCATTCCTCTTGACTAACCTCAAGTCTAGGCAGTGTGAGTGTCTAAGGGCTTTTCTGCACATGGAACTCACACTGGATGATAAAAGAGTGAGATGAACTTTGCTAAACAAAAACAATAAGAGTGCAATAAAAAAGCAAGTAATCGTAACCCATAAAATTGGTTACTTTAAGCACTGTGAATAGAAAAGGGAAAGCTTATTCATCAAATGAATCAGAAAATTAGGATGTGTCACAGCACTGATGACAGAGCTGAGGAATTTAGATGAACTGAAGTTCAACACTTCTAACTGAAGAGGGTAAAAGGTGTGGCAACGGGACAGAAATGACCTCGTAGGCATGCCTTTAATCTTTCCAATTGTTTCTTTTTGACTATTTTCTCTAGAAGTTAGGTAGGTAGGTACCTATCCTTTTTTTCCTGAGTGGAGATAATATTTTAATATTCTGGAAGTACTGTATTAGTGAAATCTTAATGGGGGAGTCATTCTAAACAGTAGGATGAAGATTTTTACCTTACTGATTTTCTTAATGTCTTTCTCACTTCTAGTATTTTCAAAGGCTGAGGCACTATTGGATTTTTAGATTCATATGTCTCTCAGAATAAGTGCCAGCTTCATAGATTCCTGTCAATTGATATTCCATCTTCACTCTGGATACATGATTTTCTTTATCTGACAGATTCAAGAAATTTTATGCTAGATTTAATGACACTTCATGCACCCTGCATTTGGGAGGTTTTAATTCTCTATTTTCTATTCTGCAAAAGGTTTACAAGTTAAAGTCAGAGGGAAAGGTTATTCATGTGTGTATATAGAGCATTTGCAGCTTCTCACTAGGTCCTTTGGAGTCTCCCATGGATCAGTCTACTGAAGTATTTTTTATTTCTTTTGGTCATTCTTAGAAGATTATAAGTACCACAAGTGGTCATTCGTATCTTGAGGTCTGTTTTTTAAGATCATATTATTTGGGATTCATCTCAAAAATGATATGGAACTCATGAAAATATTATGATAATAACCCTGAAAGATGTCTACATTCAGAAGTTTGATGATGAACTTAGGTGATGATCAATAAAGAGAGAAGGCTTGGAAACTAAAATTGAGCTATTAGGCCTGAGACCTTTTCTGAGTCTGAGCCATTGCCAAGACACAATTTAATATTCTGCCCCACCCCACACAGTCTTCCTGATCCTTCTTAATTCTTACAGTTACAGTTTTGAGAAACATGAATGAGATGAAAGCGGCGAGGCAGGGAGGAGTGGCAGGGTGAATTTGTTTACATGTAGGGTGGTTTCTTCTGGCTTCTAAAGTAGACCTGACTCTTAAGCATTGTAAATTTTAGGAATACCTTAAAATCTGATTCCAAATAACTCTTTCCTCTGTATCTCGAATTCCTGAGATGGTAGCTTTATAGCTTTCAAATGAATTGAGGAATCAGGACCTTTGGTCTATAGTGAATTGATGCTCTTTAGGAGATCTGAAAAGGTCTGGCACTTTATCATATGGTTCAATCAGAGTCACCTGGTCATAATGCTGCTCAGAGCCTATCATTAATGTCAAAGATTCCTTGGTGTATGAACAAGAAAGTAAACATGTTAGTAGAACAGAGGGGATTTGGAATAAATATGGGCATGGAGGACTGAGAAAGAAACATTCAGATTACTGTGAACAGAGGCTATCTTTACTTAAGTGGTTAAAAAACAATGAAAGAAAAATTATATAAAGTTATATACCTTAAGATATAAATTAACCAGGTAATTCTACCTAATGATGTGTTAGCTATTAAAGCATGAGGACAACATGAGCAAGGTCTGAGTTTTAGAGACTTGGAAAGAGCTTTCTGTAATATAGACTGGAAAATATTACTTTTGTCCTTGTCACTACCAACTATTACCTTAAGAGCGTCCAAGACCTTTCACAATCTGGCCCCAACCCATCTCTCTAGGTTTTTAAAATGTTTTCCTTCCACTGTTTCTCTATATCCTGTGACAATCCATTTGCTCCTCCCTGAGCATGCCTAGGTCATCTATGTCTCTAAGTTTTTGCCAACAGTTCACACTTCAATTTTCCAAGCCCAGCATAGTGTGTTAAACACAGCATGACACTCCAATGTTTGTTGAATAAATGTCGTCTGTCTATTTTAGGAGACAAAGATGACAGAAAAAAGTTGTTAAATCAGTAAATAAATAGCACTAGAGAGAGGTCAAGGAAAAGTTAATTTTAGTGCATTTTAGGAGTGGGGGCAAGATGAGCTTTAAGATTAGGAAAACTGATGCTCTTTATTCTTGGGTCTCGCCAATGCTATGAGTCAGTTACTTTTTTGGGAACAAGTTTAAACCTCAAGGTTAAATGAACACAAATGCTCTGTCCATCAGATATAATGAAAAAGTTGTGGCTATTTCCACAAAGGCACAGTGAAATTAAAATATGCAGTGCCTTGCTCAGAGACATCGTATATGACAGAACTTTTTAAAACACTTGGGTACAGAAAGAGCTATTGAATACAAAAGTAAATGTTTAAAAATCTGGAATAATTTGACTTAGGGAAGAAAGAACTGAGGTGCATTCTTCATAGTTTTCTGACCATAATAAAAGTCTTTACGAAGGGGATAATGATTGGCATTTTTGTCCTAGAGTAAAATGGTATTAAACTGTCCAGTGAAGAATTGAAGACTTAAAGATGAATATCCTAAATACACAAGGGGTAAATAATCAAATAGATTGCTAAGAGCAGTTATGAAATTTATCTGTTCATAGCTTCTTTAAAAATAGGAAAGATTCTCATCTATTTTAGATGGAATAAATGCAGTTCTGCCTCCAGCCAGGAGGATGAATTCAATAACCTTTCTAGACTTACTTTGTTCTATATGATTCTATAAAATCACATATAAAGTTGACCCTAAAAATCATACAGAATCACAATGCAGTTTAGTAAAATACATTCTAAAGTGAAAAGAGGATTAGGCAACACAGATAATAAATTATTAAATTCTAAAGAGTATATATGGTGCCAATGTATCAATTCAATTTGCCAAGTGCCTATGACAAAGTTGAAAAAGAGTACTTGAATCTACTATAGTTTTAGCATGATGATTAGCTAGAGAAAAACATTCTAACAATTCATTCTTTTACATCTAAGAAATGTAACTGAATATTTCATAAACTGGGTATTGAATATGCATATAAACTCAATTTCCAATTAAAGAAAAAGTTAGAAAAAAGTCCAGAACATAATATAAGAACTCACTATTGTTATTCCCAGGCTGTCTTCAAAGACATCAGGAGAACCAGTGAATGATTCCTTTAAATGACCAAAATGGACCCCATATGATTTAGAATGCATATCTAATAAAAGACACAAGGAGAAGCTCCAACAGGGGTGGGCCAGTCACCAGCTTTCTCATCTATTTACCTTGCAGCTTTGGAGCTCAGTAGAAGTGTCCATTACATACAGCTCACAGGGTCAGATGAACAGTTCCAGTGACCTTGTCTGAACCAAATTCATTTAAAGCAGTTTGCCACATTTCTTAAATAGAAGATGAGCCCATTCTATCTATGGCCAGGATTTGGACTGGATCACTGAACTATTGCCCAACTCTTATAAGCGAAGCATTAGCATGTACCAATCAACAGGCAGTCCATAGCAAAGGCCTCAGGAAGGTCAAAATACACGCACATAAGAAATTGGCAGTACATTATAGAAGAAAGCTATTTCTAAAGATGGACTTTGGCTACTGAAACCTTTGAGCATTATTCAACCTTTGTTAGGAAAAACAAAAGACAAAAAAAAAAAAAAAAAAAAAAAAAAAAACCAAAGCCTCAGTTCCAATGTAACTTGTAAAGATCCAGTTTTTTTTATAAAAAAAAAAAAAAAAAAAGATTGAGAGAGAGAAAAGTAGTTTTATTTTCCAACCCATTATTTTCATAGGACCATGAATCAAAAAGACAAACTATGCCAATTTCTTCATAGCTGACTTGTTATAAGAGATTGTTCTAGTCTTTACTAATGACTTCTTGAGGTTGGTTATTACTGTGATCGGAGTTGGGTGGATAGAGGTCGAAGATCTTTCAAAAGAAACATTTTGTTCAGTATCACTACAGAAAATAAAGTCAGCATTAAGCTAACTTTGACAACTTAACTAGAATAATGTTGGTGCATGTAGCCATTGCTTATGCTGTTCAAATGACAGGAATGAACTGAACAGCAAAGGTGTCAAGCTAACCAGCAGCTTGAATTTTGAAAAGCTGTGCAACAATAAGCTGATAAGGTAGGTTGTTAGAATTCACAAAGCTTGCCCCATGTCTCCCTCCTGCCTGCCATCCTTCTTATTTCTACATCCACATTCCTATCATCAGGCGCTGAAAGAAAAGGAACAAATGTGACTGGGACTCTTTCTTTGGGGACATATTCAGTCATTACTCTGCCCAATCACAACTTGCTCTCAGTTTTCAAAAATTGTATTAATTTAATGATTTTATTATTTCCTCTTAGGGGAATTTGCATTTTCTTAACTGTCTTAATGATGTTCAAATTTAGTTTTATCCCCCACAGGTAGTAAGGGAGGTATTTGGTGATTGTGTGTGTGTGTGTGTGTGTGTGTGTGTGTGTATTGTGGTGCCGAGGGTTCTGTTCTGAGTCTTCAGATTTTCCAGAGTTGTTTATCTGCTTCCCTACCTTAAGAAGCCAATTTTGCTTATAATTTTTAAATGAAATTATCTACATAGATATGCATATATTTGATATATATAATACATATATGTAATATATGTGTGTGTGTGTATTTTTTTTTTTTTTTCTTTTCAAAAGTTGTAAACATTTAGAGACTTTTGGTTCATACCTTCTGTGAGGACAGGTTGCTAGTAATGTCAGGG
Source organism: Sciurus carolinensis (assembly GCF_902686445.1). Lineage (NCBI taxonomy): Eukaryota > Metazoa > Chordata > Mammalia > Rodentia > Sciuridae > Sciurus > Sciurus carolinensis. The sequence goes on along the minus strand of NC_062221.1, from coordinate 78,260,553 downwards.
TAATTTAAGTAGAAACAAGAAAATACAAATGATTTGCACTGAAACTTTATTAACATATTCTTCATCAGTGTTTTCCTCACCTCTAACCTCCCTTGGATCCTGGCTCTTTGTTAGCATATTCTCATGGAGACTTTATAATATCTTTCTGCTCTAGAAAAGCTAGCTGAGAGACTTCCTTGTAAACCTCTCAGTTCCTGGAGTTACCTATTAAGGATCTAGGAAATGAGAATGTTTTCTGTCTGCTCTTTAACCTTCCACTTCATGAAAGGATTAGACTGTAAACAACCTGGTGGGAATCCTTCAGTCTAAACCACGGCTGAGCCCATCTCAGCGGGCAGGGTTCCCCTAGCAGTGTGTGATGCACAGTGATGAAAACATAAAGCCATACTTTCAGAAAGAAATTATGTTGTTTCCAAGACGAGAACTAGAAAATAAGCTACATTAAAAGAAACTGAGAAGAGATAATTTTTAAAAGTTTCTGCAGAGGTACATTTTAAAAATTACCAGTTTTTCCAGGGCCTTCTCAAACCATGGATTCATTTCCAGTGTCTGAGAGTGGCCTGCCCCTGACACTCAAGGGTAGTCCATTTGTTTCTGACCAATGAAGCCAAAAGTACTCATTTCACAAAACCGTTCCTTTCTTGTCTCCAATTTGTGTCCCTAAGTCTGAGGGTTCGTAGCTTTTTTTCAGTTTTGTACATGAGCACATGTGTGGTTCCTCCTGCATGATTTGGTCCTAAGGAAGTGACCCACCCACAACTCCACAGAGCTAATTAACCCCATACTGAGCATTTTTTTCTCTCATTTCACACATTCTACTCAATGCTTTAAATGATCCAGCAGCAGCATGATCATATGATTTTTCCCTCTCAGTCAGGAAAGCATGGTGTTGGGAGGAGTGGGAATATATCTGCCCTAATTCAAAACAGCAGTGTGACCCTAAAACACTGTCAAATAGTATATTATCCAAGTGTGCCAAAAGAGTCAAAAATCCTTGAATGAAATCTTTTTATGTCATTCACTCAATTTATTGCAGTGTCTATTTTAAGTAACAAATAGCACATGATAAATACTGAGGTAATGAAGTTTGATCTATATTCAGAACATTTTTAAAAATTTCCATTTTATTGGGGAAAAAATTAAAAAGAGTCACAGCTTCCTTCCCTATCTTGAACAGCTTCAAGAGAAGGGCCGAGGAGAGAATGACATTACTCTTTTTTTTTTTTTTTTTTTTCCATTTCAAGGAATGGAACTCATGTTTTTCCAGATTTATTTTTGCCAAAGTGAATGCCATGAAAACCCTATGATCACTGTTTTCTAACTTTTCAAATAGAAGAAAAAGAGTGAACATGATGATGGTGGGTGATTTAATGGAATCAGCTTGTCAGTGTGATGAAACTGAAAAAGCTTTTACAGAATATGTCGAATATGTGCACATGCTAAAAAAAAACTTTAACATAATGTATATAGCGTAGAGCGGTTTTTGTCATGCAAAAGAAGGGGATATCATTAATTTAGATGGTAAGTATAAGGCTCTGCTAAAAATCTTGGATAAATCAGAAATGCATCCTGGCCATAAAAACACTGTGAGGCAAGTTCTAGGTCTAGGTCTTGGCAGAAGCTTTTGAAAGAGTCATCAGATTTTTAGTCTGCCATCTCTGTAAATGACAGAAAAAAAATTCTAGGCTATTTCCCCTGGTCCTATTAGTATATGGCTTCAGAATTTTAAAGTCTTAGACAAAAAGAGATGAGAAAATGACCTCTTCTGAATATTTCAACTTTGGTAAACTATCAGATCGCTCCCATCCTCAAAAAGTATGTGTGCTTGGTGAAAGAGTGAAAATTAACTGTCTTCCTGGTGCAGACGACATGTGTTATGGAGATGAATTTGGAAAAACAGAAACCATAAAGAATGAATTTAGACTCTATGTTGTGGCCACTTAGTATCAAGGGGTAATGGTTTTTCACACTTTGGATAGTGACCTGTTGATGATTTGTGAAATCAATTTCATGGACTGCAACTTTATTTTTAAAAAATAAAACAGAAGAACAGAGAAAAATAAAAAATAAAAAAGGATATGTGCCAAATTGGTTCACTTTGGTAGAACTTGATCAGAGAGGGAACCTGTCTTGAGTGAACTTTCAACCTCTATTTCCTGCAAAGTGACTTGGGTACACACTATTAAGTGCCCACGGATTCTATTATTGGACCATTAATACAAAGGAAGAGCTACCTAATATATAAATTCTTTTTTGAAGTATCTAAATCCAATAATTTGGAACTGAAGACCTTATGAAAGTCGTAAAACACACTGGCTTCCTGCATTTCTCTTAGGTTTGTTTTGCTAAATGCAAGTGTCAGGTGGGCAAAACTGGCTCAATAGGCACAAAAGGAAGGTCCAGAAAGGCACAGTTTGTTTTCATGTACACTGGTCAGAAATTTCACTTTTGACACACTTTTGATCCTAAATCAAGTTCTTACATCTGTGCCTCCAGCCTTAGGCTGAAATGGCCTTATCTGGTCACTCTGCAATAACAGGATTGCTGTGATTTCAAAGACCCTCCTGCCCTTTAGAATTGTTGAGGCTCTCTGATACTTGGGATTCCAAGGTCCATACCATGGACTATAAGGCCTAAAGCAGTATACCTCTCACTACTTGTCTTCATCTCCCATTGCTTTCTTACAAATTGGTTCAATTGACAATAAAATATAGTTATCTATGGGGATAGACAGGATTGGGAATGTGAATAAGGATAAAAAAAAGGAATACATTATAAAAATTAGTGACTTTATGCTCCTGTTAAAATTCAACTCTATCTTAACTGAGCCAAATAACATTTTGGAAGTTACCATTGAGAGTTGGTTTAGATAAAGGAGAATATGAAAAGTATTTTCCAGATGGAGCCATGTATCCATTCATTAGTTCAACAGATAATTTTTCAGATTCTATTATTGATTACTCTGCCAATCGGATTCCACTTCTGCCCTCAAGGCCATTTTCTGTCTCCAAAAAAGTAGCTTACTTCAGCTGAGTTATCACAAATACAACCTGCCCCAAACAACTCCTCTTTCTCTTCCTTATTTACTCTTTTTCAGTTGCCCTGTGAAAACTAACCTCTCTTGAATGACTTGACCCTTCATGGCCTAAATTATCAGTACAGTTTATTTGACATAGATAATAAATCTCTTTTCTGCTCTTGAATACTATAAAAGTCTACCTAGAAATATCTGTTTTTGAAATGGGTTCTTACAAATAAATCTGAAATCCCATTTTTTTTTCATTGTGGTTATTCTTTGGAATACATAAGGGGGTTTTAGCTCTGAGAAGCATATCTCAAGTTACAGGCAAATTACATATCACTAGTCTCCTTGACACAGCATGTCACTCTCTATAACAGAACAATTTAAGCATTTAACAGAGGCTCCTAATCTTACTCAAGTAATTTTTTTTTTTTTTTTTTTTTTTGGTACTAGGGATTGAACCCAGGGGCACTTAACCACTAAGCCACATGGCCAGCCCCTTTTATATATTATTTAGAGACAGGGTCTCACTAAGTTGCTAAGGCTGGCTTTGGGCCCGCGATCCTCTTGCCTCAGTCTTCCAAGCTGCTGGGATTACAGGAGTGTGCCACTATGCCTGACTCTCAAGTAATCTTAATTTCAGACAGCAGTTAACGAAGTTAGTACATGTCCTCCGTCCCTATGTTCCCTTATAAGGAGGTAACCCCTCCATTGTAGTTTAGTATTTTCTGAGCCTAGCACCTTAAGTAAAAACATCAGTGAACATGATAGAAAAAACACTAACTTTTCCTCAACTTGTTAAACTTGTTTTTCTTCTCACATGCCTTGTCAACAAAAATAGAAGAATTTAATGTATGTAGAGAGCAGCAAATGTTCCCTCTCATTTCTTTTCAGATGTTTCCATCTTATATAAACAGTGGTGATGGAATTATAAATATAATTATTCCACCTCCATGTTAATACTCTTATTATCTTGCATAAACAAATACGTACATGACACCAATCAATCCCTTTTTAAAAAATGTAGTTTTCATATTTCAAAACAGTGGAGGAAGAATTTAATGAATTCGACATGTAGTTTACCTGTTTATATTTTGAATGTTAATAAAGTAAAACCAAATTATTGCTTAAGTTTGTTCAAACTTTGCATCAGCCATTAACACTCTCCATACCAGTATGGGGTAAAGGGGTGGGTGGAACTAAAGGCAATGGGTCCAAATGCCCTAGGTCAGTGGGTAAGGAGCTTGGCAAGTTAGAGAGAATGTTAAGATTAAGGGGAGGAGCTTTCAACCTCTGAGTAGGTAGGCAATTTTACTGGCAGAGAAAGGAAATATATACATTTATATATATATGATACATATATATGATCTTCTTATATGTATGTATATAAATACATAGATATATGACTTGGAATATATATATGTATTATATATATATATATATAATATATATATATATATATATTCGTGACTTGGAGTGTGTGTGTGTGTGTGTGTGTGTGTGTGTGTGTATTTGTTCTACCAAAAAAGTCTATAGAACAAATTGCTGGGAAGAAGAAGAAGAGATCATTTGAGGACCTTAGGTAAAAGAAATATCAAAATCAAAGCTGAAAGTGTTCTGAGGGGACTAGACAAAAGAAAAATCATTACTTTTCCCACTTTCTTATTGGTTTCCCTTCTTTCCTTCTGTATTTTCTCTTTCCATTTTCCATCACTTCATCTTCTTTCCCTATTAGTCAGGCTCTTCTTCTACCTCTTTATAATAAGAAACATTTAGGAATAATTTTAGAAGACAGTGAGACCAGAGAAATAAAGAGTTTAGAGAAGACTTATGATAATACACTGCGCACGTACACACACACACACACACGCGCGCGCGCAGCACACACATACATACACACATATATAACCTATATTTGATTGATGAAGAAGTAGAAACTAGGACTTGAGATTTAAAAAATTCATGGTATGTCTGGTCATATTAATCTCTAGACCAGCTGGGTTTTAGCATTGCTGGAAAGAGCTATAATAGGATCAGGAGTAGGGGGTAAAAACAGAAAAAATGGAATTCTACAAGGATTTATATTTGCAAAGAAAAGAGGACTTCTTTAGAATTGCTTATTGAAATTCCCCCAAAGCTATTTTTTGAACTTATATATAGACAGTACCAAGGGAAGGAGCTTAGGAATTCTCACAGGGTTTAGAAAACTACTAAACCCTGCATATTATGTTCATCTCAGTCCATTCAAGCAAGTAAAGGATAACTAGAGCATGGTATCTCACAGTGAATAACATGGTTGGTTACTTTGCTAAGCTGACATATGGAGACAGGGCCCATAGGAGCAGAGTTCTCCTTATGAATGCCATAGACACTCACTCAGGTTCATCTGAAAACATAGGGCATTAAAGATTAGCTGTACAGTGTCATCTGTGAAGCACCTAAAAATATTCTCTAACCAAGCACCAACCTCTTAGCCCAGTCTTCTTGGAGAAAACGAGAACCAATATTAAGCATATGGGAAAACTTCATTTGGTCACTGGGTAGGGGAATGTTGCTAAGACTGATGACAAAATTCAATGCCTAAAGATAGGAGGAAGCAAGGAGGAAGAGGAAACACAGAGAGAGTGAAGGCCAGAAGAAAGGTTCCAGCTCTCGAAACTCTGATAGAATAAATTGAAACTCTTAAAATAAAAGAAATTAGAGAGCATGCCTTGAGGGCAATATCACTACACTTTTGGAATCCACACAAAAAGTAAAAACATTTGCCTGTTGTCAAGATGATCCTCATTGCCCCAGGGGAGGTTCCATTTCTTCCACTCTTATATAACAGGTAACATTCTTTCCCTGAGGGTTAGCACTCTGTGATAATGGTGGTAATGACGGTTGTTGCTGTAATTTGGATCTTGAATGTCCCCTAAACACCCATGTGTGTGGACCCAATCCCCCTTCTCTTTCTCTCTTTTGTATCCGACTATGAGATGAACAGCCTGCTTCTAGCACGCACTCCCTCCATGTTATACTATGCCTCCAGAGGCCCAAAGCAATGGGGCCAATTTGTCAAGGATTGAAACCTCCAAAACTATAATTCAAAATAAATCTTTCCTCTTTTAAAGTTGATTATCTTAGGTAACTCTACCTTCTTACCATGACTTTTTGGTTTTCATATTTGCTTTTTTCTCCCAGACTATTTATCTTCAATTTTCTCTCCCCCCACCATCATTGTTAACTTTAAAGGCATATACTACCTCTGTCCATTCCTTCATCTCAACTGTACCTACCTAGCTCTTGAGCTCAGTTATATCTGATCAAATGTTTTTTCCTCAGCTCCCAGCTACTGAGCAATGCTGAAGAAAAATCACAAAATGGTACAGCCTGATGCCCCTCAGAATTAGTTTCCAGCTTGAGCTAGGGTATCAGAACTACTTTGCAAATCTTCATTTATTCCTAGTTGGTTTCCTTTTCATTCCCCAGTTTCACTTATCACTGTAACTCCTTATAACCAACCCCTACCCTTCACTCCTAGCTATTAAACCTTGCCTCCTTTGACACTGAGGAAACTTAGGTCATCAATGGCACTTTGCATCACTTCACCTCTGATGCTGAATCCACCCATAACATCTCAGAGACCCTTCTCTCTAGCCTGGATGAACTCCTCCAGGATATTATTGTATTTATCAATTACTCCTTCCCTCTTTTGTATTTTCAATTTTCTTACTGCCTGTCAACATGCTTTAGCTGCCCTCATCAAACACAAAAGCAATCATAATAAATTGACAGGCAGGAAATTTTCTGTGAGCCTGAGCTTCCTTTCCTTTGTGCCAACTTCAAGCTTCCTAAATTCTCATTTATTCCTCTACCCATTAAAATCTGGTTTATCTAGGTGTGTTACTAATTAAACCTTTTTTGCCAAGGTCACCCCAAACTATTTCTCTCTCTCTCTCTCTGTCTCTGTCTCTTTTTTGGCAAGCAGAAAAGGCTTGTTTTATTTCAACGATTGATCTACATAATTACTAAGGCCTCTATGTATAGGCAGAGAAAACTTTATATATGGTCTCTCCCTCCTTGGGCAGGTTTCGGGGAGCCCCTTCTTCTTGACTTGTGGGTGCTTCTCACTGCACTTCCAGGCTTGCTTGCTCTTATGGGTCTTGTCTGCCTTTAACCCATGGATGTGTTCCATGATAAAGCACTTGCTCTTTTGAGCACATATTCCTTCAGCTTCAGGACTACGATACACATGACAATCCATCTTCTTAGAGTCTCAATATCTTCTCAGCAGCCTGCAGATCCTTCTCAACTAGGTTACCTTCTCTGACTGGTGTCAGGTACTGGCCAAACCCTTGTACTTACCTTGCTCTTCCAGTAGGCCATGGTGTTTTCCAGCATCAAGTATAAAATGGGGTCATAGGCTTGCAGATTATCAGCCTACCTTGGATCAATTTCCTGATCTGATGATGGGAGCTGGCACTGATGATTTCATTGGTCTCTTTGGATCCAACCAGACTTTTCATTTTTTGCTACAGCAGAGGACACCAGAGGTGAGCCATTTTTCCAGTGCCTGAGCAGACTTATCACTGCTGCTGAGGCAGGGAAACGGCACCAAAACTTCTGAGTTTCTTGTCCCTAAGGTCCATTCTTGGACTGCATTGTTTTCTTTCTTTCTTTCTTTTTAAAGCCAGGTTCATGGAGGCATAATTTATATTCAATAAAATTTACCCTTTTAATATTCTTTTGCCATTCAATAAGTTTTGACTTCTATGTTGGCTCCCTGAGGTCTTTAAAATAAAACCCAAATCCCAAACCCTTTTGCTTCATATAAAATCCCTTTGGAATCTCTCTGCAGCCTTTTCCACATAACCCATTTTCCAGTCACATTAGGCCACTCAGTATTCAAGAAAATGCACTCTGTGTAGTCAGGCCTCTTGAACTTTCTTCATGCTTCCTCTCTATGAACACAAGTTTTTGCCTCACATAGTAAATGCTATTTAATGCTACTATATCAATTTCCATATTGAATCATAAACTAGATGTTATTTTGAGAAGCTGCTATTTTTTAAATAGGAGTCATTCATCAAAATATCACTACCTGAGGTTATCTATATTTTAGTATTATGGATTGAATTATGCTCTCCCCAATTCATATGTTGAAGCCTCAAATAATTCAGAACATAACTAACTATATTTGGGAATAGGGTCATTGTGGATGTGACTAATTAAGATGGGGTTGTACTGGAGCAGAGTGAGCCCCTGATTTAATATGACTGGTGTTCTTATTAAAAGGGTGAATTTGAACACAGACATACACACAGGGAGAAGTTTATATGAGGATAAAGGTAGAAATCAGGGTGACACTTCTACAAGCAAAGAGATATCAAAGACTGACAACAAATCACCAGGAGCTGAATGAGAAGCATGGAACACTCTTGCCCACAGCTTTCTCAAAGAAACAACTCTGCTGATACCTTTACCTTGGATGTCTAGCCTCCAAAACTGTGAGAAAAAAAAAAAAAAAAAAAAGAAAGCTGTCGCTTAAACCACCCAGTTTGTGATGCTTTGTGATAGCAAACCAATATGCTTAGTAAAAAAATCCATCCTTGAGCACATTGGATTAGTAATTAGTTCCTTCACTCATCAAATACTTATTGAGTGCCTACTGTGAGCCAGGCACTAGTCTAAGATGTTGAATAAATGAAGAACTTCATCATGTTACTGCATTTGTGGTTCACTTAGAAGCAATCTATCATCAACATAGTATTGATGGAATGCCTACCATTTAATCATTCAAAAAATATTTACATTTACCTGCTATGTGTCATACACCATTCTAGGCACACAAGATAACATTATTGACAGATCAAGTTCTTCATTTTCAAAGAACTTAAATTCTAGAAGAGGAAACAAACATTAACTAAAAAAACATGTAAATAGTTATGCAGTTTTACTCAGTACCTCACACAGAAAACATTAGCATACTTCCTCCAAACACTTTAACTCTTGATAAATGCTCATGGTATTAGTAATACTTAAAAATATTCACAAATACCATGCCCTATTATTTCCCTTTCATTCTTGCAATCTCTGTATAAGCCTAAAATTGCCTTAAGATTAATGAAGCTAAACTATTCTCTGGAATTTCTAACTTTGAGAGTTTCATTGGTACTAAAAAGCAAATATGTTACTTCATAGTCTATAAAATAGTGATCAGCCCAATGAAGACCCAGAGTTGGGTCAGGGTAACCATAGGCAGTTCATAGGTTAAAAGTGTTTAAGCAAGACTCTTCAAAGCTGGGTTTCTCAGTCAGTCATGAGACATTAAACATGTATTACTTAGCACTTCCTTTGTGCTGAAAAAAAAAAAAAAGAATTGTGGACAAAGTGGACATGGTACAGATCCCCACTAAGCTTACATTCTGAAGGAATACTGAAACAATGAATCTCATATTTGGCTCCTTAATTGCAACTGAGATGGGGTGTAAGGAAGTGAGCACAGTAAGGATATTCAAGGAGTGCTTGAAGAACACCTGGGTCATGGGGCTTGCTGATGAGGGGTTTCTTCAGAGGCTTTCTTGAGGAAGTGGTGTTTGAGCAGGGATCATGTAGTCTAAGGTTTTTTTCTTCTTCATTTCCTTTCAACCTCGTGCACACATTTCAACTACTTAAAAGCATTCCTTAAATATACTAAGAGCACCAAAACTAATCAAAAAAGAAGGGCTCTCCAGAGGAAAGGGGCCAAAAATAGATGGGGAAAAACCCCTAATCTCACCATTTGTTTTGAAAACACCCCAAATGATTAAAACATATTATAAACTATAACATATGAACTAATCACTTGCCAAGCTTCATTTTTTAAATCAAAGCCATTTTTGAGGTTCATAAACTGAAAAAAGGGTTTTCAAATATGAACTCGTGTTTTCTTTCCTTGGTCCTTAGTTGGCTTGAATCATTTTGTGTTCTGCTGTTTGGAGGGAATGGGATCCAGCTGGTTAGAAACATGTGACAGACATCTACTAGAATGTAAGTTCCATGAGATCAGGACTTGCTCATCATGGTATCCCTGATAAATAGAGGGGAACCTGGAAAATAGTAGGGGCTCAATACAGACCTCCTGAGTGACTTGTTGAACAAATATTTTGGATTCTAAAGAATTTTCCAACTCATTTCTTACCCAAGCCTCACCTTTCTTCAGGCCACTGGTTCTAAACTGGGGCAATTTTTGCCCCCACCTGGGGGCAAACTGATTTTTTCAGTTATCAAAACTATAGATGTTGCTACTGGCATCTGGTGGATATGTGACAGGATGGTGCTAGCCATACTGCAATACATAGGACGACCCTGCACAATGAAGATTTATGTGGCCCAAATGTCAACAGGGCTACGCTTATAAAACCCTGTTTTAGGACCTGTGTTTCTACTGGGTTCTACCTGGGAGTCTGTCATTTCCTCTATCTGAAAGGAAGGTTCAGTTCTAGAAGACACAGACCAAATGAGCCTCACTGCTTCATCCTCATGCCCTCCTGACCCAACAGAACTGCCTCTGTTCTCAAGCATGCTCAGATAGAATCAATTTTGCCTTTTGACCTCACTGGGGCAACATGTAGCTGCTGGCAAAACCACCTAAAAAAGTGTGTTCTTAAAATGCCAGTGAGTAATTTTTACTGTGTATTGGTAATTTCCTTGAGCTTACTAAGAATATATTTTAGAATAAAATTAAATAAAATTTAATTTTATTTAAATTAATTATTTAAATTAATTAATAATTTATATAAATTATCAATTTATATTATTATTAATTTATATTATAATAATTAGATTATTATTAAAATAAATTTATTTAAATTAATAAATTTATTTAAATTAATAAATTAGTAAAATTAGATTGTTTGGAGACTAGTCATGTATCTGTAAGAACAAGAACCTTCTCCTTGAATTCAACCAGTTTATCCATGTATGGTCAGGATCAGCACACCAGACTGGCTTTCTTCATGAAAAATAACATCAAGAATGCCATCAAATCCTAATAATATGGCTATAGAGAGAATGGATTTATATAGCCTTTCCTCTGTCACCTTCTTTGCCCTGCATACTAAAATACTAGTATCTGATTTCAGTTTCATTGGGGAAACTTGTGTGGTGCCAGAAGAGGGCTTGTGCCAATTTCCCCACTATGATGGTGGCTCCAGTAATCTTGGTGTTGTGGCCTGTAACCTAGTTACCATAGAGACTACATACACTGACAGTGTAGCATTGTGATTGGTGGGGGAGATACTTTTGCAGAAGCATTTTGGAGAGAGATAAGACACAAGAAAGAAAATGAGACTACCAATAGAGAGGCACAGCAGGCGGAAGTCCTAGATGATCATAGATTCTAGAAAATTGGGACAACAGAGATTACAACTACTACGATAAAACCAACATAAACCTTCCACTCAATGGCTGCCTCTGTCATGAAAATTTCCAGTACAAGGGGACAGAACAGACATAGATACCCTAAAATTAAAAAGCAAACAAATAAACCTGCTGAGGCATAAGGATGATAAAGGGGTATGTCAAGAAAACATGTTTAAAATGATTCAGGGCAAGAAAAAAGAACCTCAAAGAGCAATAAAACGGAAAGTTACATTCTGTAGGAAAGCTGACTTCTTAAAGGCAGACACTCAAGGAATTCTCAGTGCCTCTGTTTCTTTCCCTGAAAGTGCAAAGAAAAAGGATAAAATGATCCCCCATTATTTAATAGGATTCTACTTAAATGTCCCAATGATTTGACATTATGAATGCACCCAAGAAAAGAAAACTGATAAAAATCTTCTTATAGAATAAATTAATTAAGGTTATATTTTTGATAATGCAAACAAATTCATTCCATAATTTCTTAAAGTCATGAGATTTTATAGTTTATTAAGGGTATTTTTATGTAGATAGTATTTCTACATATAGTTTTGAAGTACACACATTATAGAAATCAAAACATATCTAGCTGCAATATGAAAGGTACTGGTGGTGAAGTGTAGTTTTTATTTATTTATTTATCTATCTATCTATCTATCTATTTATTTATTTTTCTGTGGTGCTGGAGATTGCAAGGCAAGCACTCTACCAACTGAACTATATCCCCAATCTGAAGTATAGTTTTTAAATAGAAAGGAAGGCAGAGAATAGGATGTGTGTTGGTGTGGGTTATGAGTGGGAGTGAATTTAAGAGAAAACTAGTTGAGAAAAATACCAGAGAAGTGATTATATAAGTTCCTGGATATCCATGACTGTATCTTATAATGTTTAATTACACATACTTCAGACTAATGTGTCTACTTGTCCACTGCACATCCATATCTCCCTGTTTTAAAAGACCTTCTAAATCTGTATCTTAAGTCATTAATTCTCTCTTGATCTCTAACTTTCCATACCAAATGACCTATTGAAATATTCCAACTGGATGTCTAAAAAGCATTCTAGATGCAACATGCCCAAAGCTGAACTCATGTTCTCCTTCACACTTTCTTATCTTACTTTATTCTTCATGTGAGTCAATAGTATTACCACTCACCCCACTTCCAGGTGCCATACCAGGAGTCATCTATTGCCCCTTCCTTTCTTCCTTCTTTTCGGTGCTGAGCATTGAACCCGAGGCACCATACATGCTAGGAAACACTCTACCACTGAGCTACATCCCCAGCCCTCATCTGTTGCTTTTTCATCACTCCTCAAATAATCATCAGCCTATAATGATTTCTAATTCTAATGCAATTTTTTTTAATATCCAAAGAAAACTTTTGTGTATAAAAAGCAATACTTAACAGTTAATTGAGTTTTAAAGTAATATCAACTTATTAAACTTATAAATTTAAAAAAGGTAATTTTCTTCATAACTTTTTTACAAACACACACATATATACACATATATATTAATCTATTTTTCACAAATTTCTTTGGATAAAATAAGAAAAATTGCTTTCAGTAAGGGTAAGATTACTTTCTAGGTTTAAAATTTGGAAACTTGAACTATTTCAACTGTCATTTGGGGGAATGGAAGAGAGTTAGAGTTTGATGTGGAAGGATCTTCTCCAATGATTTTACCAGGTCAGAAGAAAGCATATTGAATACTTTTATAGTCACTATGACAATGAGGGATTTTAAGTCTATATCCTATAAAGGGAATTTCACAACCCATATCCTCTTTATTCAAGTTCCACTCTAAGTTTTTTAATAATCATTCTCCACTTAATAGCCTGATAAAGGAAGACAATATTTTGTGTCTCCTCTAATAAGTTTTCTTGATTATGATGACCTTTTACTTCATGATGTTTCTCACATTTCCACCTCTTTTGCCCCACTGTACGACATCAGCACCATTATCTGTCACTTGTAATATTACAAGTCCATCGTAGCTTACTCTCTAATGCTTCTGAGCCCTTGCACATGTCACTACCTGTGTCTAGAGCACCCATATTCCCTGATACACATTTACTGAATGAACAAAGATAATAAATACTTTGGATGTTGCTGCTTTGGGTACTGAACAGAAATAGTGGCCTATCTTAATATTCTGGATAAGTTTACATAAATGCTCTTACTTTCAAAATTAATTTTAAAAAATCTGAAAATTTTGCCATGGAGAATCATGGGGCCCATATCACAATATTATGTTTTGCATTTAATAAAAATACCAGGAAACACAGTGAAGGGAGCATCCATTCTCTTCTTTGATTTACCCAACAAATATTTACTGAACACTATGTGACTGGCATGAATCTAGGCACTGGGGGTTTTTCAGAGTACAAAACAGGAAAACAAAACCAAAAAACAAAAAGCTCTTGCAACCAAGGGGTTTATATTCCATGGCAAGTAGAAATAAATATGTAAATGAACATATAATGAACATATATTATGTTTGAAAGGAGTTAAGTGCTGTGAAGCAAAAGAGGAGCTACAATTTTAAATATGGAGGTTATGAAAGGCCTTACTAAGAAGTGAAAATTGAGCCAAAGGCCTGAAGCTGATGGACAAACAAGCTTTGTCTTGTTTGTAAGAGTCACAAGCAATGTCTATAATCACCATAAGTCTGAGAAAAGCAAGTGCAAAGGCCATGGGGTGAAAGCATGCTTGGGAGGTTTGAGGAAAGCAAGGAGGCCAATGAGGCTTGAGAGAAGTACGTGAGGGATCTAGCAATAAATGAGAACACAGGTGTCTTTTGGGAGACTGAAATGTAGATGGCCTTGTGGGCTGCTGTGAAGGTATTAGTTTTTCTTCCATTAGAGATCCTATCAGACGAGTGATATAGTCTGATGGCAATTACTTACATATATTGAAAAGAATCAGAAGAAGATGTACAAGTAATCAACAGATATATGAAGAAATGTTCAACATCCCTAGTAATAAGGGAAATGCAAATCAAAACTACCCTAAGATTTCATCTCACCCCAATTAGAATGGCGATTATCAAGAATACAAGCAACAATAGGTGTTGGCGAGGATGTGGTGAAAAAGGAACACTCATACATTGCTGGTGGGGTTGCAAATTAGTGCAGCCACTCTGGAAAGCAGTGTGGAGATTCCTCAGAAAGCTTGGAATGGAAACACCATTTGACCCAGCTATCCCACTCCTTGGCCTATACCCAAAGGACTTAAAATCAGCATACTACAGAGATACAGCCACATCAATGTTCATTGCTGCTCAATTCACCATAGCCAGATTGTGGAACCAACCTAGATGCCCTTCAGTTGATGAATGGATAAAGAAACTGTGGCATATTTATACAATGGAATATTACTCCGCAATGAAGAATGATAAAATTATGGCATTTGTAGGTAAATGGACGAAATTGGAGAATATCATGCTAAGTGAGATAAGCCAATCTCAAAAAACTAAAGAACGAATGATCTCGCTGATAAGCGGATGAGGACATATAATGGGGGTGGGAGGGGTTAGCATTAGGTTTAGGGTTAGGTTTAGGGTTAGGGGTAAGGAGAGCGGTAAGAATGAAGGAAAGAAGGACTGTATAGAGGGAAAAGAGGGGTGGGAGGGGTAGGGGGGAAGGGAAAAAAAATAAACATCATTGCCCTATGTAAACGTATGATTACACAAATGGTATGCCTTGACTCTATGTACAAATAGAGAAACAACATGTATCCCATTTGTATACAATTAAAAAAAATAAATAAATATATAAAAAAAATATTAACTTGTTATAGGCACTATTCTTCAAATATATTATCTCATTAAATCCTAAAAAAAAAAAAAAAAAAAAGAAAAGAATCAATAACTACATTTGGAGAATAGATTGGAAGTGGTAAGGCCAGGAGCAGGAAACATAATTAGGAGGCTACTTCAATAATCCAGGTAAGAAATGACAGTACTTTGAAAGAAGGTAGTAGAGGAGGTGAGGATGGGAAATGATAAGATTTTGGATATATTTTGAAGGTAAACTACAGAATTTGTTCATTGTTGGATTTGTGAAAGAAATAAAGGGAAGGAGAAACAAAAGCATTTTTGAATTGAGCAGCCCTAAGAATGGAGATGCTAGGGCTTACCAAGATAGGGAAGTCAGAATATTTGTTGAGTAAAATAGGATTCCATTTCTGGTACATTAAGTTTGAGATACTCATTAGACATTGTGTTAGTCAGTTTTTTGTCACTGTGACAAAAACACCTGAGAAAATAAACTTAGAGGAGAAAAAATTTGTTTTTAGCTTATGGTTCCAGTCCAGGGTGACTTTATTGCTCTGGGCCTGGGATGAGGCAGAGCATCATGGTGGAAGGGTATGACACAGGAAAACTATTCAACTTATGATAGCCTGGAAAATGAGAGAGAGGGAGGAAGGTGCCAGAGACAAGATATAGTCCTGAAGCTCATGCCCCTTCCTTCAACCCACTCCTTCAACTAGTTCCACCTCCTACAGTATGTAGGCCCTCCCAGTAGTTCATTCCTCTATTGAAGCCCTCATGATCCAATCACTTCTCAAATGCCCCACCTCTGAACATTGCTACATGTGGAATCAAGCCTTCAACATGTGAATCTTTGGGGGATACTTTATACCCAAACCATAACAGACGTATAGTGGAGATGGTCAATGCACCATTGAATATGTGAACCTAGAATTCTAAGAAAGCCTGGACTAGGAACATAGGTTTGAACCATAAGTTAGGGTGCGAATCTTAAAAGAGTACATGGAAGAGGTTCAAAGATTGAACCCTAGGACACTCTAAGACACGCTAATGTTTTCACAATGGGAAAATGAGAATATACCAGCAAATAAAACTGAGAAGTAGTAGGCTGGGAAGAAGGGAAAAGAATCAGGAGAGTTGGTGAACTGAATGCCTAGTGAAGAGAATGTTTTAGTGGTAAAAGAATAATGAGCCAAGTAAAATGATGCTGAGAGATCAGGAAAGATGAAGATTATAACTTGGTTAATGGATTTGGCCACATGAAAGACACTGGAGACCTTAGCATGAAAAGTTATACTAGGCTGGTGGGTGAAAAAGCTAACCGGAAAAGGAGAATTAAAGAGTAGGATTAAGAGAGTGTCTATAGTGACTATGGACATTTCTTGGGAAGATTTGCTATAATGGGAATCAGTAAATTGGGACAGTAGGTGCCAAGGACTTTGGATCATTGGAATACTTTTAGGATGAGGAATATTGTAACGTGTTTGTATGTGGTTAGGAAAGATTTAATACTGAGAAGAAAATCAAATCAAAAGCAAGAAGTGACTTTTTAGAAGCATTGTTTGTGAGTATGTGAGAAGGGGTAGATTCTAATGCACATAAGTGGTTGGCTGAAATGGAACACAGCTCACCTGCAGTTTAGGGATATAAGGCAGAGTACATGGGTACAGATACAGATAGGATAGGCTTACTGGAGACCAAGTATGTGTGAAATTCCCTTTTCATTGCTTTATTTCTGAGTGAAGTCGGAAGAGGAAGGACAGGGAAGAAGGCTGTGGAAGTTTAAGAGAAGAAAGAATAAATTACTCTTATTGAGATATGGGAGTGTGAATGGACAGAGAAACATAACACAATTGCTCGGCATCACTAAGGGCATCCTTGAGTTATCAAGAAATTAAAGTGAGAGTCATCAGTTTGCTCGTGTGCTTTTCTCCAGCCACATTCAACAGTGTGCAGGTATGAAATAAGGTGAGGAATTGCTTATGATCTGATCTGTACAGCTGAACTCGCCGGAGGAGCAGATGAGACAAGAGAAGGTCAAGGTCATGATGTATGCAAGGAAGTAATTAAAATCTTTGTCCATGGAATATAAGGTATAAAATAAAGTGAGGATATGGAGGACTGTGAGTAAAAATCAATGAATTAAAGGTCCTAGTAGTTTTAAGGAATTGTCGTCATAGGGCTGAGGATTGAGATGTGTAGAGATTGGGCAGTGGTTGAAGAGTGGGATGCTTCAAATAGAAATTATAGAAAGTTGTAATTATGAGGGATTAAAATGTCAAAGTACAGCCAGGGAATGAGTAGTTGCAGCAAGGCAGAAGATGCATCATGAGAGATGTTCCATGAATTGAGAGGAGGTATTTTAAGGTCTATATATTTAGACCCTGAAATGATGGAGAATTATGGTGGGGTAGAAACACAAAGAGAATTAGTGAGCCAACAGCTAACATCTTTAAGAAACTGAACGGTGACCAAGGGGTTAACAAATGACTACAACAAGGAGGGGTTATGGGAACACATTTTCCTACCCACTCTTCAATGTTCCTGCTTCTCACTTTCCATTTAACATTTAGATGTTTAACAGACTAATTTCTCAGACTAGCTGGGTATAAATACTTTTGCCTTCTATGTCTTTTCTTTTTTTGTAAACTTTTTTTAGTTGTAGATGGACATAATACCTTTCTTTTGTTTATTGTTTTATGTGGTACTGAGGATCGAACCCAGTGTCTCATACATGCTAAGCAAGCACT
This sequence comes from Sciurus carolinensis, assembly GCF_902686445.1. Taxonomy (NCBI): domain Eukaryota; kingdom Metazoa; phylum Chordata; class Mammalia; order Rodentia; family Sciuridae; genus Sciurus; species Sciurus carolinensis. The sequence goes on along the minus strand of NC_062221.1, from coordinate 78,242,624 downwards.
TTACCACTGAGCCACAACCCCAGTCCTTTCTATGTCTTTTCTGTATTCAAATTACTACCTTCAAATATTTACTTTCTGTTCTTCCCATTTTGGGTCATCACTACTCCAGCCAATCACTCTCTTTTCCATCACTCATGTTTTCCATGTTACTAACCACTATTTGAAATTTGAAATTACCTTGTTCATTTATTTGTTTACTTTTTTGTTTGAAGAGGCAGCTAATATTTTCCCTCAATGGAACATAAATTCTACTGGGTGGAAGCATATACATATATATGGAATATCTTGCATATTTCTTATGGAATATGTAATTCCATAAGGGGGCAAGTCTTGTCAATTTTGTGCCTCACACATAATAAATCCTCCATCATCACTTCCAGAATAAATGAAAGAATGATCCCATAATTTGCTGATGAGCCCTTACTTTCTCAGATTCGCACAATATAGCCTCACTTTACCATCCTACCTGTTTTCTTCCTATGCTCCTGCTCAAACTATTTCAATCAGTGAAGTCATTTTGCTGTTCCCCCAAACCATCATAATGATTTCTGTATTGATGAATTTCATCATATTTATGATGTTAATCTTCCACACACCACTTCTTAAAGTGCCAGTGGTGGCCTTACTTCCTGGATGGGTTTCCATCAGGATGGGGTCTGTGGATTGCCTCCTTCTTTAAAGCCCTGCCATCAGTCCTCAACATCGTCAGCTGCCTTATATTTTCTAATTGTTTCAGGTGTATTAATCTTACCTTTCACTTTAACTATGGGTTAAATTTTGGCTCATGGGTCCTGGTTACATCTATGGTACACTCAGTAATAACTAAAGTGTAGGACAGATTATGGATGCTCAAAAAAAAAGAAGAGTATTATAGCCCCATCGGATAACTTCATTGATGTCCATCTTCCTCAACAATCTGCCAAATTCGACTCCTTTCCTGCCTTTTATTCTTTTCTGCTGTTAGTTAAATTTATTCTTCCAGCTCTATCAATACCATCTTCAAGACCCAACTGTCCACTGTCCATCACCCTGAATTCTATACACTTGCATTGCGATTGATAAATCATTGTCCTTGCCATTATTGTTCCTGGATTTGCTTGGCAAATTTAATATATATTTAGGACATGACTGCCAAGGTCATCCTTCTCCTTGGTTGCTTTTATTTTTTTTATTTTAGTTTTTTTAATTTCTGCATTTCTTTTTTCCCAAACTTTAGATATCCTCCTCAACTTTGTTTTTCCTTGGGTCCTTCCTTGGCCTGGTTCTTCTCTACTTTCTCCTCTTTGCCCCATTTCTCACTCAGTTTGCCCCTTGTCCCATTTTAGGGAATTGGCTTTCACACCTTGTTTTAAACTACCCTGTATATTTAGAATAGTTTCTCAAATAATATAAAATTTATAATATTTATGAATAAATGACACAATGCCAAGATATTCTGTCTCTTCTTTCAAATAACATCTGAAGATGCACCTGCACTACTGAGTTCTATATTTAAGATATTGAATAAGTATCATTCACCCATCTGTTTTCATTCTGTCTTACATTTTCCAGGACTTGCTTCAGAGTTATATTGTGAGGTCTTCTGGACTGGGGACTGTCTGGCATAGTTCACAAACTGGCCTTTGCTTTGTATATTCATACTCCTTTGTTAAATAATAAATAATAATAGTAGCCCACTGTGCATTTTTACATTCCATGAATAAATCCCTGGTAAAAGGAAAACTAACAACTAGGGATTATAATAGAGAAAAAAAAAAAAAAAGAGAGAGAGAAAACTAACCTCTTACCAGGTTTTACTACTGTAACATATATTTCCATAAGCCTATGTTCTAATACATTATTACTTATTTAATTCATTTGTAAATTGTTCCTTTGCCAACACTATGCATAATATCAAATGCCTATGTGGTTCATAAGACAGGGAAAAACAACTAGAACATTACAGCTATGTGGGGGATCAGAGAAAAGCAGCAAAATAAGAGGTTTACTCTGTTGGGTGCACAGTTTGTAAGAATTAGTTTCACAAGTAGAGCTACTTGACAGAATATATGCCTGCTCTCCAGCTTCTCTTTCTCCCCCTTCCCTTTTCCGTTTGCCACCGCAGATCTTTCAATAATGGAAGATTTCTTTTCTTCCTTCCTTATTTCTTGTTTTCCCCCCTTTCAATTTCAGATGGGAAGTGTATCACTTTGCATGAAAAAAAATCTGTTTTTCTTGCAAAAATAAATGAACTGACTGAAGCTCCTCTATGAAAATGGCAGTGTTTCTAAAGAAGGAGGAGGGGACTACAACTTCATTGGTGGAGCGCCTCCATAGTTATTTGTAGATGAACTGCATTTAAACTCCAATTCTGAAATGAAGATCAAAATGTAATGACTAGCTTTGTTATTTCAGTGGCCACTAGATGGCAGGTCCAAAAATCTGATTGGAGTCTCACAGGAGGGCAAGTCTTACATAGGAAGAAGAATGTTTCTGGCACTCAATCCAGCATTGGTTTATCCTAAGCCTTTGCTTTTTTCCAAAACATCAGGCAATCACTATCTTACACCCTGTCTGCATGTAAGACAGTGTCCAAATTACTTCTGTTTGGGCCTGTAGTGATGGAGGCCCTTTGAGAGTTGTAGAGCATTGTCATCACACATACTACCAGATAGCGTGGCATCATTTTCAGAGAGACAGTCCAGAGCCGGGTCTGATAAATGTCTACTGGTCATTATCTACTGGTCTTTGCAATACCTTGCCATAACCTTAAGGGTATAAAAAGTAGTTGACTAATCTTCCTTCATGGAAGCAAGTAGAAGAGCCTCTCAGGCTGTGGTGAAGGTATAGCTGTACTTTACCTAACAATACATTATTTACCAGTAATTCTAATTTAGTATTATATGTGTATATTTCTTATCATGGAAGGTTGACTTTCATGTTCATGAACTGTTCTGGAAAAGAGAATGTTGACGTAATAAGAGATGTATTATTCAATAGAATAAAATAGTTAAGCCCTGTGATTGAAAATGAAACAAGTAAATTAAGAAGAAATTCTTTGCTATACATTGCAATGTTCATTTTCTTGTACTGTAATGGGAGACACCTAAAAGTGGGTCTTATGAAACTTTAGAAAAAGTTATTCTTGGACCAATTATTATGAAGGTAGATTGTGTCTCCTCCTCCTCCTCCTCCTTCTACTTATTTATTTATTTACTCGATTACCCTGATTCTAACTACATGGACACTGAGAACTTTTCTTTATTTTTTAATTAAAGAACTGACCTTTGAATCTTTAAAGTAGAGAATGATAAGCTCAGAGATAATTTATCATTCTCACTAAAGAAAATGTGTTCTAAAGTCAAATTTATTTTTGTTCAAAAGCTATGACATGCATTTTGATATACATTAAAGTATCTATGCCAATTAAAATTTTATAACAATGAAATCAACACAAACTCAATTATAGCCATGCAATTCACTCATCATTCACCTTTTGTTCTCTTTTCTTTCAAAATTTAGGTAAAAGAATAACAGTAAACTGTTGATTTCATCTATCCTTGTTCTTTATATTTGGACATTAAATGCCTACATGAGACATGCCAGAGTAAGAGGGCATATACACTGGTCTTCATAATAAAAAAAAATAGTATTATTTTTCCACAAAATAAATACGGCCTATGTTGATTACCATAGAAGAAATTTTAGATCAGTGTTGACTGATTTCCTTTACTTTGAAGGTAGAAATTAAAGTAAGATAACCAAAATGATTTATGATGAAATTCCACAGTTATTTACATATAATTGTGGTTTTAAAATGTTCAATCTGTACTTTCATCACAGAAAGAGCACTGGAAGAGAAGCTGGAAGACCTGAGTTCTGTCCTGGTTTTGACGGTGACTCACTGTGTGAGATCCAGAGGACATGAACTTAGAGGTGGGAACCCAAGAAGGTCATCTCTCTGCTCTAACAAATTTAATATCTAGTTAAGTAAATTGAAATGTTTTGCAGATTTTTTTTTCTCTGAATTAGACTAATATTGTCAGATGAGAGAACTACATTATCAAAGAGCTTAGGTCCAAGCTAATGTGATCCTACCAACATTATAGGTCCTATCTAAGCAGGTAAAATGGGATTGGTTCTTCCTTTGACACCAGCTCCTTGCTCTGTAACATTCACTTGCAGGCCATCATTGTCTGAAATTCTAAATCCTACCCAAGAGGTCCTCACTGGCAGGTAGTCACTGGTTGTTACTGGCTAATTATTTAAAAATCCTTTGACATTTCCTCTTGGCGTATAGCTAAACTCTACTTCTCAGCCTTCTCTTAAGATAGCTATAGTCTTGTGACCACATTCTGGCCAATAGCATAGTGGTAGAAGTGACATGTACTATTCTAAACCTGGCCCATAAGAAGCTCCTGTGCTCTCACTAGTCTCTCCCTTTGATAATCTAGCTGGATGACATATTCAAGATGACCCTGGAAGCTATGTGCTGTGGATGATGGAGCCTCTGCCAACCTGGATCCCAGACCACTCTACGTGAACAAAATAAAAACTTCTATTATGTGAAGCCATGGAGATTTGGGTTACCTTAACTAAGATCCCTCCTAAACCAGAGATTATTTTTCCTTGAAGATACCATTTCTCTCTTATCATGTTTTCTATCTTGTACTGATTTCTTTATAATATGTAAGGTATTTGAGGATTATACATGTATTTTACTCATTCCCCACAGAACTTTGGTTTGTTGAATAATTGCAAAATAGAACATAGCTAGTTTGGAACATAGAGAAGGTAGTAAAAGCAGCTTTAACTTTTAAAAAAATCCATTTTTTTGTCTTATTTAGATAGAAGATAAGGATGTTTTTATTCATTCATTTTTTTGTGTGTATGTATGGAAATATATTGTGACAATCATAGTCCTTTAATATATTTTGTGTACTGCCTTTCTAATAGCCATGCTATCAAAATAAAGTACAAATTAAATGTTTTCAAAAATTATGAAATAACAATTGAAAGAATAAGTGAAGACACAAATAGAGAAATATAAGAATTAGTGGACTTTAAGTAAGTGTTTTTAGTTACATAGGTCTTCTACCACCACCACAACAACTACAAACTATTGTCTTAACTAGACCACTGCACTTCCGGTACTTTACTTTCAGTACCTTACCTCAGTGTCAGTATTGGCCTCTTTTGAGCCAAATCTTTAGGACATTTTCAGTTGTGTTCCTTACTGCCCCTACACCTTTGATTTCCTCAATACTGAACTGGTTTTCCTTTTTTCTGTCTATACAGTCCTCTCTCATCTTTTCTTTGGCTCCCCTTTCTTCTGGTATTGGCATTTTCTAGTATTTGTTCTGGGTTTTTCTTTGTTTCCTGTAATTTTTCCTTCAGTCATCTCATCCAGTCATGGCTTCACCAATCCTGTCCTCACAAATAACTTCAAATTCTTATCACCAGCCCAGATCTTGCTCTGGAACTTCAGAGCTATATTACCTATAGTCTTCTACACATTTTAGAAAAATTAAAACATCTGGCAGCCACCTTAGGTATGAGTCCCAAACCAAGAAGATTACTGGCCTTTCAAGAAAAATATCTTCTTCCTCCACTGGTATGCCCTTCATTGGAGGATAACATCAAACTTTGAACCATTAAACTCTCTTTTTCCTCTCCTGTGTCTTTATCAAAATTAGCTAATTAAAGTCTAAATTCTGTAGTGTTTTAAAGTCCTTTTGAGATTTTTAGCCTAAGTATGAAAACTAGAGAAGTGAAGACTGATTCAGAACAGGATTTCTTTTAATGCAATGCCAGAGACCTACTAGTAAGAATTTCTTCACACAAACATGTAAAAAAGATAAGAATTACAGAATGAAAAAACAAAAAATGATTTTCATACCCTTCTATCATACCAGAATTCCATTTTAAGCCTGCAGAGAACCATAGGAGCTATTCTGAGAGGGAACATTCTTACATTCTGTTTCTCAAAAGCAGGACTGCTTTGAAATAAAAAGAAATCAAGGGAAAGGAAAGATTATGTAGAGGTGAGAGGAGCTTTTTTCACTGTTGGTATGTCCCTACTGGCTAAACCTATAGAAACTTCAGGCTTGCAGTTTCCATTCATTCCTGGATATAATTACATGAGCTCACATTTATTTGAAGTGTTCTATTTGTCATTGATATACAAAGGAGAACCACCCCCCATCAAATCATTTGCTTTGATTTCTTGGCACTAATATTCACTCTTTAATGTTTTCCACAATTCTTTAACATTAGCAATAACATCCTTTAGCAATTGTGGTCTTTTTTCTTTCCCCAATGTGATATATTTATCATCTATTACACAAACCTCCTCTTTTGCTTCTTCCCTTTGCACCACCAGCTCCAACATCTTAAATTTTCATTTGACATACTGCTTACCTAAATTATTTCATGTGTGTTCCCATCCATGGAAATTCATTTTTGTGTGACATAAATCCCTACCCTATTCTATTTCACAGTAATAAAACTTTATACTGAATTGCCAAAGAGATAGGTAACCAACCACGCAGTTTAAATTAAGTGCAAGATACACATGTTTGAATATTCTGCTCTCTGTCTAAGATGTGTAGAGACAGGTCCTGTTTGTGTCTGAGCATTCTGTCATCTTACCCAAACTGTTAGAGTTAAATCACCTAAGAACAGCTTTCTCACTTTGAGTCAAAAGTAACTTCTGCTATGCAAAAAAAAGCACAGTTAAGAAATAATGTGTGTGTTAAAAACGTCTCTTATAAATAATGATTATGGTCGGGTTCAGTCTGTGAAAAAGCAGCTCCATGACTTGAGCACATGCCAATGAGATTAAACCTCATCCAGAGCTGGGTGCCCTCATTGATTGTTGTCCCTCAGTACCTTCGATGGTTTCCAGTCCTTGTCCAAGTTAACCTTTGCTAGTTGTTGTAGCCATGGTAAATATTCTGTTTATTGGATTTTATTAGCATTTTAAATTTTGACATTTGGAAAAGCACAATCCTACTTCTTTTTCATCCTGTCATTTTTAATGTATAAGTGTCCAGGCTCTTTCCAATTTTAAGTTTCTCTCTCCTAGCTTTAGAAGATTATAATTTTGGAAAGATGCAATTATTCTGCTAGTCTGTATCCAGAACATATTGATTCCTATGACAAAATTTTAGTCAGAGGCATCATTGATACAATTTAGCATCAACGTTTACTTCTTCCACAGTGACTTGGCATTTTTGGTGAAATGAGTTTTAATCTGAGTCACCCATTTAATTAAGTTGATTCTCCACGATTTTTGGTGATATAATAGTAGTAATGTCAGACTTCATATAGTGCCGTAGTTTTTAAAATTTTTAAAAATTTTTCTTTATTTTTATTTTTACAGACTGCATTTTGATTCATTATACACAAATGGGGTACATCATTTCGTTTCTGTGGTTGTGCACAATGTAGATGTATACCATTTGTGTAATCATACATGTACATAGGGTAATGATGTCTATCTCATTCCACCATCTTTCACACCCTACCCCCTCTCATTTCCCTCTAGGTAATCTAAAGTTCCTCCATTCTTCTCTCACCCCCTCACCCCCCTTATCCCCATTATATATCATCATCCACTTATCAGGGAAAACATTTGGTCATTTAATGTACTTTCACATACATCATTCTTATTTGATTCTCATTCCAAGACATCACATCATTGCTACTATTTACTTAACATGGGGTATTTATTGCATAGTGCTTTGTAAAAATTCAGCCATCACTTCCTCCTCTGCACAACTCTGATTTCATTCATGTCATGTTCTGTTTTATCTCTTTACTTGACAGACCTAACCCATCCAGTTCCCCACAGTCTGCATTAGACCACGAGCTGCTTAAGCACAATGAACTGTCCATTTTATATATTTAGCCCCAATAAGACTCTACCATGTGTTTGCTGAGTTCCTTGTGCTATAAATGTTCACTTTCTTTTCCTTGCAAATTGTTTTCAACTATGATTTCAAACACTATGTTATAAATATTAGTATTATCTTAGAGGAAGGCATTTACCCAGAAGTAAAAGAATGGAAAGGTCAGGGGAATAAGTGATTTATTTGAGAGAACCTGCTTTGTTGGTGACAGAGTTATGAAACAAATTCAGGGTTTCTTGTGCTGAGGTTACATATATACCACCATAGTCAAATGTCCCAGGACTAGACTGGCTCTTGTGGAAGACCATGTACACAGCATGAACAGTATTTCCATATCCAAGCTAGAACTGTTTAAAGGAACTGTGGGAAAATGGACATTTTGTTCCATTCTAATTTATCTGTGTTCCTGTAGCCAAGCCTCCACTTCTAAACACTAATCACTTCTCTAGGTGAGCTTAAGTACCTAATTATTAAGAGCCCTCCAAATTTCTAGTGTCATCTTCAATATAGTTAGTGCCCTTTCTGTCCCATTTGCCCCCTGTGCTTGGCACTGAATCAGTATAGCAAATATCCCTAATGAAGAATCATGATACAGGGTTAAATTTACAAATTAAGCAATTCCTTTCATTTTTGTGTCAATTCCTTTTATCATTGACTCTCCACCCTACATTTGCTTAAAATCCATCCCACTGTGAAACTAAAAAAACAATGCTACTGTGACAATTCAAATAGAACTATTGAACCCTAGGATATTTTCGGAGATTCTCGTCACCTGTGAACTCTTACATAGAGCATCATATTACCTGGTGTCCAGGGAATGGTAGGACAATACATTAACAGATTTAGTGTTAATCTCCAGAATCCCAGATTTATTTCCTGTTCAAGTTAAATGCCCTTTTGATTATTATAGCAAAAGAAAAAAAAACCCCAAAAAACAAAAAGTTGATTATAACCATTAATGGAGGCTTAAAATATTAACTTCCATAGTTTCAAGTCAATATCTATAATTAAATGCAAAAAGCTAAGTTAATGTAATGTTAAGGTTGACCTTCTAATTGCACAAAAGTCATGAAATTTAAAATCAAGGTTTCTAGTGCCACCCTCTCATTTCTATATTCCTCAAATGGTTTTCTACAATATATGTTTAATTTAAATGTCTGTCATAAAGTTCCTGGAGAAAAATATAAAACACAAAAGGTTAGGACTCAACCTATAGATATCTAACTAGAGTTTTATATTGTCAACAATACCAGAAAAGTATAATTCTTTTTAAATTACGATGCCCTATTTGAGTGATTACCATATTCCTGTTTAGCCATTTGCCCATTTCTCCCAAAGTCTTTTAATCTTCACCTCTGATTACAAACTAATCATCCTATGGAAAATGGAAGGATATTCATGTAACAAACAAATAAACCAACCAAACAAAAAAAGCAAACAACCTGTAGACTGTGATAGATGGGAGTGTTCTTCCAACACATGAAGAAAGAATATTCTTTTGAAATTAATACTTAGTAGAATAACTCAGAATATATGTTTGGATTTAAGGTGCATTCAGTAGAACAAGCAAGGCTTTAGAGGCGGGTGGACAGGGATTTAAGTCTTATTAATGCTACTTAGCCAAGGTAGTTTTCAGTAAATTGCTTAACCTCTCTGAATCTTTTTACCAGAGTAATAATACACACTTCATAGGGTTGTTATGAAGACAAGATGAAGTAACAGATGTAACATAGACTCTGCAAAGCTGTCTTGGAGTTTGTAGTACTATATCAACTATTAGCATTGAAAAGTGAATAACCATAATTTAACCATCATTTGGCTGTCTCTAGGTGTTTGTGAACCACAAAACAGTGATCATTTGACAGTCACTTTACTGAAAGGTGTGTTTTGTTTTTTTTTCCCTATAATAGTTTCCTAAGTTAGGCATTTGTCCACAGCTTATTGTGGAGTGCTGGTATGTCCAAAACATGGTGCATTGAGGTATATCAGCAAATTCTGGGTGAGTTACCATGCCCAATATTTTCTTCAAATTTTATCAAATATTTGTGTTTAAATAGAAAATGTGCTTGAGGAATTCTAGTTCAACATGCAATTTAGAGAGAAAGTTATAAATCAGAAATATAAGGGCTTAAAGTGCCACCTCAACCATAACTATAATAAAAACTCCTAAGTGCATTCTGGCAGGGATAAATAAAAAATGGCAAAGCCTGCTGTGGAGGGTGCAGAGCCCAGGAAGGTAACCAAGTGAGTAAACAGCTGAGGCAGGATTATCCTCATTTGGGAGAAATCCATTCCAGAGAGGAATTAAAGGGGAGGGGTCGAGGAGGGTGAATGGAGGTGTGGGGGCTGGTAGGTAGACTTTTCAGTCTGAAAGCAGCTAAATTACCTTGTAGAATGAAAAGGGGAAAATTTTTTTTCCTCTGTCAACAGTAATCTCATTTGAGGTCTAGCAGACGGGCACACAAAAGATACACGTGTTCTACCTACTTGGTTTTTCTCATCTGGCAGTGAGGTACACAGGCAGAGTTTAGGGGAATCGGACACACTTAGAATAACTACAAAATTCCCTTCCAAAGACATAGGACACACTTAGACTAACTACCAAATTCCCTTCCAAAGACATAAGTACCAAAAACAGTGTTCTTCAATAAACTGATGACTTAATGCGTAGTTCCTGGTACATTCACAGCCAGGATTTGTTCCTGGGAGTGCTGCAGTGCAATCAAGGGGCTTAAATGAAAGGTGAAGCTTTATATAGAAACTTCAAATCACAACTGACAACTACTGAAAACAAAATCTCACATACATGTGGTACCCAGAAAAACATATAATCAATAATTTTGAAGTCCTCTTGGCTTCCTATGATAAATCAGTGGCACAGATGAGATTTCTCTGACCAGGGTGGGGCAGTTGAGCCTGTGAGCTGAATATCATGTAGGGGAATCAGGACTATCTCCACTGATCCAAGTCTCAGTCCTCTGTCTCACACTTCTCATGATATAGACCAAATTGCCTACCTTCTCGATAGTTGAGTTTCTTAACAACTAGGAAATTGACTATAAAGCCTTTTGTTATCATAAATCCTATTAGAAAATGGGCTGTTTCCAGCATGAGCCAAGAACCTTCACTTTCTCTATCCAGAGATTTATACTCATCAAGTTTCTCAATAACAGCAACATGTATTTATCCAGTTTACACTTTTAAGACCAAGCAAAAAGTCAGAATTTCAATGGTCATAAAAACTCAAAGCAATGGTCATTTTTTTTAAGATGGAAAGAGTTCTTTTTCCATCATAGCTTAACTTAAAAACTTTCAAAGTCCTTTCTTTAAATATTTACATGCAAAAGTTACTTTTGAGAATAAGCATGAAAAAGCTCAAGAAACAGATAAATACTTTTAAATTAACACTTCCCTTTCACTTCAGGACACATCAAAATGAAATAATCAACAAATTACATATAATTAATTTAGTAACTAAGCACTCAGCACCTACTATGTTTCTGGCACTGTGCTAGGACTGTGCACAGTGAACAAAAGGGTACAATTTCCACTTTCACAGTATGAACAATACTCTTATCTCCTACTACTATTAAGGAAAAACAAAGTGGAGTTAGGCTTTGTGGATTTGGCCACAGAGATGAATGAAATTCAAAAACAGTGATCGTTTAAGTTACATTTCATTAAAGAACTTTTGAAACAATAGTTTATTTAAATCATTAAAGGGTTTGTTTACAAATTATTGCTTTCTTGCTAAAATGCTAAGAATTGCCAACTACAGTCATTTTCGAAATTATGAAAACAAATCAATAAAAACAATGATTTGGAGAACAAATCTGTTTTACATAAAAGGCATATTACCTAAAGCCTATACAATTACTGTATACTCTTTATTAAAAACTAGATTTTCCTATGTGTGAAGTATCTCCCAGCAATGTCAAAAATCCTAAAAGTGACTCCTTCATTCAGTCTGTATTTACTCAGTGCCAAAACACGGAAGATAGTATTTCTAGGAACTAATTTTACTCTATCAATAAATTTAGAAGAAGGACTACCTACTTGTGGTTGTCACAAAGAAACCCTGTCAGAAAACTAAAATGAAATGGCACATGAAGTTGATGCATATATTGAAATATAAGAATTCTGCTCACATCTCTTATTTCTCCTTGGGATGGTATTATCCATGAACATTCCTGTATAGGAAAGAGGGGAAAACTGCTGTGGGTATTTATGCTTCTGGCTAGGTTAGTCAAATAGGAATATGACCCCTGTTGTTTCTGGGTGCTTTTGGATGCCATAGAAGAATAACTTACAGACGTTTGTATAACTAAAAGAGATGCAAGAGCCTTTAGAGTGTTCAAGATAAAAGCCATTTATTCCCATTTCAGGGTGATCTGAAAATTGCCCTTCCCAAGACTTCCTGTCTCCCACATAAACTACCATTTGTATACCATTTTAGAGTTTCCAAAATGCTTTCACATGCATTATGCTGTTTAGTTAGAAGGCAGCAGTGCATGGGGATTAAGAGGTCTGGCTCTGGCACCAGAGAAACCAGGGTGTTTACCAAAACTACTTACTAGTTGTATACCACTGCACAAGCTACTTGATCACTTTAAGCATCGATTTTCTCATTTGTAAATTGGGGTTAATACCTACCTTGCAATGAGGTAGAGATTGGCAATAATGCAGTTAAAATGTTATTATCATTAATAACCCATAGCAGGGACACAAAGGATTTCTCAATAGTCTGTTTCTCCTCATCAGATTGGAGGAGGAAGGTCTTCACAGTTACTCAGGAGCACATAATACAAGTTTCTAGTTAGAGTAATGGCCTCTTTAAATCTTAGATTCAAATCATCTTCATAAAATGGTTCTTAATTCATGTCCAAAAACAAGCAAACAAATAGAAAAAAAAAAAAAAACCTTTCTAGACACTCTTTTGGAGCAAGATATAAAATTTAATTTTAGGTCTTCTTTGGCCCTGCAACTATTTTCCCTGAAGCAACCCATGTGCTTCCATCAAATTTTAATAGCTGGACTAAAATAGGGTCAGAAGGAGATTTTTACATAATAGCTGTCCCTCTGGAACCTTGAATTTTCGAGATCCACAAGCACAGGGAAACACTTGATGGTCTCTCTCCCTTACAGACTCATTGATAATTCTCAAACACTGGGCTGGCACAACTAGAGCAAACTGGTACATTTTGCACAGTGTAAAGTGGTGGGTGTAGATGTTTTTGGAGCCAGTCAGTCTCTGGCAGCTGATTGACTCACACTTGTGCTTTGTTGCCCACTTATATCTTCAGAAAGCAGCCTGGATGATGACACTCATCAGACGTGCTCATTTAAGGATCAACCCATTTGAATATTATAACAACATTTGGCAAACTTCCTCTACCGAATGGTGAACCTGGCTCACTGCCTCTGAGAAGTATTACTTGACCTAGCATCATAGGTTCTTTGACTTTCTTCACATGGTAGAACACATTCAAGACCTCCCAATCAAATACCTAGTATTAGTCCTGGCTACTTTACCCATTCCTCAAACATTCTCAAGCTCCTGACCTGAACTAGTGAATAGGTGATGGATGTATCGTGAGTTGTTTTTCAACATACCACTGTACTTTTTAAATCAGAACTGGGAAATACAAATGTCTTGCTGATATCTACTGGTCACCTGACTCATGAAGAAGTTAGCAAATGTTCACTGAAGAAATTCTACATGGACACTTCCATACCATACTTAAGGAGATGCTCTCCACTCCCTGAATATGTTTACAATTTTTGCGGCAGGAGAAGAAAAAACAAAACCTACACAAGCAAGACTGCTAAGGACTCAGAGATTAAAATACAAAGAGGTATGCACAGAGTATGTAATGATTTGGGCATAATATAAATAATTTGGAAGAGAGTGATGGTTAGAGTGAAAAGTTTCATACAGTGGGGAAAACATAAGCAGAAACATGGAAATGTCAGAGGGCAAGCTGACTGGCGTGGCTGAAGGAGAGAAAGCAGGGCAGTAAAGAGCAGAGGGTTTCTGCAGGTGCATGGAGCCTTATGAGGAACTGACTCATTTTGTTCTTACAAGATTGCCAAGATGTTAAACAAAGCCCCTCTCATTTTAATCTTTAGGGGAAACAGAAGTTGATGGAGACCCTGGAGCTGAAGAAGAGACCAAGGAGAATAATAGCTAGCAGAGAAAGGTTATAGCCAGATGAGGAACATGAATTTTAATCTAGAGGTTGCAAAAAGACAGAATTCTAGGCTAAGAAAAGAGTTGTGGGAAATGATGGGAGGGAGCAGTTATTACAGATGATTAAAGAGATTGTTTTGTGGAAATAGCCTGAAGGAAGAAGGATGGCCTATTTCCAGTGGTTCAGAAAGGAGATAAGGACCACCCTTTTCAAGGCCCCCTGAAAATAAAGAGAAGAAAGAGGTTAACTGAAGAGATACTGTTGGGAGAGTACTGGCAGAATTTAGTGAATGGCTGAATAGAAGTAAGGGTAAAAGAAGAAAAGATTTGAAAGTATCCTAGCCTGGAAACTGAGAAAAGGGTGTCAAGGATAACTGGAAAATAAAATGGATGACTAGAATAAAAGATGCTTTGGTCAGTGATAGGACATCCAAATGATTTGGGGAGTGAATGTGTATGCTCAGACACACACATCTTTGTCAACTACAGACATGCAGAGTTAGGAAGGATTGCCTCTTTTGCCCTAATCTTAAATAACAATTTTTATTTAATTACTCAATTTTTATTATACAAATATTCACTAAGTGTTTACTGTCAATATGATTTCCAATAAGACTATATGCAAGATTTATAATAAGGAAACAAAAAGTTCCATCACTGAATGAAAAATAGTTCTAATCCTATTGTAATATTATTTATATGATACATTTTCATTTTTATGTTAATTTTCTGTTTTAAACTCTTAGGCCACTGGCTGGTACACAAGTGCCTTCATTAGTGATTGATATACCACCTTGACGCAATTTAACATTGAAAAATTTTTCTTAGTATTCTTGGATATCTTCTGTGTTTTCAAATAGCCACTTATGCATTTGGTTGAAGCCAGGGAGTAAGATGACTTTTGATTATAGTGAGTTGAATTTCTACTCAGATCAGTCTTGATGGAAGACCACATGGTTCCCTGGAAAGGGTACACATGCAGGTGCATATTCTATGCCTCACTCAGATTTTGACCTTATGGCCATGGCATCAGAACCACAACTAGTTATATTGTGGATTCCTTTTCATCTGTGAGTGAGGGAAGAAAGGAAAACTCATGGTTTATTTTGCACGAAGCACTGTGTAGGAATCCAACAGCAGTGACCTCTTCTTCTGCCCTCAGTTTAGGTACAATGGAAACTGGCAGGGAACTGATCTTCACCACTGACTCTTACATCATCTCTCTTTCTATGCCACTCATATGTAAGGAACTGTAGAGTGATAGGAGATCAATTAGTATTAGAATTAAGTTAATCTACAACTGCATCAAAAATATATCCAATTTGAAAAACATGGCTGGACTATTTCTTAAACATTAACATAAAACAAAGGGAGCACAAAATGGATGTGGTAATCTCATTTCTCAAAATCATTAAGAGCTGAAACCCAACTTTGAAGAACACTCATCATGTAAAAGAAAAACAGCTTCTTCTCTGTGGTTAAAGAACCAAAGTACCCAAAGGGGGGGGGGAAACATATGAGAGCCTCTAATATATTAAAGTGTTACTAAATTTATTTCTGACCCTTGACTGCTGAGAAAATATGAAGGATGACAATACTATAGCTATTCTATCTCATGGTATATGCTCCTTTTAACTCAAGGAAATAAAACCCTTTTGTGAAATTTCACCAAGTATTATTCAACCAAGTAGTACGTCTTGTGCTCACTTTAGATAATCTCATTTACCAGTCCTTATAACTTAAAGTAAGACCTATATTACACAGGCCACCTTGTATATTAGGTATGATTAAATACTTTCTTTGGGATAGCTTTAGTGCTAATTTTGCAGTGCATGACTTAATCAAATAGAAAAACTATGTGTATAATAATTCATCTATCACTTCTATATTTTTCTTCATGTATGGAGGAAACCTTAAGACAATAAATCAATAAGTGTGCTCCAAATTTCTGAGTAATACTTCCTTTGGGTTGTCTTTACCTGATAAGAAGAAAGTTATAATTTCTTATTTTCTGGTACCATCCTTGATCTCTTCATTTTCTTTCAGTTTGTGAATTCATTCTACTTTTAAAAAGAAAACACAGAGCCTAAATATATACATATATATTTTAAAAGAGGACTTGGAGTAGAAGATGTCTGAGTATCTGAAACAAAGAGGGTTTATAGACTCATAAGGACTAAAAATTATTTTAATTGTCTTCTTAATCTTGAATAGAGTGATGCCTTTATTTATTGGCCTATTGTTCTGTAAATAATGTAGGAAACTCTGAAAAGAATTCTTGTTCTCAATAAAAGAGATTCAATTTGAGTAATATTTATTGAGCATGTACTGTGTCCTAAGGAACAGTGCTAAAGTTCTTACATTTGAAGAATTCACAACTAATAAAGAGATTAGACAAAGCTAGTTATGCAAACTAAATACTAAAATTTCATAAAAGAAGTGCACAGAAGCTTGTTGGCAGGCACAGGCCTGGGACTTACATAAGGAACCAATGGCTTTCCTTGCATGGAAAAGGTAAAGAAAGGTAACCATGGAAGACTTCATAAAGGTAGTGGCATTTGAGATGTGCCTTTAAGACAGATAGCATTTGAGAAATGGAAATGAAGATAAGGATACATAGATAAGCAAGTGAAGAAAAGTGTGTGGATCAAAAGTGAGACATTCAGAAAAAATGCTTTCTGTGGAAATCATGGATAATGTATTTATTTTCTATTCTTGCAGATTGTTGTAGGTGAAGTTGCCACTTCTCATGATCCTTGATATAAAATATTTTCCTCACCTATAAGATACTTGTGACTTTTTAAGTCAGAAGGGATGTGAGCAGATGTGCTCTGATTGGGCCTTAAATGTTTCTATAGACTTATTGATATGGTCCTCAAAGAAATAAAGCTCACAAGGTTTTATTGTTTAGGAACACTTTTAAGTTTATAAACAAATGGCAACTCATCTTCAGCTAAAAACATGGAGATTCTAGATATCAAAATATCTATTCACTATTACATAGCTTAGCTATATTCCCTAATTATTTGTCTGTATCTAAAGTTGTCTGGGAATGGTCATCAAGGGGGATGAGGTCAAGAGTTATGAAATCTAGTCCAAAAGATCATGTGATCAAGGACAATGACATCCTTTTTTCACTTGATTTTCCTGTCATTCACTAATCAATTCTTCTTTCGAATCATTAAAAATTACAGAAAAGTTAACTAAGATTCAGTAAAGGTTCCCATGGCCTTCTTCCAAACAACCCAAAATTAATGGGGTTAAAGTCAAAAGAGCTTTTCCTCTGACATGGATTTCTAAACAATATAATTATGGTTCACTCCATGGTTATGAGCTTTGGGAACTCCCACAAAAAAAGTGTTTGCTGCAGATGTGGCCACTGGCTGCTATACCAGTCAATTCAATCCATATTTGTCATCATTAAAAAAAAATACACAAAATCCTCTTATGTTTGTTAGATTAAGATGAAACTAAGTGAAAAGGCTAGGTATTCATACCTGGTCTCTATTTGCTCATCCATGAACAAGGTGGAAGTTCAGGATTTGTGATGCACTTGAAGAGTGTGTCTGATATATTTTTGTTATATTTTTGCCCACAAAATTGTTTTCAGTCACACTGTTTTATGTAAATACATGGGGGGAAAATTTTTGAACTGGACTACTGTTGCTGGGACACTCCAAGAAGTATCCCCACTATAGCTTCAAAAATTCATCTTCTTCTTTCAAATCTACATTTATTTCCTGGGACAGTTACATGGTGCCTTGCCAAGAGAGTATCTGAGAGAAATACATTATGTATAATTGGGCCTTCAGAGTTGAGTGACAATATAGTCCATGTCTTTACCAAAACACTATTAAGAAAACTGAATATTAGTGACATATAAAGGAGTTTAACCACTCCACCATTTTGCTTCTGTAAAAATGTATAGTGTAGTACATATAGAATTAATACTTCATGAGCACAGTAGCAAAATCTACAGTAATTTCTGGCATGTGTGTTATTTTGTAGAAAAATTAAAATAAATAAAGTACAATTTAACTTCCATTTCCCCAAACACTTAGCCTCTTAGCTTCTTCCTGAAGTATTTCCTCTGTCTTTAACAAATCATTAAAAAAACCAGGATTTGTGGGGTTGTTTGTTTGTTTTTTTGTCTATATGTATTATACAGGGCTTCTCTTTTCAGATTCAGATGCTGGAGATGGATTATACCTTTTCTAACTCAATATGATTGATTATTAGACTGATCCAGTTTACATAGGTTAAAATGAACTTCATATATTTGCAGCTTGAAAATATAGTTTGAAAGTATACTGTTCAGGACTGAAATGACTCAGATATAATCAGGTTTTATTTCTAGAGAAACAAAGTCTACACTTGTAAATTTCTTGACCCCATCAGCAATTAGCTCTGTCCTGGTGGAATTAATATAATGTACAAGTTCGAGATTTGGGTAGATGAGAAGAGTAAGGAGAAGGAAACTCATTCATTTCCTTCCTAGGGGCTGGAAAATAGCTTCCTTATTCCTACAATGTGATAATGTATCTTCCTAATTCTAGCATAAATCCAGCAGCTTAAACAAATTTTACCAAGAAGTTTGTGTCTTTTCCTCTAGAAACATACATATAAGCTTGTGATAAAAAGACTGTGTCTCCTGCCAAATTGTAGCATCACATAGACCAGATCCTATGCAAAACACTGAAGAGGTAATCATGGCTTCACACTCCCTTTCTATCCCTCACAGATATCTGTCAGCCTCACAGATTTCAGGATGGGGGTCACAGCTAGTTTATCCCTTTTGGTTAGAAAGCCTTTGCAGATGAAGTCATCATTTTCATTACTCTGTTTCTTTCTCTCCCACTAGAGTGTCTTTCCAAAGGCAACCAAGGACCACTTCTGTGAAATATTGAAGGCAAGGGATGCCTGAAAATGATTAAAAGAAACAAAGCTTTCCCATAGCACTTGTCCTCTTCTCTGTAAGGAGATGAGGTAATATAGAATCTCCTTCCTATGTTACTACCACAAGGGCAATTTGTGGGAGGAAGAGATGGATTTCTTAGAGTGAAATCTCTCTGCATAGATTCAGAAGGGCATATCTTCAATATCCTCATTTCAGAATTGGTCTCTACTCAGATCAGTACCTTGGGCAACACCAAGACCCTGCCACCCCACATCTGCAAGGTAAGAATAAGGTATTTCCTTATTGATGGACTATCTGATGAAGGAGAAAGAAGATTAAAAAAAATCAAGATGCTGCTAATAAAAGGCAATGCATATGAATAAATGTCAAATCCTGCTGTTTCTCATGTGGTTTATACACAAGACCTCTATTTGATCTTCTGCCCTCAGATAACTCACATATATAATCTGGACAGACAACTAGTTTGCTTATATAGAAATTAAATAGCTTCAAGTGCCAGTAGACCTCTGTATCTCTCTAATACTCCAATAACTGCTTCAAGTAGGAACTGCTACAAAGAACCCTACCGTAGAACATGGAATTCACACTTGCCAAAGAAATCACTGCACGTGTAAATTAGAAACTAATCATCACTTCCTCTCTGTATACAGTGGCAGCTTTGCCTCAGAGTTTATGTTGAAATATACATTCTTATGAAATATTTCTCACTGTAGTCAGCATCAGTTTAGAAGTATCAAACACTGATTCCTAGTTCCACTTCAAGAAAACCAGAGAGAGGGAAGAACAGAAAAGGGGAATTGACAAAGTTCTTGATTTTCTCCCACTTTTAGAAGCTAACTGTATTTGTAAATTCTTGGTTAAAAATCTGAAATTACCAGATTTGCCACTGTAAGGCTGTTCCTGGGTTTCCTTCATCATATGTTTTTCCCTGAAGTCTCTAAAAGAACTAAAGGGTTTCCAGAGATGAAAATGAACTTGACAATCATGTTGCAACTCAAACTGATCCTGATTCTTTTCGTCACTTTTTAATTCATTGCAGATGGTGTAAATGGTATGTTTACTGGCTGGCAGGTAATGAGTCCTGTTGCAGATAATAGTGATGGACAGAATCTCATGCCTGTTGACATCTTCACATCTTAGCAGCTATATATGGCTATCACCAATTGCTTTGCAGCACGTATAACATCGTGACAGGATGCAAAATCCAACACATTTCCCCCATAGAAATGATAGTCATTACATCTGAATCTCAGTAGTTCACATTGTGAGTTGTCCTGACTCCATCCTCACTGTTCATATGGGGAGACAGTCTAAGATGTGATCTAATGTCTACTGCTCTAAAAGGAAAATGTAATCTGTTTAAACATCCAAACACTTCTCTTCCCAGGTACCACCATTCATCACAACTGTCAGTGCTTCTGTGGAAGAATAATGACCCTCAGGCATGGGATAATGCTCCATAGGGGACTTATGAATGCCACTGCCAACTGCAGAAATTGATCAGTTTTCAGTGGGGTGGGTATGCTCATCATGAAAGACCTGCACTTACTCACTAAATTAAAGTGGCTGTTTACCCCATATAATAAAGCCTAGGTTAGGGAGCTAGAGACACTGCTGACTTTAATTGTTCCAAACACGTAAGCACTAGATTTGGACCTGTCAGAGAGAAGGATTTAAGTAGCTTGAAATGAAAATCTGGATCAGAATCATTCAAAAATATATTGGGAAATAACATAGGTATTGCTGCCTTTCATTTCTTTTCTTTTTTTTATCATCTCTATCAATGGAAGGCAGCAACATCCATCCAGCATACACACATTTTTTGAAAAATCAGAATAAGCATGCTAGTGAAAAGTTAACTGTTTGCTTTCTTCCTGTGGACTTCTCTTCATCTCTGGATTGGTTCGCACATAATTTCTATAAGGTATGATGAAAGATGAACAGCTGTGTGGTATAAACTCATGATTTTCAAGTATCTCCCAAGAAGTCTATTTCTTTTTCTAACCAATATTGACTTTTGCTCTTATATTTCCCCAACTTCTCAATCTCCTTTCATTTACTATTTAAATCTTCTTAGGAGATAGGATTTTTTATATTCTGTGGATTGTTCATGTGTCGGTAAATGCTTTGTCACTATGAAAATTTCATCCACTCTCCTTTAGTTCTAAAAGCAATGTTATATGTTTAGGGCTTTTAGATTCTAGAAGGGAGCACCATTGTATTTGTTTCTGCAATATTTCTAATGCACCTGTGATTTTTAATTTTTGTTCCATCGTTTTGTTAATGACCTTGAGCATGAAACATTTAATGACTACAGTATTTTCTTTTAGTAAACAAGTTTTGAAACTTCTGTGACCCTATTCAATCATAATTTTTTAAAATGTTTTTCTCCTTTAAGAGTGCACAGATAGCCAAAACTGAAGGAAAAATAAAAGATACAACATCCACACTGTCACAAAACACCAATTATTCTGTCTGTGGAAATTATTTTCCAAGGTATGTAAGTTGAATGATTCAATGCAAAGAAGTGAAAGAAACCCTATCTTTTATAGTGATTCATTTTCAGAAAAATTTACTCGATAATGATTGATTTTCATGAAATCATTACAATTAGGTGAACCCTTTCCACTTAGGATCCCTTTTTTCCTTTTTCAGTTCTGGGCTACAACTGAACTTAAACCATACTTAACCATACATTTGGTGTTCCAATTTTCTGATTATTAATATCCCTAATTATGGGACTTAGATATTTTTCCTGGGAAGAGAAACTTACGATAGGATAGATCCTAATAATTAATGAACTATACCAATGAGATAATGAAATTGGAAGTTCTTAGTATACTATTGTGGAGGAAGGAATCTTTTTAAGAATTAGGAATGTTCTAGAAGATAATAAGAAAAATCAGATAGTGGACTGAGCAAAATGACCTTCGATGTAAAGTGTCAGCTAGAAAGGTCAATCCAATTCAGGACTCATACAAAAGGACACTGTGTCTCTGAGCATGATGATCATGAAGTTACCTGATCATCTTGTCTGAAAGAATGCATTATGGTTTAGACACTTTTATTACCTAAAAGATGTAGACAAATCGGGGAAGATTAACAACCAGTTTTATTAGGAGTTAGCAGATGAGCTGGTGTGAATTGTACTGGTTGGTAAGAGTTTTGTATTCTCTTGTCAGCTTTGATATGATTTCATGTGGGAATAGTCATTCTTGAAATTTAGACAGAATAATTTATGTGCTGTTCCCCAGAGGAAGGGCAGTTTAGAAACTGAAAGGAGGGGGATGCGTTTAAGACAGCATCGGAACCTAGGGTAGCAGAAGTGTAGGAAATGCTAACATGGAATTTTTCAATTCCATTACAACAGCAATAACCAGTTGTTAAGGCTTCATTAAAATTAAGCTTGGTACATTTAGTATTTGCAATATGTTTTTCATATATGATACCTAATTGTTTTTGGTCTACAGAAAAGGCTATTCCATGACACTATAGTATTATGCTAATATTTCCCTGGAAATAATAATTTATGAGATCTTTCTAGGAATTCTGATTATAAAATCCAAGATGACTTTAAGTCAGTTACTATTAATTCTAATGTAGTTTTATCATCTTTTCATACTTAACCTGGATTGGTAACCTGTAGTCTCACAAGGCCCCTCTGAAAAAGGGTCCCGCCCCTTGACTTCCAAATGATTGTTTAGATACATTTTCATATATAGTTGTATACTTTAAGAATTTGTATTGTGACTATCACTGAGAAATGCTTAATGTAATTTTTAAGTTCATTAGTGAAAAATTATCTATAAGCTAACAATAAATCACTATTTTCACACAGGCTATTATTACTGGCATTATTTGTTATAACTTACCATTTATTAGAGTATTTCAATTGGGGTCAACAAAGAATAATAGAACTAAGCTTCCTTCAAGCAATATTAGTGACTCATTAAAGCCCCAACTTTAGAGAGTTTGAACTAATAGGTATTGCACTAATATCTATTCCCAGACTTAATCTTTTAGTTCCATGGGGAAACACCTGTAAACATAACAAAATTTCTTTTTTCCTAATGTTTATTCAAGTCACATCACTTATCCCCACCATTTACTATAGTGATCTTCTCTGTGGACAGTTTTGGGTGAAAGGTGGTGAAGGAACAGAACATTTAAACTTCTATTAAAAAGGCAGAAGAAGGATCTAGATTATGTGTGATCTTAGATAGTTTTTAGGCAATAGAGTAGGCAGATTTGTGATGAACCTTAGTAAAATGGGCCTGTCGTCTTTAATTCCCTTATCTATTGAGGTTTCTGGTTGCTGGTGACTTTCCTCCTACATCCCCCTAAATAACACTGCTTCATTTGCAAACATCATTGGACTGTGCTCATATTTCCTTTTCCTTTTCCTTTCAGGAAAAACATTTTTTAGACCAAAACACAAAAAATCTCTTAGCTGGGATTGCTTCCCTTTTGCTCCTCTATATATCCCACTGTCTATACAGCAGCTAAAATGATTTCTTTAAATGTAAAATCAGACCATACTGCATAAATCTCTAATGGCTGCCTACTACAACTGGAATAAAATTAAACTTCTCCCCATGACATCTGCATAGACTGCTTCCTAACTCCTTTTCTGACCACATCTTCAACACACTTTCCATTCACTGACCTTCTTTCATAATTCACATCACTAGTTCATTTGAGTCTCATCTCAGTCTTTGTAGTTGCTATTCCAATTTTTCTTTTTTAATTAATTAATTAATTAGTTTTTTACAGGCTGCATTTTGATTCATTGTACACAAACGGCATACATCATTTCATTTCTATGTTTGTACATGATATAGATTCATACCATTTGTGTAATCATACACGTACATAGGGTAATTATATCTGTCTCATTCCACCATTTTTCATAACACCACTCCAATTTTTCTAAAATAATTTTCCTATCAATTTTTCTTTCTGACATCACTCAAGTCTTAGTCAAATGCCTTCTCCTTACATGTCATCTCTATTAGGTCATACTTTTATTTCCTTTGCTTCTCACTCTTCAGGGTGTGTTAATATGATTACATACTTATTAACCATTCCCTTAACTAGAATATTCCACAAGGAAGAAAGACCTTGTAAGTCCTGCTCATTACTGTATTTCTAGTGCCTAGAGGAGTAGGGGATCAACAAATATTTGCTGAACGAATAAGTAAGTGAATGACTAAGTAATAATAATAATAAAAAAAGAATAGTAAACAAGGACAATAGCAGTGCTATTCATCTAGGTGACTTGTAAACATACCTCAAAATGCTTTAAAATCAAGTATTCCCCCAGGATATTAACATAAGCATTAATTTTAGTAATTAAAACCCAGGACTTTAGTATAAATTAATGATTGGTCCAAATATGTGGTAAATAAGTATTGCACAATTCTGGTCTTAAATCATGTCCATCTAGTCAGTCCTACAGTGTTTTTAAACCATGGATAATGAATCCTACTGATAATGAGGCCTACTGATATCCTTGAGGGAGTGTTTATGAATCCTTTGAAAAGGTACTGCATCTTCTTTTGGGGAGAGTGTCTGCAGTTTTCATCGGATGATCAATGAAAATCATAAATCAAAAGAGGGTGGGAATCTCTTTTAAAACAGCATTGTAAAATGAGTTACTCTTATTTCTCCCTGGGTAGATTGGAAGGCTCCTGGTCTCAACATTTCTGACAGAGAAGAAATGCCTGTGAAAATCTTAGCACTGGTTGAGTAGCTTTGTTCTCTTCTTCAGCATCAACTCTGAAGTGAGCTGGGCCACACAAGTTGGCCAGCCTTTCTTGGAATTCATGGGGGAAAAGAAGTCTGGATCAATGAAGAAAAAAGGAGAGAGGTATTCTAACCATGTCGTGAAGCTCACTATGTTCAGTTAACATTGGTAAGTATTCTTAGTTTAATTTCAGTTAGGTTATTGTAGGTTGAAGATTTGATAAAAGACAGAAAAACTGATTATTAGGTACTAGATAGACAATGTGAAAGAAAATACATAATGCTAAGTTGTAGGTCAAGTTTTATATTTATCAGATTTGATGGAGTGTTTTGTGTTCTTCTTTTACATTTGGTTTCCTTTTTCTATAAAAAAGCAATGAATAAATGCAATAGTATTCTAAACAAGTGGTTAAGACATGACTGATACTTTCCCACACTGTCAGAGCAGAGTTAAGGGTAGATTTTAGCATTGGAAATGCCATATTGCTATGGTAAGCACACAGAGAAGTTTTGTATGCTTTTCTGAACTTCTTTGTTAATAATAAACAAGGCTTATTTTCCTACCTAAAGTGTCTATTGAGTTTGTCAGGTGATGATAACGATGATGATGGTAACTGCAACAGCACTAACTTTTGCTGAGCACTATGAGCAGGTCTAATTCTAAACACTTTAGGTTTATTATCTCATTTAATCCTCCCAGAAATTGAGTCCATAAACTAGGAATTTTTACATCCATGTTAAAGATGCAGAGAGTGAGGGACAGGGTGGTTATTTCACTTGCTAGTAAGTGGTGAAAACAAGATTTGCATCCAGACTGTCTGATGCTAGGTCCAACTCTTTTCACCACTATGCCATCCCATCTTCCTCTGCAGTATTATTACACTTTGTAATACAAAGAAGCTAGGGGAAAAGTTCAGTTATACTTTTATATATGGTTATACTCATTTCCCCCTACAACTTCCTGATGATTTTTATACTCTTACTTTTGGGGATATATACCTGCATCCTCTCATCTGCTATAATAACTTTGGCCAGTTGAAATTTAATCCCGTTTTTAACTGAACATATTGAAAGCAAAGCATTGTTTTTGGCCTAGCTTCTTCATAACTATAACATTTATTAATCTTAGTCCTAGAATCCTCAGGAAGGGTTTTAGAAGTAGTCAGATGTTATTTGCTGCTATTGTTAGAGAAAGTATTCACACCCTACAATACTCCCTCCCTGGAAACATTTCTATTTGTGTAGAATGTTCTGCTGGTATGTGCTACTGAACAATGGGATTGAACTTGCCCTTGATTTTACTTATAATACAAAGACTTTATTCACACTTATCATAGCAGTTACCTCCAAATGATGCCACAAAGACACCTGAAAAATGGGCTTGAGAAGATTAAATTCATAGAGTTTTGCTGTTTCTCTCATGTCTGGATGCACTTTTAACTAGGCAACTTTTAAACACATAACAAGTCTGTGAAGCAGGAGACTGGATTAGTTTCTTCCTGCTGCTATAACAAATCACCAAAGACTAATGTCTTAAAGAATATAAACCTTTGGGGGGTCACAAGTTCTAAAATCAAGGTATCACCTGGGCTGAGTTCTTTCTGGAGGAACTAAGTAGGGGAGAATCCCTGTCTTTGACTTTTACAGCATCTAGTGACTGCCTATATTTCTTGGTTTATGCCTCCTTCCTCTACCTTCAAAACCAACAGCAGAGCATCCTCAAATCTTTCTCTCTCTGACCCTTGCTTCCATCATCATGTTTCCCCTTCTGACTCTACCACTATGATTATATAAAGCCTACCCAAATAATCTGGGATAACCTTCAGACCTCAAAATCCTTTACTAGATCACACCTGCAAAGTTCCTTTGCCATATAAGGTAAAAAGACATTCAAAGATTCTGAGCTCCTAAGATGTGGACTTCTTTAAGGGCCACTATTCCATCCATTACAGGGACCAAAATATTATGGGACTCAAATTTCAAATGGCAAGCAAGACAGTATCTTATTCCTTTAAACCTCATACCACGGTAAGTTGCATAGACATTTTTACTAATACCCTTATAATATTTAAAGAGATAATAGCTTACAACTCTAGCTTCTCTCTTGGCACAAGTATACGAAAATCATAGTTTTAGCTTTGATTTACAGAACTGTTACCCCTTTACCTAGTTTTAGTGAATCTCATTTATATTTGAACTTGTCCATTTTGCAGAATTCATTACTGCTTTTCACAGTCAAAGAACTATTAATATGGTAACTGCTTTCAGCACTTCTTTCTACCAACTCTAGGAATAAAAGTCATGTGTTTTAGCCAAGGCCCAACCAGATCAGTGTTCTGGCACTTCTCACCACATCTTCCTTGGGCCTTCCTTTCAGGCACTGTACACAAACCTGTCTCAATAAGTAACTGGCAACTGCAGGTGCTGAGATGAATGACTCTACCATGAGAAATTTCCTCTCTTAGCTCCTTACTTGGGTAAATTCATCTCAAATGCCTTCCTTCTTCTTTCACCTAAAATATCTGCTTCTCTGACCTACATCTCCCCTGCCCATTGTTCCTGGTGAACGCTAGCCCTTAAACATTTACGCCTCATCAGCACAGGCCCATCCTAACGGCATAACATCCGTGTCCTGCTGGAAACTATTCAGCATCCAGAGGACCATCTTTATGCTGATAACACTAAAATATAAAATAATGCCAACAGCTGGTGCTACAAATGGCTTTTAAAAACGATGTTCATTCACTAAAATTCCTCTTGCTACTTTTGACATGAAACACGCAGTCTCTAATTATTCTGATCAAGACGGTGAAATACAAAAACAAACTTTAATTGTGTTTAACAGATATTTAATCAGGACTCACTGAACTACAGATTAAAGCTGAAATTCATAAACCATAATTACCCGATTGTCGCAATCTTTTGGTCCACATTCTCCTTCCGTCTGGGCGTCTGGCACCTTGCCCCGAATTTCTTTTACTGTCTTCTCAGCTTCGTTACTGTTCATGTTTTCCAGCAGAGATTTAGCACAGATTACAAAATATCTGTTCTTGGCAACTTTCTTCATTAGCTTTTTTTCCCCCTTGCAAAAAAGTTTATTTTTTTTTTCCCTACTAGAGTAGCTGGAGCAAGCATACGTTTAGGGTGCTTTGATGACACAAACTAATTATACAGTTATCAGGAGATAATATGGTAGTGATAACTAGAGTTACTGCAGTTATCACGTAGGTATCATGCAATTTCTCCAGTATACCATGGGGTGTGTACTAGTCACCATGTAATTACCTCATGTCACTAGGGCATTGTTTTATGGAAAATGCCCATCTCTCACCCTAAGAAAACCTTTTCTGCTATATCTTGGTGGGGGGAAAGTGGAATTCTTAGTTCTCATTTCCAGTGCTGCTCATTCTCAGTAAGATGCTGCCATGAGAATTTAAGGGAAACACCTGTCCTCTCTAGAAAATTTGCTTTTCCAGGGAGCAAATGGAGGAATTGTTTCTTTTGCTTCATCACCCAGGTGAGACAAGTGATTACTAACAATACATACATTTTCCCTTTTGTTAAAAAAAAAAAAAAAAGCAAAGACTAAGGAAAAATTCACTACCACCACCCCCAAAACCACCCTATTTACTTAGGATTTGTTTGGTCTGGCACTTCCCCCCTACTCTTTCCTTTCAAATCTCAGTCACTCACATTTGTTTTCCTAGAATTATGGTGTAAATCATTCTTAACAAGCTAGCTTGAAACTTCTCTCACTCAGTAGAAACACAAAACGCCACTATAATTGAAAGATAGAACTGAAAGCTTGAAACTCTTTCTAACCAGTTCTTTTGGGCCACTCTTCAGAAGGACACGTTGAGTTTCCCTTGTAGTGTGTTAACCCCTGGGTCACACAGTTTGGATAACATCATAGACCAAGGCCAGAGGATAAAGAGAAGGCATTGGTGAAAGAAGAGGTGGGTGGTTCCTTTATTCCCCCCAGAGGGGCAGACAATCCTCTGAAACAAGGACTGCAGTTGCTACTTATTTATCTCAAGTTGATGGCTTGAAGTCTGACCTCCCTGAGACCTTTAGATATCACATCTCTGAGAGTTCCAGTTTAAAACAGGATGTAGTGGCTTCCTTTGCAGCACAAGTTGAAAGCTATTTCCAATTCTGCTTTTATTAGTCACCTCCCAATCTGAGAGCTACCCATTCAATTGTACTTTTCACTCAAGTTGGGGTAAAAATCACCTCCAGATTTAGAAGGGCCAGAAAAATTGCTATCCTACCCTGGAGCATTGTTCTTCAATCACACAGTTCCTCTAAATACAGTTGACAGCCTTTGAGATGCAAAATGCATCACTTTAATGTAGGAGAGGTCCCCTTCACTGCATTGCCAAATCTATTTAGCAGAATCTTCTTGGAATAATCTGTCCCTAGACCTGAGGATGCGCAGTGATTTTAAGCATTTTAAGCTAACGATAATGGTTAGTGCTGAGAACAGATGTACCTGGCTGTGATGTGATCTATTCCAGTAGGCTTTTATGAGCTGTTCATTCCTATTGACTTAGCATTTTATGTCTGTGCTTTTGCCTGGTGTGATGGTTGCATAGGGGTGTCATGTGTGTATTTTCCTGATGTGTGATGGCTGCATAGGGAGCTGTGTGTATTTTCTCAGTGCAATGGCTATACAGGGTGCTGTGAGTGTGTGTGTGTGTGTGTGTGTGTGTGTATGTTTGCCTGGAGTTATAGCTGCATGTGTTGTTGTGTGACTCTCCTCCTCCCCATTTGATGCTTGCTTGCAGGGTCCTATGTGCATCTTTTTCTTAGTGCAATGGTTGCATTCGTTGCTGTGCTAATGATGGACATTTCTAGCAATTATCTATCTACAGGGTCCTGGGGAAAAATTGCAGTAAAATCAATAAACAGTGCTAGACAGACCCTTGTAAACATGAAATGACACCCATGCATAAATGCCTTTTCCTACTATCACATGTTAAAATCCAAGTGCTGTTACCTTATTGGCATTAGGATAAAATTTCTATGGTCTCTCCATCTCTTTCATATATTGCAATCGTTTGGGAGAGATTGAGATTACTGCTGGGAGGGCTTTTACACAAGAATCTATCTAATAACATTTTTCACTACATTGTCCTACACATCACCTCTTAAACTCCATCCTGACTTGCTCTCGTATAATAGCTGATATTCTTAAAGTGAATATGCTTTTCATTTATTCCTGCAGTCTCACCAAGCCTTCTCCCACATGCCTTCTACATCACACACACACACACACACACACACACACACACCCACACCCTTGCTTTCTCTAGTCTCTCTTTATCCCTCCTGTGTTCACCAAATGAAACTGACAAAGGAAAGAACCAATGAGGTTAAAGTCTTTTGAAACCCCTGGAATACAGATGAGCTGGGAGGCATCTGGAAACAAAACCAGACACTTGAAATCAAAGAGACAAGTAAATTACTATCCTAATCTAGGAAGAATAACTAAAGGTGTCAGTGGGGTTCCATTGATAGCACTTGGCCCTGGGCCAGAATGCCAAGGGTTCAAACTCCACACCAGCTTTGGGCTCAGGCCCAAGACTTGCCACTGCAGGGCGCAGCAGCATGTGCAGCAGTGTTAAAGGTGTCAGCCTTCTGCAGAGAGGTGAAGTCCAAGTCCTTCTGCCTGTTTGTCACTGTACCCTGTAAGGATGCAGAGGTCACCCTAGCTTCCTCTCTGGTGACTTTCTCAATAGGACAGATTGTGGATAAACAAGTGCTCAGTATTAGTACTTGCTAATATCTGTATCAGACAATTACTGAAATACTCCTTTTCTGATGAGACTATTTGAAAGAATAACGTATGTGCAAAACAAGCAGACTGCCCCTCCCGAGAGAGAGAGAGAGAGAGAGAGAGAGAGAGAGAGAGAGAGAATGCAAAAGAAAAAAATCTGATGTCTGTCCTAAAGATTCTTCCATCAATGCAAAGAGCTAAGTTTGGAAACCTAAAACCATGTGTCTAAAAGAAAGGAAATGTTTTCATTGGAACAGCTTACATGTCTGGTACACTTGCATAAAAACTATTGCATAGCATTTTAGAGCTAAAATTGCTATAAAATGCTTAATACAGTAAGAATAATTATGAGATTTTGCACGCACAGCTGGTATACAACTAAAGTCTAAGCCACAGATTCAATGGAGCATGGGAAAACCATTTATAAAAATTCCTGGTATGCCAGTTTAACTCACCATCAACACCCTATCAACACTTTCTCCATTCTTTAGGTGGGTCGGGAAGATATTTACCTACCAAATGCTGTATTTCTTCTCTCATAGATGACATTAGTACTTGATTCAGGGAATTCTAATTATTACTTGATAGTAGCAATGTTAAGTTATAACAGGACATGAGCAACACGGATGCAAGGCTTCCAGGGCAAAGGAGTTTTGAAGACAGTAAATGATGCAGCGAAAGACCAAATTTTAAATCTACTTGTGGTATCCACCTTCTACTTATTTAACCTTCCCTTTCTTCTAACTCTCCCCTTCTTTTGATCTCTTCTCTACTTTTCTAAGATCCAAATCCTTATGCAACTTCCAGCCACAGCCCACCTGGCCTTTCCTTCCCCTGGGTAGCAACACTGAAGACAAAACTCTTCCTTCACTTTTTCTCTATTCAAACTATAACATTATCCAGTCTTTCTAGCTCCAGCCAATAATCGGTTGAAAGGGAGCTAAAGCAATCTGTGTAAGTTGCTAATTATTAATGATAATTTCTTTCTTTCTTAATGAAAAAAATAACTTGAGTCAAGTAAGAATCTCTTTGTTGTGATCTTGTTGGCTCTATGGAAAATGCCATGACAGGTGAGATGACTGTAATCAGAAGCATTGATGGATGTTCTGTTGTACCCTTTCAGTCATAAGAAGAGAAGAGACTATAGTCAAATGGGAATCCCGGGCACCATGCAGCCGGGAACATGAGGCGGCATGGTGCATACAAAATGAACTGGACTGGAATCAGGAAACAAACTTGACCACCACATGTTTTAGCATCATTCAGTTTCTTCAGCTGAGAAATGAGGCCCTTGGCATAGAAAATCTCTATGGTTCCTTCCAGCTCTGATATACTGTGGTTCTCTGACTGAGGATCAGATACCTTTCCTGGCCTTGCTGCTTCCTTTTGTGAGGAACTATTGGCCCTGGTTAAGATGGCTGTCATTTCACATGGAGTCAACTAACAAGGTGTTGATGCTCCTTCACAAGTAAATTTTAAATTATCTGCTATAGTCTGCATAAACTATTTTTGGCTAGCTCCTTTATGCTATGCAGATATTGTCTTAACATTTTGTTAGCCCTCATTTATTTAATTCAACAAACATTTAATATGTACTTTCTGTATATAAAACATAGGGTTAAGCCCTCTCTGTTTCCTAAGAAGCACAGATCACTCTGTTATTCTCATTTCTGTCTTTCTTCTTTACTTCTATTTACTGACATGTATATTTCTAGAACTACCACAGTGTAGGAACAATAGGAAAAATTAAGACTTATTGGAGCCCAGTAAAAAGCATTGTTTTTCTTCAACCAAAAAAAATGATAATTTTTATTTGCAAAGTTTACTTATTCAACTGTACTTCAAAAGTATAAAGGGTATTTTTCAATGTGTATTTTGAGGTCATCAATTTGTACCAAAGGAAATAATTTGGTGGGGGAGAAAAGATAATAAAAGTCTTACTTCTGTAGGACTTTTGATAAAGTCATAGGATAAAATCTGTGACTCATGTAAATAGCCTCTGGGAAAATGAGATCATAGAATATTTTTGTTTAGTTTTTTTTTTTTTCTTTTTTCTCTGAGAATTTTGGAATCTTTTATTTTATTTCCTGAGTAAGTAACAACAAGTGTCACTTATTGAGTATATATTAAATGCCAGGCACCTTAAATATATTATTACATGTTATTACAACAACTCTAGACTCTAGATATTATGACCCTCACTTTATGTATGTGAAAACTGAGGTTTATGGAGGTGAGGAAATTTGTTAAAGATCATTCAGATAATATGCAGAGTTGGGATTTAAACTCGTCTGTGCTTGTTTATGCTACACAGTTCCACAACCATTTCTTGGTTCTGCAAACCTAACTTTATTTAAAACATAAATAATCTTGCTTGAAATGGTTTGTTAGCAAGGAAAGAAAGCACCCTTTATACCCTTTCTTCACATTCCTTCACTGCATTACATATAGTACAATGAAAACAGGAGATGGTTAAGATTTTTTTTTTAAAAGAACTGACTTTCTTTTTGTATTTATTTGCATTAAGATGAATAATTAAATTTGGGGCTCTCAATCAAAGTAAAAGAATGAGCTATTTGCTATCTGAGTATTTGTTATTAATTGATCAGACATGGATAAGGTATATTATTACAACTGTATTTGTGAGGTATGATTTACATTGTTCTACTGCATATTACTCTGTGCTGGTTTTCATTTTCTTGCACTTTGGACTTTTTGTTTTGTTTTTATGAATTTAGTCACAGTTGGTTGTGTTTTGAACTTTGTAAAAATGTAATACTGAGGAAATTAAAAAAAGAAAAAGAAAATATTTTCAAAATGATGTAAAAATCAAATCTACCCCTCACTAATTTGATTTGTAGGAAATGGAGAACAAAGTATTGCAAGCAGAATGCTTTTAAATACATCCTAATTACTTCAATGTGCAAATGCATTGACTAAATCGAAACATGCATTTAACACTTTGCACTTCAATTGTGCTTATTCATCTAAGTTCTATAGATAGCAATTCCATAAAAAATAGGAGACAGACTTCACTATAGCCAGCCTTTCTACAGTTATGGGGGAAACGATTATTCAAAAGTTCAAGCTTTCCTCTCAAGTCAGCTCTCTTGGACTAATGCAGATAATTAGTCCAAATAATACAAAATAACTCATAATTGGCTGTAGCTACTCAGGTTTTCTCAGTTGACCCTGTCTTCCTTTTTCTTCTCTGTTTTTAGTAGGTTAGGGTGAAGGGGTGGGGCAGGAATGTTTCCCATAGCAAAGTCACAAAGCACTGAGCAGGGCAAATTCTGGGGAATGATGCTATGAGGTTAGAGATGATTCATGATTAAGTCACTCTGATGCCAGAGCTTGGTCTGGGGCTAGTCACCAGAACCACCTGAGCAGCATGTTAAAAAGATGTATATCAGTGTCTTACCCCTGAGCAAATTAATTGAATTAGTATCTCTCCATGATTCTCTCCATGAATTAGTATCATCTCCTTTGAGATGGAGACTCAGAGGTCTCCATCTTAAACAAGCTTCCCAAATAATTTTTTATTATTGAAGACTGAAAAGCACTGGCTTATGCACAGATTCTGTATCAAGTGAGAGCCTTGGTGGTATACGTGTTTGCTCTGTGCCAGTCATCAAGATGTGTGTACAAGTACAACCACCTGTCCTGGGAGTCATTAAGTCTAGTAATAATAGCCCTGTGGCTTAGCCAGGCATGATGCTTTTGGATGTGCACTGTCTCAGCCAATCCCCACAGCAAAGTCTACCAGCTAAGGATCATTGTTACTCCCATCTTTCAGATGAGAAAATTGAGATTCAGAGAGTTGAGTATCTTGTCATGGGTGTGACACCAATGACTAAAAGAGCTCTTAAGAACTACACTATTTTAACTCTCAGTCTTGCAGGAAAATAAGTTCTTGAGAGATATTTACTCCTAAACTTCATATAATTCTAAAGGCACTTACCTAATTGCTAGTAAGGGTGGTTATAATACACAGAGAGAAGGTATTTATATCTAAGTGACTTTTCTCTTATGTTATTTTATAGATACTAAACTCATCTAAACTAAACTGCTAGTCCTTCATCAATCCCTTCAATAATTACTTACTTTGTCAGAACCAAAGGTAACAAGATATATAGTCTCTGCCTTCATGAGATTTACAGTTCTGAAAAAAGAGATGAGCTTGAGTAAAAATGGTTCTGAATTAATGTATATAGTCGGTGGAGGCCTAAGGGAGGTAGAATGGTTCATTCTCCTGGCAGCAGGGAAAGAGAGGGAGGTCTGGAAATTTTTACTCCAGCACTTTGCCACTAGTTAGTGTAAGGAATTTAGATTTTAAAGATTACATTTTTACTTATACAGATTTTTAGAAAAAGAACAGACTAAGTTACTTGTTTATTTTGAACAAATTAAACTTTATGTGGTCCATTCTCATCAACAGGGTTTCTTTTTGTCCAAATTTCTGGGTACAGAGTCAAGTAAATTGTTATGTTTATTCATTTTTACATAGAGCAAATGGCTGAGACTCTATTGTTGAGAATGGTGCCTAATAAATTTATCAGTAGTACTCAAATCTGCCCAATAAAAGTGATTCCAAAGTAACATATTGACTATGTCTGTTGCTTCATTTTCATCTTTTTCATTTACTTAAAATGCTATTATTGGAGAACATCATGCTAAGTGAAATAAGCCAATCCCCAAAAACCAAAGGCCAAATGTTTTCCCTAATAAGTGGATGATGATATATAATGGGGGTGGGGGAGTGAGAGAAGAATGGAGGAACTTTAGATTACTTAGAGGAAAATGAGAGGGAGTACGGGGTGGGCGTATGAAAGATGGTGGAATGAGACAGACATCATTACCCTATGTACATGTATAATTACACCAATAGTATGAATCTACATTGTGTACAACCATAGAAATGAAAAGTTGTACTCCATTTGTGTAAAATAAATAAAAAGAGATGTTATATTCCTGATTTTAAAATTGCTATTATTAGATAAAAAATTCTTTACAATAAGAGAAATTAGGAATTTAAAGATAATTGCAAACATACAGAATTATCTAGAAAGACTCCTTCCTTTGTGATAAGACAAGATGATTTCATATGCATGTAAATATGGTTCAAGCATATTAATAGCAGAAGTGATGAAGCAAATGAAGTTCTAAGGAAAATGAGGTTTTGGAATATCAAAGTGGGAGCTGGTCACTATGGTGCTGGTACAAAGATCCAAGGAAGAACAAGAGAGGTTCTAAAAACAGTAGGTTATGAAAACAAAATCGTATAGTTTAGGTTGAGGAAACGGAATATCTATATATCCCTATATTTTAGAAGCTGAATAAATTGGAATTTGACATGTATTCCTTTCTCAAATTGAATTATTATCAAATTTGGGATTCATTATTTAGATTATTTGCTGTTTGCTGAAAACTTTTTCCTCATCATTAGAATATTTTTAGAATATCTAGAAAGTTCAAGCAAAGAAGAAATAAAATATCAATTCCACCATATAGAGATAACTGCTCTTCATATTTTAATGTATTCCCTTTCATCATAATCAAACACTTTCATTTCTGTAACTTGAGACCATGTTAGGTATACAAGTTTGTTTCTTTTGGACCAGGTATTTTACTTACATTATTTTGTAAGCATTTCCTAGTTGAAAAAATTCTTTAAAATACTTTTAAGAACTATCCAATTTATGTATGAATGATATGCAATGAAATATATCTCTGGACCATAATTTGCTTAATAATTCCTCTGATTTTGGATATTTAAAATTATTTTTCTTTTTTGAATGACATTATGATGAACCTTTGTGTACATAAATCTTTGTCTGACATTCTGTTTCCTACAGATAGGATGGTTAGAAGTGAAATTATTGGGTCAGAAGATGCATTTTTAAAGACAAGTTATCAATAATATAATGCTGTATTACTTTGCAGAATTTTGTGTCAATATATACTTCCCACCATTATTATATGAGTGCCTGTTTTACTGCACACTTAACAGCACTGAGAGTTTTTTTTAATAAACCATATATTTGAGTGTTAGTGAGTTATGATACTTTTTCATGTTTGTTAGATATTTTTATTCTTTAATAATTAAAAATTCTATTTGAATTAATAGATATCACATTTTCTTTGTATCTTCTGGTTCTACGTCATCTCTGATTGTACCACTATGGTCTCAACCTTCCTTACCTTACCCTGAACCATGGCATCAGGTCAGCCTGGTCTGTATTTCAGATTTCCTCCATTGTGATCCATTCTACATAAAGATACCCAATAACACTTTTGAAAATAATATTCTCATCATTTCTATTCTGATCCCAGTTTATTTATTTATTGGCAAAATTCAACTTCCTTGTTCAGGGAAAAATTCATCCCATTCTTTGGTATTTCCTTATAAGTCTTGTTGAATAACTGGTTATTGCTATATTGGACCTATATGCAGTTATGTTTTTTATGTATTTCTATATATACAGATAGACACAATGCAGAATGGAACACAAATAATAGAAGAGACTTTATAAAACATCAATCCCAATTCTACATTTATTAAAGACAAAAACTGGTCTAAAGAGTTCAATGAGTTACCCATGGGCATAGAGCTGGTTAAATGACAGAACTAGGACTAGAAACCAAGTTTCCTGATTCTCAGTTCAATGGCTTTTAAGTAGAGAATAACAAAAATCATTTTTATAGTTTAAAGAATAGAAACAGCTAGAAAGACAGTTTAATTTCAATCTGTTGTTATGTATAAAAGATCATTAAAATCATACCACACAGAGGCTTGAGTGTTCTTATAATACAAATAATATGTACCTCTTGTAAATCAATCAAATATGTCATTAAAATTTCCATAAAATCTGCACATCAGCAAATGATCCAGTTTATACTTTGCTTTCCCACAGTCTATACTGTTGTATTTAATCTATATTGCTATAATAGAAGTACAATATTTTTATTCTAGCATGTTGCAGATCATCACTAAGTTTCTTGATATCAATGAAAACTCCATTTTCCAAAAAAATTCATAGGCAGAATTTCCTTGGACCATAGCTGAGAATTTAAGAACCACCCTTAAAAATAAAACAAGAATTACTTCAAATGACTCTATTTAAATAGTAAGCAACATGAGCTATTCTGGAAGAACTTGGGCTAATAGCCATTTAATGATACAATTATTGCTATTTAATCACTACTTCATATTCAAAAATCTCATAGCATTTGCCAAATGAAAACTTAACAGTAGGCACTAATTTGAGAATGGGACTCACCAAATGTATTTATTATCTGTGGGTGTGGGGCATGGTGCAGAAAGAGCAAATGTAGAAATAGGTATGCATGGAACTAAACTGAATGGAAGGTCATTGATAATAGAGGACAGGATCATGAGGTATGTGTTTGCCTGATGAAAGAATTGATAGAAAGAGTTTTTATTAAATTTTATGGTGGTTCAACGGTTTACAAAATTGAAGTTTTAAATTAAATGGTGAGTTGTCCAGTAACAAAGGAAGACTCTAAAGAGATTGCAGCTATGTTCTCATTCTGTGTGTACCTGTGTACACATGAAACATGTCCCTTCAGTTGAAGTTCCAAAAACATTTATTAAGCACCTACTTTTTATTAGAAGCTCTCTATTACCTCCAATAAGTGACCTAGCATTTTGTGATGATCCTCTCTACTGCTGAATAAATGATATTTAATAATATTCTAAATCTGACATAATGTATTAGAAAAAAAATGGGATGTTGTGTGATAGGAGAAGTTGAATGAAGAAACAGCATTTTAAATTTCTCATTTCATAAGTATATAATTTATTTAGTGCTGAAAAAATGAAAACATAGGCTTAAGTATTTTTAAGAAAAATAATAGTAATCATTTCTAGAAGAACAAATTATGCTTTGAAACTTTCAAATTGCTAGACTGATAGCAAACAATAAAAAAAAATGGTCATACACTAAATGAGAAAGATAAAGAGAGAAGGAGAGAAGGAAGAGGGAAAGAGAGAAAAGACCAATGAAGCATAGAGGCACAGAAAAATGTAAAATAAAAATTTTGAGGTAGAACCAGATATAGTTTTTTACAAAATAGTAATTAAGTTAGTAATCGGTTCATTTAATTTACTGACTAAATTCAATATAAGTCACACACACACAAACACACACACACACACAGAAGTTCATCATAGGCTGGCAGTTAAAGGACACTAATTTTGGTAGTAGGGAAAATAGAATTGAAATGTTATTCCTGCCATTTACTAGTTATAACCTTTTTCCTCAGTGGGAATTTATTTAGGATTTTTTATTTTCTACTCCATAAAATGAATTATTAATGAATAAAATGAATTATTAATTAATATATATTATATATAATCATATATGCAATCTTATATATAATATATATAAATCTTATATTTAAGATTATATCTCATAAAAGAGAGGTAAAATTCAAAGCAGTGTTGCCCAAATTACATAGATAACTAAACATTTTAAAATAAAATGAGAAAACCAAATAGGCAGTCAGATTTTAAAAGACGATTGTTTATACAAAGCTAACATCATGGGAATGCTGAAATCTGAATCTAGAAGTATACAGGTGGTTGGGAGCTAGTTCTTTAGCATAATGGAGTCAAAAAGAGAAAAAGGGTGCATAAGAAATGGTAGGCTCAACCCCCTTCCCCTTACTACTTACCCCAAGTGGCTGCAAAAATTTTTGGCCCACTCCTGTCTACTGTAGGAACTGAGAGGTGGAAGATTAGAAATACACTTTAGGATCAAATGTTCTTATAGAGGTGAAACTGAGAGTTGCTGCTGTTAAGATTTGGATTGGGCCAAGGAACTCAGGGATCCAGATAGAATCAACTATAAAACCACTAGTAAGGGATATGTGAACAAAGAAAAGAAAAAAAGGAAAATAAGAGACAAAACAAAAATGTTTTATAATCAACATTAACCGTAAGACAAAATTCTTTTTTTGTTTTTGTTTTTGTTTTTGTACCGGGGATTGAATCCAGGGACACTACTACGTAGCCACATCCCCAGCCCTTTTTTGTATTTTATTTAGAGACAGGGTTTTACTGAGTTGCTTAGGGTCTCACCAAGTTGTTGAGACTGTCTTCGAAGTTTCGATCCTCCTGCCTCAGCCTCCCAAACTGGTGAAATTACAGGTGTGTGCCACCACACCACCACACCAATTTTTAAGAAAAAATCCTAAAATATAGCAAGAAATCTAATGCTAAGAAAAGCAACAAAATCAATGAGATGAGTTTAGTTTAAGAAATCGTTTGATAATGACCTTAACGTGAGTGTATTTGAGATGCTAAGATAATCATACTTATAAAAAGTGATTATTAAATAAAAATTGTAATAAAATAAGAATAGGCAAATAAGACAAAAATCAATTAGAAATTTAAAATTTCAAAGGATGTTCATTAACAATAAAGGTCCAATGATGTGGTAACTTAAAATAGGGCAGTTTTAGGAAGAGAATTGAATTGGAAAGTAGTTTAAAGGAATCTGCTCAGAAAAAAATCATAGAAAGTAAACTAGATTTTTAGAAAATGAAATAGCAGTTGAGATATGGTAAACTGACTAGGAAACATCCACATATATATTATGAGAATTCCAAAAGAAGATGATAAAGGTAAAGACAAAGAATCAGGGAAAAGAATTAGAATTAGAATTTTCTAGAATTGGAGTCCTGTTATTCACAAAAATATCCTGAATACATGTCTGGTAATACCAAATGAATTCACAACTAGTTACATCTAAGAGAAACGACAAGACAAACTCTTAAGAGCTACCAGGAGGTAAAAGGAGATTAATTATAAATAGACAAGAATAGATTGATAGCAGATTTCTCTAAGGTAAGAGTTGATAGAGTAAGGGTCACAGATAAAATTGAATGAATAATATCTTCAAAATTCTGAACAAAAATATTCATATAAATTGTTATTAAAGATAAAAGACAAAATAAAAGCAATTTTAGACATACAAAAATATAGTATTACCCAGGGCCCTCACTAAAAAAAGGTAATTTCACAATAAAAATAAGTAAACCCAGAAAGGAAGTTGTAGGATCCAAGAATAACAGGATGGGACAGTAATACCTAAGATATATAACTATATAATCAAACATTTATTGCAGAAATCAATGAAAACCACTTTTCTATATGATTAAAAACAAATAGATAAAACTAAATCTCCAACAATTACATGGGCAAGATTGATATTTCAGAGGCAGATAAAGCATTGTAGGCACTTTATTTATATTAAGAGGAGTATCAAATATTAAAAAGTAGATATAATTTTTATTAAAAACATGTAATTAAAGTACATGTAAACATTTTATAATGAGCATTACAGAAACAACTAAGCCACCTAAACATTTCAAGACCAACAGTAAAATGTAGGTTCTAGATAAAATCATAAATTTCAAAAGAATTTTTTTCCAATTAAAAGCACATAAAACAGTTTTCTTATTGCAAGGCTATATATTTTTTTCCCACCTTTTAGTACTATGGATTGAAACCAAGTGTGCTTTGCCATTGAGCTATGTCCCCAGTCATCTTATCTTTATTTTGAAACAGGGTCTCACTAAAGTGTCCAGGCAGACCCTGAACTTGATATGGTATCCTTTGCCTGGGCTTCCCAAATAGCTGGAATTTTAAGTGTGAGTCACACTGCCCAGCTTCATTACAATCCATTTAAATTTAGAATCAATAATAAAAATTGAGCAAATATGTTTAGAAAGCAAAAAATACACTTCCAAGTAACTCAAACATTAAATCATAGTAGTCATTGAAAAGTATTTAAAATCTAACAAAACTACATATCAAAATATGGTATACAGCCAATTCATTTTAAAATATTTCTGAAATTCATTTTAAAAGCTAATAACAGTTATTGAAATAAATGAGTAATAATTCAACTCAAGAATCTAGAAAAAGAAAAATAATCTAAAACTTTTGTATAAAAATAGAAAGAAGAAAATGATGCTGATAAAAGCAGAAAGTAATGTCATAGAATACAAAGAAGAATATGGTGTAAATAAGCAAAATAGTGTAAATAAGCAAAATAAAAAAAAAACAGTTTCTGAAGAAAGTAAATGTAACATAAAAATGTCTATCAACTACTTAAAGAAGGGAAAAGGTTTAGATAAATAATATTAGGGATAATATTTTTACTGTTTTAATCTGTAATTATGAAGCCCCTCATCACTAGGTAATCTCTGTAGCATATATAAAAAACTGAAATGTTACTAAACTTATTTTATGAAGCTAGTATCACCACAACACTGAAATTCTTCAATAATAATTTTTAAAAATTAAGCATTAAGGCATAATCTTCAATGCAAATACACTGTAAAATATTAATAAATTAATATTTTTTCAATGAAAATTTATTATAAGAATGTAAGAATATAAAGAATTTTAATATTAATGTTTTGATATAGGGAATATATTAATGTACAAAATAGCATAGTAGTGGGAAATATTAGATTATTGATGTAGAAATGTATTTGATAAAATTTAATTATTATTTAATTTAATTATTATTTCTAGCAAATTATAAATGGATTATGGGTACTTCCTTCACCACAGTAATTTTGATTTATCAAAATTCCAACTAAATATTATAATTTCTAAAATATTTCCATCAAAGTAAGAAACAGAAGAGATATTTCTAATTTTACTACTTCTATTTAACACTATATAGAGGTTTAGTAATGTAATATGACAGGAAAAAGAAACTGAACATTTATGAACTGGCATTTAAGGGAAAAGTTGTCACTGATGATATACATGTTCATGCAGAAAACTTACAAGAATTATCAGTTTAGCTATTAAAAGAAATGAGATTGCTGAATATACACCAATAATAACTAATAATCAGTGAAATGGAAAACTGATTCTGTACATAATAGCACGGCCATCTAAGTTATAAAGGACAATGCTTAACAAAATAGGTTCGACATCATATGGCAAAAATTACAAAACATTATTAAAAAACATGCAGAAAGAAGATCTGAATAAGTACAGGGATATAGTCAATAGACAGCAAGACGCATTTCAAAAATTTTCCCTCAAATTATTCTCTAAAATTAATGTAATTACAAATAAAATTCGGCAGGGATTTTGATGAACTTGACTGATCCTAAATTCATATAGAATTGCAAAATACCAAGAGGGGCTAAGAGAATTTTAAAAATTAACAAGGTAGAGAGATTTCCCTTACCAAATGCTAGAATGCAAGAATATTATAAAATAATGGTAATCAAGTCACTGTGGTATTAATACAAGGATAGAAAAACAGTACAATGGATGAAATAAAGATCCTGAAAGCAAATTAAGAACAAGGATCATATTGCAAATTAACCAGTAAAGGATGACTGATTTGATAAGTAGTGCTGGAATAATTGAATTATCCACATGGAAAAGGAATAAGATAGGATAAATGTAAAATATTATAAATAAAAGTAAATTCCAGGAACATTAGAAATCTAAATCTAAATTGCAAAACTTAAAAACTGTTAGAAGAAAATATAGGAAGTCTGCTTTATGACCCTGGCATATGGAAGGATTTCTTAAATGTGATAAAAGCACAAACCATAAAGGAAAATATCAATAACCATTAAAATTAGAAGTTTTTAAAACATTAATACTATTAAAGATACAGTTGAAAGACAAACTACAAATTGGGGAAAGATATTTGTCATCTCTAAGGCCCAAAGGA
This sequence comes from Sciurus carolinensis, assembly GCF_902686445.1. NCBI lineage: Eukaryota > Metazoa > Chordata > Mammalia > Rodentia > Sciuridae > Sciurus > Sciurus carolinensis. The sequence goes on along the minus strand of NC_062221.1, from coordinate 78,199,360 downwards.
AAAAGAATATGGAATACTGCAACAAAAACTGACACCAAAACAAAAACAAAATTAAGCAAAAGTCTTCAAAATAGCAATAGAAAAATTAACAACTCAATAGAAAAATGGGCAGGGGACACAAATAGGCAACACGCAAGAGGAAATTCCAATGACTTCTAAATGGGAAAAAAAATGACACTAGTCCATATTAAAGGGACAACATTTTTAGAAGTCTGACCATTTCAGATGTTGTGAAGCATGTGGGGAATCTCTCAGATTGCTAATGAGAATTTAAATTGGTACTATCACTTTGAAGAGAATTGTTTTAATACATAGTAAAGTTCAAAATGCATATTTCTTAATGTTTAATAATCCCACCTTGCTGTATATACATGTGTAAAATATTAACCTGTTTGTCACTGAAAAACATTGAACATAGTGTCTAACAATGACAGAATCAATCAATAAATTTCAGTGGTATAACATGTAACATATAAAACTAACTCATGATAATAGAAGTCAGAATAGTTTCGCTTGTTTTTAACTTTTTGTTAATGTTTTGGAGAATATCAACTACAAGAGAGCACAAAGGACTCTTCTAAGTATTGTAAATGTTCTATATCATGGGTTTGGTATCGTCACATAGGCATTATCTTAAACTCATCAGTCTGCAAATTAAGTTTGTCTGTGGCACTGTGAGTTATTTAGAATGGAATAATAAAGGATAGAAACAGATTCAGAAATGAATATTCCAAATAATTAAGATTTTTTTTGAATCTTGATTCTGGATCCTTATATTTCATATTATTCTTTATATTTTTATGTGTATAAAATGTGGGGGATGTATTGCCAAGGTCTTTTCTGATATGAATCAACAGGTGAATTGGCATCAATATTTCTATTTGCTCATGTATTTCACCTCTGGCTTCAGAGAAGAAAAAGAGACAATACCTTTTCAATGCTGCATTTCAAGTTGAACATATGGAAAGCAAGGTTTTATTCCAGCCAATTCTCTTTCTCTCACAATGCAGAGGAAAAGTGCCAGCCACTGCTACTCTCGCCACCAGCCACGGTACAGATGTTTGGAAAATGCAAAAACAGAGAAATGAAACAAAAAGAAAACCCTCAAAAATAAGTTTTGCATAAATTAAAAATAGAGTATATAATTATCATAGCTGCGAAAAGGTAAATGCATACTTTATTTTCCTCTTGTGTTAAACAAAAAGAACCTAAACAAACAAAAACATTAATGTTTTGACTTAATCAGTGTTTTGTTGAAACTAACAATTACAAAGACCAACTGAAACATAGCTAAGAGGGGGGGATAAATACAGATTTCTGTTAATCTGATAATTTTTTTTTATCTCCAAGAATGTTAGAATATGACCTACTTAAATGAATACTTGTTAAAAGAACAGACCTATTTAAAAATGTTTTCATGTACAAGATGATAATAGAATAAGTGTTTCTTTGAAGTCTTTTAAAATAAAAAAAAATTAATTGAAATAATAAAGATTCCTTACACTACTCAGATAAAATACAACTAAGAAAATAAGTCTTCAATCTGTTCAAATGTACATTTCTTAGTTTAGCCAATATCAAGTCCCAGTTACTGTAACGGCAAAGGCCCTATTAGACTTAAGCACATCAATGCAAATTACTGAAATGAGACTGTCTTTGTTTAAAAGAAAGCTTTAAAAAATGCAATGTAATCTTTGAGGGGGTATTGCCTGAATAGAAAGTCAGACCTTGGTTTTAGGCCTTGCTTTGCCACAATCTTCCTGTGTACCTTGGTTCATTTTATTAAACATCTTTGGATCTCAGTACCCACACTTCTCAAGCCAGAATGTGATATAAAGTCAGCCTGCTCAAAACTCTTTCATGCCCTAAAACTCTATGAATCCAATGAAATTACTTTAGTATAAGGAATTTTCCTTTTCTTACTTTCTTTAAATATATAATCAAATAAGTAAATAAATATTAAAAGCACAAGCATACACACTAATCAGCTGTCTCTTTGAATAGGAAGAGAAGACATTTCTTTTTTTCTTTGCCCCCCATTATCTATTCCCTAATGTGTATTTAAAAAGAAAGTTCCCATAAAAAAGGCTTTTATTTTTTCTGAATAAAAAAATAGCATATCATTTCTTTGCCATTTAATTTTTATTAAGAAAGAAAACACAAAATCATTATGGAAATCCTATTAGGAACTTTAAAAAGAAAGAAAAAGTCAGTAAAACTCCACTTAAAATTCAAATTGCTCATTCACATATTTTCTTTTGAGAAACCTTGAATTACTGCCTCAAACTATCCTCACTTCCTTTTCCAGAGACAATGTCCTTAACTGTATAAAGAATTGGGCCCTCTTCTCACACCCTTTCCACCTGTCCTCTGAGGTAGCTGTTCCATAAAACGGAGGTATAGATTACAGCATGAGATATTTGGGATGGGAGTAAAGCATTCATCTGGGAGACAGTACTGTAGTCAACTTGCCAAGTCTAAAAGAAAAAAATTAAGGCCTACCACCACTTTGGCAAGAAGTTTGGTTCTCATGGCTGAACAATGATAATCATTTTTACACAAGACTTTTAAAAAATGAAAGCACCTGTGGCCCCAGTCACAACCTAAGTCAGAGAATGAAAGTTTTTCCTGTTAATATTTAAACCTGACCAGACACCATCAGGGCACCCTGAACAGACCTGAAGGGTCTAAAGAGAATACAAGGCACCTGACACCCTGGTGAATAAGAGAAGCTCAGTATTATGAAAAGGCCACAGTCTTAGGGCAAATGCTCCATTGTTCCAAGTGCTGATATCCTATGGCACCAACAAAAGCAGAATGCTTAGCCGGGTGGGCCACAGGCAAGCTCCTATTTCAGGCTCCAGCCAGGCTCTGTAGGCTGATAAGGTTGGGACCCACTGAGGGTGGGTTCCCAGGGGAGGAGGACTCCTCAGACAAGTCAGCAGTTGCACAGTGTGTGAGCACTCCCTGCTGGCAGCTGAGGTTGGGATGAACTGGTGAGGTCTTAGGGAGGGCTACCTGAGGTTTCTGTGAGGGCGCTAACTCAGTGCTTTTTGGAGAAAAGGGCATGACTCTGATTAGCTTCAGATGTTCTAGATACTATGCTGAATGAGAAGGAAGGTAAGGGAGACCAATAATAAAGAGGAACACCAAGAAATGGCAAAAACGATGTGTACAGTGGGAATATAAAGTTTTCATTTAAGTTTCCCAGTTATTAACATTCTATAAAGCATGCACAGGTGTGTGTGTGTGTGTGTGCACATATGTGGGGGTGGGGAGTAGAGAGGCAGCAGGAGAAAATGAACTTCTGTGCAGTTGATTTTACCCCTATAAGAGCAATCCTTGGGACAGTCCAAAGTGTTCACAACATTTATATTTCACTAGGAAATCCCATCCGCAACTCTGATGGAATTGCCTAGTATGCCCACTATCCCACCACACCCATGACCCAGTCAGGTGGTCTTTGTTGACCTGCACAAGCCTGGGCAACAATGCTGGTATCTTCCCAGTGCTTTGCTCTGTTAAGGTTCTTCTTTATAATAAAATGAAGGTCAAAATGGCAGCCTGCTAAAAGCAGCAGTATTTCAATTGCAGGAATAACTTGCTTGTCATCAACTTGTTAATGCAATAGTCAAACATTTCTTTGACATGTACAGTATCAGCTAACTTCAGCAGATAAAGGGTCTAGAACAGGAAGATGCTGCAGATGCTTTAGCTTGGAGGAAGGCTTAACAGAGCCAAAACGTCAGCAGGGCCTGTTTGTTCCATACTTTCCGTCGGGCTCTGTGAAAGAAATGTTAGATTACTGCAATGACAAGTTTGTGACAAGCAAGTCATTTGTGCAACTGGTGCGCTCCTGTTTTTATCTGTTTACCATTCAGACTTGTGAATGCCATTTCAAGCACTCATAGGATTTCTGGCTCCCATTAAGGGGAAATGGTTCCTCCATGCTTAGCATTTTCTGCCTCAAAGAGAATTACTAAGCAATTATTTATCCCTGTGGTCACAGTGTCACACAACAGCACTCTTGAGTTGTTTTGTTGGACTCTGAATCATGAAATGGAGTCCTGAGGACTGGATGGCTTGGAGCATCAGAAATTTCTCATCTAGTTTATTGGAACAACTACAAAGCAAGCCTGTGAGAGTCAATAAAATTGTGGCCAGCTTGAAATACCTTGCTCTTTTGCTCTGGTATCATATATCAAGGCCATATGCTTCAAGGCACATAAACTCACTTGCAACAAGTAGATCCTGAGAAGCTAAGGCCTGGCTAAGTTGCAGACACTGACATGTGATCTAACATATGATAGTTTTGGTGACAGGACCGCTTTGGCTGTTGAACAGGGAATTACAAATTTTTCCCTATGTTATAGGAGTAATATCAAGGGGTCAATACAAAATAAGAAAACATCTTAAGTGTGTAAAAAAAAAGTAATATAATATAAAATTAACACTTAGGATCATCCTCTTTAGGCTGACTTTGCAAAGTAAATGGAGAGGAGACCCTGGCAGGTTTGGGATCAAGAATTCAAGGACTTCTCATTGAGAATTCAAAATCCTTCGTGTTAGGCCATCTAGTGACTTTTTCCAAGTCATTTTAACCTCCTATCAGGAGGCTAGAACATAATAATACAGTACCTGTTCCCTGTTCAACTGACATGCATAATCTCAGGGTTAGTATCATAAATATAAAGAATACCTTTGGATAAAGAACTTAAGAATGAGAATGGTACTCTTTAAATGTTATGCATCCCTTTTTGGATTTTAAATTTTTGTATATTGTTGGTATTGAATTTTTAAATAATTCTAGTTATAACAAAAAACACAGAAGCCAAGAGTTTTTGAAGCAGGGACACAGTATAATATCTGGGGAAGCAGGTCACACTGGAACTGAGGGTGGAATGTTAAGGAACAGATAGAGAGCAGCAATGTAAGATGAGGCAGAGTTTTGAAGGGGGTGGCTAGAGAACTTCAGAGCAAAAATAATAGTCCTTGTTGAATAAAATTTTTATTGTTAATAATCATTTGCCAGATACCACATGTGCTGCACAATCTGCATGTGTAATTTAATCTTTTCACAACAGCTTTATGGTATATGCATTCTCATTTTTTTTTCAAATGTGGGAACTAAAACTTAGGGATTTAAATACTTAACTATAAATATGCAAGTTGCATAGATTCAAAACTAGTTTTCCCTCACTCTAAAGCCCACATGCTCTTAACCACTAAAGAACTAGAGTGATTTTCACTGGCTTCAGAAGACATTTCTCTTGGGTTTAAATGGAAAACATTTTAATTTGTAAATGTAGAAATTCAAGAATTGGATATAAAAAGGCCAGTAAGAAGACTCCGGCTCTATCTGTATTGCCATTCTTCTTAGGTCTCTGGAAAAGCTGAGCTTCAAGATGCCGTTCCTTTCCCCAGACCTGATCCATTCCTCCTCTAATGAACTAGGGAAGGGGTAAGGTGACTAACCTGATCACAAATCTCTGTGGAGGGGGCACCGCCTTGTGATAACACCAACTCCTTTCTCCCTCTTCATGTGTACAGCTTTAGTTTACCATTCTTTTAATTCCCATGTTACCTCCAGGAGCCTCCTTCTGTCACTTGTCTGCTATTCTTTTCAGGTGGTGGTTGTGGGGGGAGGGGCGGACATCTTTCTTACCATGACAAGGATCCCTGAAACAGTCTAAACTTCAAAGTTTGCACAGAATATATCCTTTGTTCAGTTTTCTGCTTTGTTTCTCTTTAATGATAGCTTTGCATCAGTCCCATTTGTATGTAACTCAGATCTATGCAAATCAAACTGGTAAGCAAGACTTTGCAGCTATCCGGTCTTAAAATGAACATGTGCCCAAGTGGTAGAAACCTCTGAGTGAGGCAAGTCTCCTGAATATTATGTGTCTAGAGGCTGTTTTTCTTGTATAGGTAGCAAATTATGAGCTCAGTGAGAGCTGCATTATGTTCCCTAGTATGCTTTTTAATGTGTGTTCAGAATGTATCACAAGAGATTTTCGCTCAAGCAAACAGGTTTCCCCCAACATCCTAATGGTATTTCTTCATTTTTAACTTTTGGAGTCTCTATTTCAAATACAGAATATTTAAAACTACTTAAAAATACGATGGGTGTAGAATCAGAAACTCACAGGGTAATAACATGGCAAAGGACATTATGCAACCAGTGGTCTGAGTCATGATCTGGTGCCCAAGTCTGCTCCATTCATAATTTGCTCAACATTACCAGGGGCATGGGATTCTGCATCACAGGTGGCTCCATCCCACCGTCAGACACTTCTATTCATAAGAACACCTTTTCCTTATATTGAACTTTAATCTGTCTCCCTGCCCCCTGTTGCTTTTAGTTCTTTCTCACCTCACTTTTCAGTTCTGAACACCTCAGGGAATTAATAGCTTAACTGATCATTTAATGACAACCTTTGTTCATACCGCATATCAACAACTGGGTGTAAATGTCCTGTCCTCTCTCACTCCCCTTACCCAATCTGTCAAATTCTGATTCTACCTCTCTGATAAGGCCAAGAGAAAGGAAAGCTAGTCAGTCTCCCCTTTGTCTCACTTCCATTTGAATGAAAGGAATACATGTGGCAAAACATTCTTACTCTTTCTGATTTTTGTCCCATTCTATAGAAAATCTTCCCTGACAACCTCAGGCAGACTTTTAATTGATATGGCTACTGATAGGGTGACCATATAATTTATAGTTCAAACAGGGACCTTGTTCAGTTTTCTGTTTTGTTTCTCTTTAATGATAGCTTTGCATCAGTCCCATTTCTATGTAACTCAGAAGGTGCGAGAGCCTTATGATAATTTTATCAGAACTATAGGCTTAAGCCAGAAATGTTCCAGGCAAACTGATACAGCATCTTACACAGATCTCTACTCTAATCTGTCTCTTTATATGGTAATTGTCCATTTCCCTGTCAGTTTTTCCCCCTAGTCTGTGAGCACTCCAGCAACAGAAATGTATGTACCTGTGTACCTTCAGTTCCTGGAAAAGTACTTGGCAGAGAGAAATAGTTTAGTATAAATAAATATTTGAATTTAGGCTTTTTTCCCTAATTACAACCTTTGGCCCTTTCTCCTTATTTTATAGCAAATACCACTAACACAATTGGCTTCATATTTTTGGAGATGAATAAAAAATACTTGACTTAATGCCACAGGAAGGGAATAGTTTGAGTATAATGGTAATGGGTTTGACTTTGAATATTGACAACAACAACAAAAAAATTGAATGAAATGTGGTGAATTTTCCACTAAAAGTCTATTTTTTTAAGAAAGAAAACACTGAACAAGATGCTCTAATCCTTTCTTCACAATTTTTTTGGCAACTACAACTACAATTTCATATTTGTAGAAATCAATTATTGTAGGAAATTATGTTAATGGTGTTATTCTCCACTAAAACATTGGTGGCATTTCTATTGCCCTCACTCTGGTCAGGTACATTTAAAAGTCCTGGTGACTTTGGGTAATTTTTTGCTTTTGAATAAAGTGGCTTTAAAGAAGACAAGGAAGGGGTGAAGAAAAGCTATTGAAAAATGTAACCTACCTAGAGAAAAGTCATTTTTCCCTTCTCCCTGCCACCTTTTAGACCATTCCAGAAAGATGTGTCTATCTTCTTTAAACTGAAGAACTTCATAGAAGACAATCCCACAACTCTCCTCTTGGTGTTTAGAAGACCAAGAACCCACCTCACTATCAAATTTAAAGTTTTTCTGTTGTAGTATGAGCACATTTTATTACTATGGAGTCTCTGTGAAGAAGAAAGTCCTGTTCTTTATTTCCATAATTTGCTTGAAAGTTAGTATTGGCTCACTACCTTAAGCCTCTTTTTTCTAAGATTAAAAACAACAACAACAACAACAAAAACCCTCAATGTCTTTGACTCTTCTTTAAGGAAATGTTTTCTCAGAATGTTAAATTTAAATTTTTTTGGGAGGGGCTTAATACTTCTTTCTCTCCAAGATGCTCATATCCAATCTTAGTTGAATTCAGCATTCAGAACAGCATAATGGTGTCTAATCTAAGCTCAGATATAGAAGAAATGTCTACATTCTGTATGTTTCTTATATGTTCTACATTGTAGCTGTTGTTAAATTTCAGTTTTACATAACACACTCTTGATTAACTTTTTGTGCCCTTCTTCTAGACGCTATCTTGCCCATAGAGCTAGTCATTCTTTATTTTCGATTCATCAATGACATCGAACAAACCATCATGGACAATAGAAAGTACAAGACAATCAAAGGAAACAAAATTACATATCTACTCTTGGAGAGTCTTAAATTTGTGGAAAAAGACAATCGCACATAAAAGAAGCAAAGTAGGTAAGCATGTATGGCATTAGTTTAGCAGTTATTAGCACATGTAAAGCAATATAGCTTTATGAAATTTTATATATAAATGATAACAAAGTAGATGAGTTGCCACTTTTGAGATTTTCTTCCCGCCAAAGAAAACTAACAATAACTTTTATTTAAAAACATTCTCTTCCTCTCTCTCTCTTTACTGAGTTTTCATTTCAAGTGACTGTCCTCCCTCTGAAGTGGTTGGTTATACCTATCTCTCACTGTTGCTATTTGTACATAAAAGCACAGTACTCTGGACACATACATTCCCTACCTTCAACACTTAAAATACTGATTTACAGCCATTTAGGCATTTTGGTATCCTGTTGGTAATGTGATTTTGGTATTACTCTTCCCTGTTATTTAAAATATAATTTTAAATTAAGATTAATTTTATTTTATAATTTTGAAATGCCACACCAATAATTTAGAATACATTGGGTTTGCCAATGTTGGAAAACATGTATCTAGATCATCAAGGTAGCAAATGTCAGAATCTAAAATTGACTCCAGTGACTACCACTTCTGTATTTCTCCATATTGATTCTGATCCCCTGCTAGTCATTTCTTGAGAATTCTGAAGTGCTTTGCATAAAATAAGTAAGTAGAAATTTTTTTTATACCCTTGCTAGTTGAGGCAAAATTAAATTAAAACTCTGCTAGTGGTATGGAGATAGATCGCAACTCTAGCTTTGACTCAGTGCAGTAGAGCTCTCGTTGGGCCAAGAGAAAAGAAATGTATTAGTAGGGCATTGTGCCCTAGTATTGTCAAAGGACTGGCAAGTCACATTCACCAGGGCTATCGTAGGATACTTCATAGACTAGGAGTGAGATTTTCATGTCTTCAACTTGCAAGAGAGGTGTTAATATTGCTGTATTTGGGTGCACTTTCTCAAATAGTGAAGTTCGTTTTGACAGAGAAGAGAAAATCAGGTAAATGTGAACCACAAACTAGTGAGCTGAACTTGAGCCCAATAGCAACCCTTCCCAGGTAATCAGCCATACTGCACCATTTAGACATGAGTTTTGATTTCTATACTAACTTACTTTTAAATTGCATTGAACATGAACTGAACAATGTTTTTAATAAGCAGCTTCTTTATTAATTTATAGAGCCACCTTCCACTAAAGATATTATTTATTCCAATCTACTCTTTTGCCCAACCTTTCCTTTATATTTGTCCAGTGTAGTGTATTTTATACAAAGTTTCTATAAAAATCTATAGTATACATTTTCTATCAGGTTTATTGATTCTTATCCTCTTAATCTATTTTATTCCCAGTTTATAATTCCAAGAGATTCATGTACTTAACAATCATTTTTCTGGTCACTGGTTCCATGACTGGTTAAGCAGATGGCTTCCAGGTTATCATTACATCATCAGAAACTGTAAAGTATAGATTTTATACTTACTGGGGGAAAACCTACTTTTTCAGGGAAGTGTATAGCTGTTTCCAAAGCTCATTTCTTCACAAAGAACAAAGGCAATGGTCCCTATTGTAAGATATGTGCGTCAAAAATTTAGCTGCAGTCTTGTTTTAAAAAGCAGATCTTGGGAGTTATTGTTGGTCCAAAGTGTCCAAGAAAGAGGTCATTTCATGATTCCAGTCAATGGGCATTAAGAGTTCCAGGATATTCTCATAGATATCTAGAAACCTATGTTATTTGGTATGAACATGTCCTGTTTTCTGAGATAAAACTTGCATCTCAAAGTCAATAAACCCTTAACCACAGTAATGAAGAGAAAGAGAGAGAAAAGTTGAATTACTAAAATTTGTGATAAAAAAGAAATATCACAATGGACACTACTGAAATACAGAAGATAATCACAAACTATTTTGAAAATATGTACTCAAATAAAATAGAAAATGTGAAGACACTGACCAATTTCTAGAGACAAATGACTACCCAAAGTGAATCAGGAAGACAAACACAATTTAAACAGATCAATTTCAAGCAATGAAATAGAAGACACCAACAAAAGCCTACCAAACCAGAAAAGCCCAGAACCAGATGGATTCTCAACAGAATTCTACAAGAACTTCAAAGAATTAACACCAATACTCCTCAAATTATTCCATGAAATAGAAAAGGAGGGAACCCTTCCAAACTCTATTAGACTAGGATCACCCCGATACCAAAACCAGAAAAAGACACATCAAGGAAAAAAAACTTCCTTTTTCCTTTGTTTAAAGTTCATATAACTGATGTATTCTCATGCTGCCTTAACATTGACCTCTCTGTAGAGCTTGAAAGGCCAATACACTATTATCTAGTGGCACAGCTCTTGAGAAAGTTGATAAAATAATACCTTAAGGATTCAATTTATAAATGTGCAATTTCAATGACATATTAGGAAGGACAACTGAGAAATGTCTGGAAATGTAAACAGTTTTGTTTCAGAGAACAACCTTATCTTTCTAACCAACTAATATTTCTTCTTCATACATACAAATCAGTATTACACTAATTTGAAACTGGAGCTAAGGATACTTCACCTCAAAAGTCCCCGTAGTTTAAAAAACATATATTTCTACCATAAAATATAAATAACAATTTTGACCCAAATATCATAATCTAAACAAGAATGAAAACAAAACAAGCAACAAACACAAACCACCTAGAATATAATTTTAAAATGTGCCAATAATTCATCACCTAGTACTATAAAACCCACCAAATGCAGATTGTACAATGATGTCATTTACTTCAGTTTTTGTAAGAGTATTTTTGGAGACTCTTATTTTTGTATATAGTTTGAACAATGACATATAAATGAGGCAAATAAGAAAGGTAGAGGCAAATGTAAGATGCCTATATACTGTCTATCAAGTGTGGCCACTTGCGAAAGGATCTGACATGCTAATATCCACTCATTCGGACCTGTTACTGAGGCACTAAGAGCATGATGGCTGGCAAGCCCCTGCATTTAAGTGCAGTTATCAAGGCCCCCAAATATTGACAGAGTGCCAGTGTCTCTGAAACTATTGATGTACACAGCCGGCCACAGCTCCAGACACCTCTCAGATAGAGTCTTTAAATGTCACAGATAAATGAATTTTCATGAAAGTGAGAGAGAGAGAGAGAGAGAGAGAGAGAATATTGAAGAGTAAAGGTGAGAAAGAACACAGAAAGAGAGGTAGGAATAGAAAGAAGACAATCACTTCCACAACCCTGCTGGGAAGCAAGTGACATCTCATACCTAAAGCTCCGTCAGGCTTCACAAGGTCTCGTTACCTGTATACTCAGGTACCTCTTATTAGTTCACTGTAGGGTATTCAAAAAATTAAGGGAGATACATAATATAGAATAGGTTCAACAAACTTTCTGAACAAAATATGGTTCAAGTATAAATATTGTCTAACTCAGTCTGAAAACAAATTCAAAATTAAGAAAAAGGGAATCACAGACATGAACATGGGGAAAGTCTCCTAAGCAGTTCTCCATGTATATTAAAGGTTAAAAGTCAAGTGGACATGACATCTATTTCTTGCTAAGGCACAGATGTGTCCTCTGACACTTTCTTTCCAGTCCCACTGAAAGTAGTGACATCTAGTGGGTTTATCACAAGATGCTGAGGAATGCCTTCCTCCTTCATCTTGTGAGACTTTCCACAGAAAACACCTGCTAGGGAAATATGTAAGAGGTAAATCAGTTACTTGACACATGATTATATGAGATTTGAGTCATGGTTATAACGAGAATAACCAAATATTCCTTAGAAATCATGTGTAACTCAATATATTTTAAATGTAAATGAAGCTTTTTTTTTTAACTTTGAAAGTCTTCCATCTGTGGAGGGCACCTTCTCTTGACCTTGATACACTGTGTCATTAAAAGTAGTCACACTTTCAAGGTTGGAATAAGGCTTATTTGTGCATTGACTTTTCTGTATTAAAAACTGTATAACCTTAATATTTTACATACAGCAATCATGTCAATGCCCACAAACCAAATTCTTCCTCAGATTTTAAAGTACATGGGTAAATATTTTTTAAAGAAAAATCTGCAGCACAAGGCCCCAATTGACTTTTTACTAGAATTACAATAAGCCTTGGTATAAGTTATTTTCTCCATCTGGCCCTCTCTGTCTGGGATACTTAGGATGTTAGTAGGTACTTCAAGAGTAAAGTTCCATAGCTCACACATTCAATAGAGGTTTTGTTTTTGCATCAACTTTTCAGTGGATCCTTCCCTTTTTATGTTAGGAGATAAAATGAAAGGATTTAAATTTCCTGCCATGGGAAAAAATAATTATTTTCTGTGTTCTTAAAGGCTTTTATTTTGAAGACAAAATCAGTTTTAACTCAAATGGAAATTGCAGTAAAATCTCAGACACTGTAATCAGTGACTGCATTAAAACTCTCAAGAAGTATGCCAACTTCCATGTGAGGCCACAATTCAGCCAGGATCACAAAGAGACATTATCCACTTTGCCTGTGGCCATTCTGCCATTTTATACTGTAAAATTTTTATACTATAAAATTAAGGTTCAAGGCAATCTTCTCTAATATGTTACACATGCATATGTATACATCCATAGACACACAGATAGTGATTTTTCTCCTGTGAACATATAATAAACAGAAAGGTTTGGGGTTACTTTAGATTAAGGTCTAGCTAACACATTAAAAAGGCTGTTAAAATTTTTGATTATATAAGTAAAAGTGTTCACCAAATATTCCATGATTGGTTAAAACAAACTGTGATACATCCCTATAAAAAATACTGTGAAGTTGTTAAAAAAGAATATGGCAGATTTACATGTGCTAGATTACAAGATTATAAGACACTATAAATGGTACACCCCTCTTGTATGAATACAATTAGGAAATACATATATATACCAGCATATATGTGAATATATTTTTTTTTCTGCCAGGAATTGTTGAAGTAGCACTTTCTACATGGGACATTCCTCAAAACTGTACACATTCTGGCATTTCCTATAAAACATGATCTCTTGGCTACATCATAATAGAACATGGCACCTCATGATGGAAGCTGTGGGGTTGGAAGCCAAAGTGGCCTCACGATATTCAACAGTGATTACAGTATTTGCACTGAAATAGTTTCTGGACACTCAGAAATTTTCTCTTCTGAGTGCAATAGAGATGCTTCCCAAGGCTTTCCAAGGCAAACTTCCTTGGAAGATCTTCAAAGACTAAGGTAACTAAGGTATTTGTGTGTGTGTGTGTGGTTGCTGGGGATTGAACCCAGGGCCTTTTGCATGGGAGGAAAGCACTCTACCAACTGAGCTATATTCCCCAACCCCTTCAAAGACTAAGGAAGTCAAGGGAAGAATACAGATAGGTGATATACTTGGTGTTGTGTCTTAGGGAACTGATTTGATTATAACACCTTTGAAAACTTTTAATATTTGTTGAGTGTTATTTTCTAAAAAAGGGTATAAATCCCCACAGCTGGGCCCTACTATTCATCTTCCAAGTACCTGATTCTTTTCAGCAAATTTAAGAATTTTCCCATCATTGCTGTTGCTTTTATTGAAAAGAAGATAAAAAGAATAACAATTTTATGACCAAATCTTACTGATTTCTTTCTGTGGGTTGGGTTTTACTTATATTATTATCATTTAATTCCCAAAGACCTATATTATTATTATGGTTGTTGTTAGTAGCCTATTTTATAGATGAGAAAACCTAGGCTTAAAATATTGGAAAAACCTATTGCACGTTAGAGATCTAGTAAGAAGCAAATGAAAATGCAAATATGAATCAGGCGATCCAAAGTTTTCTTTCCCTTTTCATTTTCCAGATTAGGTTTACAGGGCTCCCTACTTTGTGGTCTCAACCATTCCCATTCTTATCTTTTATTACCATGTGTTCGTGTGTGTGTGTGTGATGAGACAGAGATCGAGAGACAGAGAGAACACAGGATTTCAAATGAAATATCTTTAGGACTCCATTTTCCTTACCTTTAAAATGGATAGCAGCTACCTCAGAGGTTTATTGTGAGGACCAAATGAGATAATGTAATGAAAGCACTTAGTATACCTAAAATAAAACATTATCATTATTGCTATACGAGTTTCCCTCCTTTGCATAATGGATGTATTCTGGAGAAGGTGATTATGAAAATGTATAGGCTTAACTTCTATTATCAAATCACAGAGCAATTACATTATAAAATAACAGAAAAAGATTCCTAACTGATAGAGATGAACACTTGACGGAAGGCAGGGGTTTGGGTGGAGGCTGAGTCTGTGGGGGCTTTACTGGGAGCAGTCTGTGGGTTGGCAGCATTTTTAGATCCTCTTATCTCCCTCTCCTCAGGCTTCTTGTTCTGGCAATTCCTGAATCTACTCCAGCAGTTTCCAGAGATAATTCCCTTTTTTTCCCCTTTTGACTGGTTTTGAGGTGTAAAGGAATGTTTATGCAACAGCAGTACTTCACCTGAAAGCCTGCACATCATATATAATAGTCAGAAAATTCCTTTGATGCAGGATTCCCCATTAGGTAATTTAATCAGAACTCTATTTACTCTCTGTGTCTGGCTACAAGTTGCAGTTATATGTATTGGTAATAATACTTGCATTACATGGAAATTATTATTGGTAATAATACATTCATTACATGGAAAGGCTTCTGGACCAGGAAATATGTCTTCTACTTTCTTGGAAACCCTACACTTACTAGTGAGGTCTATAAATAAAATGAAACCTTAAATAGTACTGACTTCACCTTCCACTCATAACTAAACTAAACCTGACTCTGGGACTGAAGAGCTATTTTCTCCCTTTGGTCTCATCAGATACAAGTGTGTCATGTTACTAACTGAGGCCGAGCTACATGCTCCCACCATGCTCTTCAGGTCAACAACCTGCTGCATCTTAGGGTTTGCCTTTTCTTGCACTACCAGAACTTTTATTTAAATTAGTGCTGTATTTTTTTTTCTCCTAGGACATCATTTTATTCATGGAAAATATTCAGAATGAATGGAATTTTTAAAATAAACCATCTGCTGCCCAGACCTTGGGAAAAGCAGCAATGTTTGAAAATACTAGATTCAACTAATCAGGGGCACAAAATCTTTATTAAATGTATTCATTTTCTTATCTTTAGATTAGATTTAGATGAGGTAGGAAACCCAGATCCAAAGTCAGCATGCCAACATAAGAAGTGAGAGAAGTCAGTATAGTCTACACCCTTATGAGCTAGTTTGGGCACATCAGCTCAGAAATACTCTTCATAACTTTGAAAAGGAGAACTTGTTCCAGATTATGTTGCACATGCTTGAAGCCTGGGAAGCAACCAGGCAGCCTCTCATCTTCAAACAAGATGCATTTAAATCATATTTACAATTTGGCCATAAACAGACTATAGGATCTACTCAAAACTCCCTTAATTTTACTGTTATGTCTATTCCTATTTTTGTCCTCTATTCCCCACCTTATTATATTTTTCTCCTTCCTAAAGATAAGAAAATTAATTCATTCATTTACTCATATAATAAATATCAAGTAACTTAGAGAACGATGGATAGATGATAGATGATTGATAGCTAAAAACACAGACAATAAATAGCTATGTAAAACAAATTGGAGTCATGGCCTCACAAAATGGCTAAAAAAAGGAGATTCCAGATGGAGGATGCTTTAAACTAATTACTGAAAAATACTTGAGATTTCAAAGTATAGAGAGTAAGAAGAAGTCATTTCAAACATAATAAACAGCATGAACAGAAAGGTTATCATGCATTGGGGGACGGGGAGCGAAATCCCTTGGTTTGTGAAAGGGAGTAGTGAGAATAAAAAATTGATAAGAGAAATCTGGGCTTGATAGATCACAGGAGAACATGAGTATCAACCAAAGAATAGCATTCTGTCAATAATCTATGTCTGAAGAAAGTATTATCAACAACTCCCTCCCATAATTTCAGGAGAAGAGTAGTATAATCCATCACAACCTCTGATTCTTTAGGCTCCACAGGGAAGATGCTGCGTTAGTGGTGGAGAGTAAGTCCTCATATCTATCTAATAAAGATCTCTACTCCAGCTGAGATTATCATGACTCATTGAAATTAATCATGTCATGTGATTTAAACAAGAATTTCACCAGCTCCTAATCACATCAGCATTTAGTCCTTCATTCTCAATAATAAATACTAGAGTTGCCTACACACTGACAGTGAGGCTGGCTGATAGGAAAGAGGTAGCCTAAACACATGTGAGACGGCTGTAAAAAGTTTGACAAAAGCTGTCATTTGATTTCGACTAGAACCAACAAGCTCACTAATGGTCAGTTTGGTTCTCCCTATGATCCCTATGATCCCGAAGGTCATTTCAGTGTATGTGGAAGTCTGATATCTTCTTACATATCCTTTAAGGTTCTCTGCTCAATGTTCAGGATTCTCTCATTCTAGTCATCAAAGAACCACTCCTTTCCTAGCACTTCCTTTCCTGCTCCCTCTTTATTGTTCTCTATTGCACCTATCAACTTCTGATACGCTTTTGGTTTCATGTGTGCATTTGTTTATTTTCTGCCCCTTCTCTCCAAACAGGTAGCTCTTCAGAGACAAGGATTATTTGTATGTGTTTACTTTGTACACTTTTGTATCCCAGCACCTAAGATAGATACTTGTTGAAAGACTGATTTTGGAAATGAAGGCAAAATACAGAGAAGGAAACTGTGGGGGAAAAAACTTTCTACAAAACTCTCTCCCAAAACTCATTGAAAAGTACCATCAAGTAATTACTTCATGAACTAATTTCCTGTAGACTTCAAAGCACTTTTAAAAATGTACCTATTTTTTTCTTATTGTTACTGAAATAACAACCCTATTCTCACAATTTTCCATAGATGAAAATAATGGCAGAGGGGTGTTTTGGAGCACAGCAGACGAGTCCAGGTTTTCTGACATCCAGGGCATCTTCTATGCACTATTTCATACCAGTTTGTATCTCACCATCAATGAACTCAGTGCTGAATTGTGTAGGGTAGTAGAATTTGAACCAGTGAAAAAAATCATTACCTTAATGCCCTTTCTGCTAGCATGCGACCTTCTCACAGAAACAAATAAATAGGCAAATAATCAAAAAAAACAAAACAAGAAATATAGAAACATAGAAAGAAAAAGAAGAACATAAAAGAAAGGTAAATACCTCAAAGGCCTGAACATGTTTGTTCATAGTTTATTTTTAAACCCAGATTATTCTTTTTCCTTGTTATTGTGTTGCATCTTACTTGCCAAAAGGAGTCAGATTTAGTGTACTCTGAAAGTGATAGGTCAGCCATAGCTCATCAAACTTGAGATCATTATGACTTCTGTCTCTTCAGATCCTCTTTTAACCTTAAAATTTCTTTTGGATTAAAAAATTGAAACTATGAAAATACTAAAAGAAAACACTAGTGAATTAGAAACTTGGCATCAGAAAGGACTTTTTCTTACTGAATATGTATGTAGAAGTCATATAGAAAAGGCTGGTAAATCTAATTATACAAAAATCAAAACTGCTATATGGCAAAAAATTCATAGGCAAAATAATAAAAAAAGACAAAATGGGAAACATTTTTGCAGCTGATGTAGACAAAGTGTCACTTTAACATATAAATAGCAGGAAATCAATAATGAAAGACCCCCAATCCTATAGAAAGAAAAGGCAGAAGAGATGAACAGATATCTTATAGAAAAATAAACGCTAAAACCTATCAAAAGATACTTAGCATCACCTAGAATAAGAAAAATTGAACTTAAAACTACATCAAGATGACATCTTTTACTGATAGAGTTGACAAAAATCCAAAAAATCTAACAAAAATACTATTTCACTTGGGCTGGGAGTAAAATGGTACTTTCATATGTTACTAATGAGACTGTTACAAGATTCAATCCTTGTTGAAATCCTTTTCTAAAATTTAAAAAGCTTGTATCCCTTTAACCGATAGTTTTACTTCTGTAAATTTATCCTGAAGATAAACCTGCAAATCTGTGAATGATTTATGGACAAGGTTCTTCACTAGAGTATTGTTTGAAGTGACAAAAAGTTGTTTATTAATATGGACTGGTAGAATAAACTATGATATATTTACAAAATGGAATAGTGTACAACTGATAAAAAGATGAATGCACTGATATGAAAAGATCTCCAAGATATAAAGGAGAACGTGAGATTGAGAGATGCGCTGAAAATGTATTGAACAATGAAAGACTGAGAACAGTGTATAAAGTGGATGAACTTCAGTGTGAGAAGGTGATAAGGAAAATGTAATATTTGTTTCTCTGCATAAAAATACCACAGTTTCCGAAAACAATTAGTTAATACAAATGCATACCACTTGTATTAAGTGAGAAAGAGGTGGGTGGGGAGAAAGAGATAAAACTTTTTGATGTAAATTTGATTTTTTGGAACCCTGGAATTTTATTGCCTATTTAACTAAACAAATATATTTAAAAACAAATTCAGGAAAAATTTCATATAAAAATGAAATGAAAGTGACAAAGCAATGATGAGATGGTTCCTGAGCCTCATAAATTTCCTTCAAATTTTAGCCACTGGTGTAGTCAACATTTGGGCAAACGCTATGGCATCTTTAGAGCACAAAATGCTTCAGTGTTCTTCCTTCTATAGCTTTGTAGCTTTCTTATGATGTTATTAAAAAGCTATTCTTTTCTAAGTCCAATGGAGCTACCAGTAAAATTCATTAAAATGTTGCAGCTGTGAACTAATTGGGATGAATCCTCTTGAAAAGGTAAGGGTGATTCCCATATGTTCTCCTTCCATATGTTGCATGGATAAGACCTAGCTGTCCATTCATTGTTATCTAAGAAGAAAATGCATTGAGGAGTTTAAATGTATGTGGTTATTAAAAATAATAATTCTAGTATCTTTCTTAATTAGATAATATTTATCAAGATTCTAAAGTGCTCAGGTGATAGATTCTGTGTGCACAAGATTATTAACATGAGGCAAAATAGAAAATTAGGGTGATGATGTATATTAAGTATTTAGAAGTCCCTAAAGAAGAACTCTATATAAATAGCACATCATAATTAATAATAATATAGCAGCATCCTAAGTTCTATAAAATAAGCCACCCATTCATTCACTGGTCAAAAACTGTAGTGCAATAAGTCCAATTGGACTATTGGTCCAATAAGTTATTTCTGCAAAGGTATTTATGAATGTTATAGTCAGAATGCTGTCTGGAATGACTTAGAAGTCACACAAAAAAAGCAGGTGCAAAAGCTTCTAAATTTGATTCCATTTCCTTTGTCCCGTTGCTTTTTTACTAAACAGTGAACTACTATTGAGTAAAACAGTGAGTTACCAACTCTGTGCAAGAATTTCTTCCTCTGGGTTCATTATTTACTTTAGGCAATGGTTTTAAAATAAGAAAGTAAGTAGGTTGAGAGTGTTCATTCATTCATTCATTCATTCATTCATTTATATTAGCTAAACACTCAATATGTTTTGCATTTTTTCCCAACACTCGAGATACAGAGAAACAAGACATAATCTCTATCCTCAAATATGTTCTACTTCAGTCTGGGGAGAAAAAATGAAAGTAAATATCTAATTAATTATAACAGGATGATAAGCGGCTGTAACTGAGTTCAGTGTAAATAGCTGTGGGAGAACAGAGGCGTGGGACCCTGACTTCTAATAAGACTCCATTACAAGTTTAAAGGAGATGATGCCTTACCTAAAACTTGAAGAATGGAAGAAGTAGATCAGACAAAGATTAGAGAGAATGGAAAGGGATACCAGGTAGAGATAAGAGGAAAAAAAAAAAAAAAAAGCATTAGTACAAAGGTTCAATCCAGGATGGCAGGTAGTTCCAGGCAGAGATCAAGGTGCTGTTTGGGAATGACAGATGATGTTGTGGCCCACCCAGGTTGAGATGGAGGCACCACCACCCCATCATAAATGAGGTCATCAAGGAAATCAAGGAAGACTAAGAGAGAAAGAGTTGGCCAGGCAAAGCTCAGGAGAAGAATATTCCCAGCAGAGAACTGCATTTCTTGTACCTATAAGCCTTATTTCAAGGAATGGTTAAGGAGCCGGGGGCACTGATTCCTGGTTGTCAGAGAAAAGCAGAACTATTCCAAATACTATTCCCCTGACTATTATCTAATCTCTTTTGTTGTCTCTGGAACCATAGCTCTTTCCCATCAATGAATTCATTCAGTCCCTGTAATCAACTCTGATTAGTGTTGTTTAACATCAATCTTTTCTACTTTTTTTCAAAGAAAGATACCAATCAGCTGCTGCACACCCCTGCTTGTTAAAAGCAGCACCTCTCCTGCTGACTTACCGTTCTCTTAATCAAAAGGGCAGGAGGAAGCAGTTGGGATTCACTTTTCTTTTTTTTTCTTTCAAAGTACACAAATGTCAACTTCCTCAAGGATGTTTGGCATAGCTGAGTTCAGTCATGGAACGTACAAAGTCAGCTTGATCAAAAGGTTGCAGGCTGCCCACTGCTAAAATGGAGGGAGAAAAGGAAACCACAGGCTTCCCTGAAGTGTGAATGAGTGCACAGGCCACTGCCACATGTGTATTTACACTGAAGACATGCTGAGCTGACAAGGGAGTTTAGGAAACGTGAACTCTCGCCACTGTACTTCTCTATCTTCACCTTTGAGCCTCAGGAGCAGGGCTTTCTCTTATTTTTTCCTACCGTACCAGCCAACTGGTTGCCACATAGATTTATAGCAAGTCTGAGTCATGCCCATTTTTGAGTATTTAAAAAATTATTTCACTACCAGTCCCCCACTATTTAGCTGAAGAGTACAATTATCCTTTTCCCCAGGGACTCAAAAGTGTTAGTACTCAGAACAGGCACAGGATCATTCATTCCCTTTTTTACTGCTCTAAGAAACCAGTATCCACTATGTGGATGTCAATATGAGAAACTCTTGTAAATAATCCCCCTGAAAGACACTTTTAATAGTCGGATGCAGAAAATAAAATTTCTGAAGAGTTATTTTAAATTGTGACTCACATTGGTTTTAGAAATAGGGAATAGTCTGTAAATAATACTTATGGACACATCTCAACCTGAACATATATTCCATCATGCACAAAAATCATCATATGTGGTTATAGTCTACAAACAAAGTTGTGGAAGATATTTGATATTTGTAGCAATATACAGGTGGCATGGTTAAAAATAACATTTTGTGCAACTTTGCATTGTGCAAATGAAAACTGAGGTGAGGAAAGGTACATATTAATATAAGGTCACACTGAGTTCTGGCCAGACCTTGGACTCAAGAATACAAAGTCTAAAGGACACAGCTGTGCACAGACAAGGAGAGAGATGAGGTATTATTAACAACAAGAATTATGATACACATCTAGAAAAGGCTTTTGTTTCATTTGAAATGTCTCTGAATTCCTGGAAAGAGAACAGGCAGAAATGTGTCTATAGGAAGATTTGTATATGGAATAAAGTAGTACATAATATCCTCTCTTTATGTATTCTAAAAAAAATTTATTTGAGCAGTATTTCCCAAACTTCCCTAATCATAATGACAAACTTCCCTAATCATAATGATCTATGAGATTTCTTGTTTCAGATTCAAATGCCAAGGCCCTTCCATGGAAGTTTCTCTTCTCTAGGTCTGGGGTAGACTCAGGAATGTGCATATTTCACAGGTGACCCTGACAATTCTTAGGATCAAGGATATTCAGTAAACACTGTCCTAGAGAAATTTGGCCACACTGGCTTAAACAGTCTTCATTCCTAAGGAATCATCCACTTTCAAAGTTTCTATTGTTTCTCTTAAGCAGGTGCAGACCTCACAGCAAACCATGAACTCATATATTCCTTTAAAATAACTATATGCATTTGCTGAATTTTAAATAATTTAGCAATAGTAAAAAATCAAAAGGGACATTAACTAGCTCATTCCCACAGAAGCACCAGCCTGTAACTCCCAAGTGTCCATCTTTATTTTTTTAAACATATGCTCAGTCAATATCTTTAAACTGCAGGGAAAGTTTTGTTTTTTATTTTTTTTTCATTGTCTTTTAGTCTGGTTGATCAGATTACTAATTTCTACTCCATTGAAGATAATCTTCAGAAAAATAATCTGCTTTTCTACCATCCCAAGGATATTAATATTAATAATAATAATGATAAGGCAAACCAAACAAAAGTAATCAGAAAAAGAAACCTCCATATTTGAGACTAGTCCTTCTTCTTAGAGAAATATCTCTCTTATACCCTTTTGAAAGGTAGAAATAAGCCCACTCAAATCATCAAATCTTTTGGATAAATTAGTCACTTTTGTTACAAATTCAGTCTGAGACAAAACTCTTCTGCTCTTCCTTTTTTCTTTATAGAAAATTACTATGATGAACTCACTTCTGGGTGTCCTTCAGTTAGACTTCTAGTAAATGGATACCAAACAAATTAACCAAGAAACTTCTTGTTACTTCTTTTATAATAATGCCATAATCCAGAAAAAATATTGAATTTTGTGGGCAAGAATTGCCCATGCCCTCATATAAGCATAAGAGGGAGGAGCAATGACTACAAAGAATATCTGTCAATTGTAGTTATAGTAAGAATTGCACAATTAATTTCCACTATCAAATTAAACTGGTAAATGGGTCCAGATTAAATATACAAGTCTGCTCTGCTTGCTTTGCTCTGTTATACACAAAGTAATCTTAAATTCAGTTTACAATCACCAGTGTGTTTTCACTTTGGGGCAAAAATAATCTTTTTCTTCATAAGGAATATTGTACTGTGAGACAATGAAAATCAATGATGTATATAGTTACAGGGGAATGACTGCTGCTAAAATAAGCACCTACTTTAGTAGACTATTTTTCCTAGAAACTTGAAGCACAATAATTTTTCCTACTGGGAGAGAATATGTCTCTTGAGTGGGGCACAGTCTAAGTGACAGTAAGTGGTGTAGCCTGCAGCAGGAAATACATTCTGCAGGGCAGCATCCATGAGAGTTGGGCAGCATCAGCCCAGTATAACAGACATTTGGAAAGAGCAAAGCTATGTGGACCTTTGAGGCACAATTGAAAGATTATAGATTATGGTTAAGTGAGCATACTTTTGAGAGTCTGCTTCCATTGGCCACAAGAACATTGGCACTCAACACTTGATAGGTCTCTTTAATTATGTCAGAGACCAGAGCTATTCTCCCAGGTTAGATGGAAGCGACAACTAACAAGCTGCCCCCAACCTCCATCAGGACTCACATGGCAAAGTCCCAGCAAACACAGCAGCAGCAAGAGCATGGTTTTGACCTGTAGTTCCTGCCTATTGAAGAGCTGAGCCCTGTCTGCTCCCACTGACAGGCAGATAAATACAGGGGTCTGTCAACAAGTATATATTTATGTATATCTACAGCTCCCTCATGAAGACCTACAGAGATTGCACAACATCTTCCAGTTGTATAACCCATACACCCCCTAATAGGGTGAGACCCATTACTCATGAATTGGTGAAAAGAGGCATCAATATGCAGGTCTTAACCCCAGTTTGTAGGCAGAATCCTGTCATTCCATTGTAGGCCGATAGGTCTCCTACTCACACAGTCCTTTCTTTATTTTCCAAATACTCTTCCTATAAATGGTGCTACTCTGCACTGTGCAAGCAGTTTTGACAGGCAAAGCTGTCAATTTCTCATTCGCTATCCCACGGGCAAAATTAGGCCTGGTATATACCTGGGATCGACTGACTGGGGAGGCAGGAGACTTTCTTATTTAGGAGGCATTTTCCATGTTAGAAACTCATTTAAGTTGGAATGGAAAAAAATCGTAGAAATTTGTCCAAGTTCAAAATCCATGAAATCAGGAGAGCTCACAACTGTGTACTGTCATTTACTATGGGCAAACATTTTGCAGAGCCCCGAAGATAAGAAGAGTAAGGTATGATCCTATCTAAAAGGAGCTTTGAGTAGGCACATAGTAAAAGGCACATACTCAAATAACCATATAATAAAATGGGTTACTTGGCTTAAGAGGAACAAAGCAAAGTATATATGCAATTCTTGGTCAACAGGAGGTTGAATATAGAGGTGATATATTGGCCAAATTGTTTTCCTTTAAAAAAGTCAGAACTGTCCAAAGAAGGGTCAGCTGATGCATGTAGATAATGATGGATGAACTAGGCACAAAGCAAAAGCAAGTTATTATAAGCACTATTTCTTACAATCAAGACCCAGAATACACTTGGGATGTCTGTCTGGAACTATTCACAGGGAAAGACAGAGCTTGGAATGGTCTTGTAATCTCTGTTGGAATATAACCTTTCCTAAGTTTTCTTTTTGTTGCTGACCTGGATGAATTAAAGAAAGTCAGGAGAAAATGTAGGGGAAGAGACTATTGTTATTTTAGATACTGACAGTAGCGTTAAGAAACTCGAATGAATACTACTTCAGAATCCTTCTGCACGGATCAATACTCTGATATGTGAGCTTTCTCACAGAGTCTTGCATATCAGGAGCTCAAGAATGGAAATCTAGAGGAGTCTGTGTGTCCCCTGAGTTTGTGCTTTAAGCTGTCAAACATTGATAGTTGTTCACAAACATGTAATAAAGTCCTCACTGAGTGGAGGCTTGAGTAAACCTGAGAGCCTT
Organism: Sciurus carolinensis; assembly: GCF_902686445.1. NCBI lineage: Eukaryota > Metazoa > Chordata > Mammalia > Rodentia > Sciuridae > Sciurus > Sciurus carolinensis. The sequence continues at coordinate 78,174,418 of NC_062221.1, read as the reverse complement.
CCCCCAAGCTCACCCTGCTCTGTAGGAATAATGGACTAAAATCACATCAAAAACCAAATGGGGTCAGGCATCTAGGAAGGATTTTCCAGTTAAAGTTACAGTTAGGTAGGATGTGGGTTGGTGGGGAAAAGACATGGAAAGTGCTATTAATATTCATTGAAATGTCTCCTTTTATCTCCTCAGTCATGACTGAATTTGAGTTTTTCTCACTTTACATCTGAATTATTGCTACTACTTCTCAGTCAACATCTCTGACGAGTCTCAATCCTCTCAATCTACCCTGAAAACTATAGTCGGGTTAACTCCTAAAACACTCCTTTCATTATTTTTGTTTGCCTCTGTAAAATATTTCATTTATTCAGCAAACCACTGCTGCATTCTAACTGTATGACAGCCATTGATCTCATCACCCCAAAATAATAAATTCTGAACTCCACCTGACTTTCCAAGTTCATATCCTAATATTCTACAAAGAGGACTTCATTTCTAATTTCACTACTTTGTCTGCACACCAACTTCATTCCCACTGGTTGAAATTTTTCTCCATCTTACCTACTTGTTTCCCCAAATCTCTCCACTGGATGCCATCTTTGCTTCTCTGCAAAGATCTTTTTTTCTTTCATCTTTCAATACCCCAGTTTTTAGATCTACAGCTACAGTTCTCTTTCTACTATCAAGCCTTCTATATACCATTGCAGGCCACGATGACAGGGATTCTTGGAGTGCCATTTTTTATTGCTCCTTTGGTACAGAATAATAGACTAATAATTTCCATCTAATTAGTTTAAGGATCTAGTTACTCTTCTTAGTACTAAGACTATAAAAACTGTACTATCCTTGTGAGCAGGTATTGTGTCTTTGATAATCAGTAACATTGTTAACTATTGTAACAATTACTAATTAAGTTCAGCACCATACTGTTTTATAAATTTAATATGTACCTCTTTTTAAGATTTTTTTCTCACTTTTTCAATGAATCCACAAAACAAAACAAATAGAAAAAACCCCAAAGAAGAACAACAACAAAATGAAAAGGAAAAAAGAAGAGTGACACAATCAATACATATCAACATGCAATTGTCAAGGGTCTTTTACTGGCTGCAATGGTGCATTTTGCTGTTAGCTCCTCTTTTACATGTGATATTTGCCATTAGACTCACTACCACCTGGATGCCAGCTCTGTCCAGTTAAAACTGATATTAATTTAGCTTTAGATGTTATTGGCACCAGCCTGTCATTTGAGCAGGTATAAGGCACCAAGACCAAGTTTAGGATACAAGATCTGTGATATTCATCAAGAAGCTAATATAAGACTATTGTGGGAGGCAAAACAAATGGCACAATGTATAGTCTGCCACAGCAGTTCAATGCTGTTTCTTACAGATAGGATTCAATTATCAGTTTTTATTCACTTATTATTAATATATTCTCTCAAAATATAATAAATGATGAAGGAGGTATTCATAACATGATATAAAGATCTGGATCCAGGTCAGAGTCAAGGGCATTATATTAGAATGCAAATGGATAATGAATCACCTGTAAGAATAAAATTCAAATTCCAAATGGGAAGAACACAGGTTCTAGAATGGGGTTCATGGTTACTGGAAGGAAAAGATGAAGCAGAGGGTAGGCCTACTATATTGATTGGGTATTGGTATTTAGGGTTCGTACCAGGCAAGAAGGCAAAAATAATGAAGACTGAGAATAATAACTAAGAATAGTGAATGTGGTGGCCTAGATGGACAGTGAGGTCAGCATTTAGCACCTCAGGCAGATAGAACTAAGACTTAAGTTGAGAGGCTAGAAATGAAGGACATTCATTCATTCCCTCATTTTCTGTACATTTATTTATTGAGCTGGAAACAGAAGGGTGAACTTCTCAATGGACCTGAACTGGATCATGTTGTAACAGAATTTTCAGCTTAGAGGTAAAATAGGCATGAAGGACTTAAGCATTTTCATGAGAGTAGACAAAGTGAGTAGCTAACAGGAGTGAGGCTCAGCAATGAAGTAATCTTGTAACAAACACTTGAAACCTGTGTTGAGACTGAACTCGGTACCAAGCCTACCTCATCAGAAGCATGGATTTCTTTTAAGTTCTCTAGTTAGGCTAATACTGAGATTAACATGAACTAAAGCTGAAGCTCTCCATTGGACCAGGTGGGTGGGTTGTGTGCCTGTGTGTTTGTTTGGGTATGTGGGCTTTTTTCTAACAGGTACAAATCATGATTATCTGCCATAGGATTAGCGATGAGGAGGAGGAGAAAGAGGATAATGGTGACGATGATAAAGTCCGTTAATGTTGATGGAATGCTTACTGTATGCCAGGTATTGGTTTAAATAATTTATGTTTATTAGATCATTCACTCCTCACAGTAATTTTTTGATGAAAATAAATTTCTGATTAGCATCTTGCTCCTTCTCCTCTTCCTCCTTTACAGACAAAGAAACAGAGGCACTGAGAATTAGTTTTCCTGAAGTTAAGCAGCTGGAAAGAACCCAGGCACTCTGCAGTCCCAATCGAACTGCTGTGCTTAAACTCCGGAGAGCAACAAGAGAGTTGCACTCCTCATCTAAAAGCTCATCTATGTCCACATACTACATATGGTTTACATTCCAATGGGTAGAAATGATTTGAGGATATTCTTACCAGAGAAGTAGCCCTTCTCAGAAACATGAAAATGGCATATTAAGTTGTTTAGACATATAATGAAGGTTTCAGGGTAACAGATGAGAGATTTGGCTCTTATAGATTTTAATTTTTAATTATACTAATTAAGCAATAAAAAGTATCATGATGAAGCACTGGAACAATAGACAGGCTAATATGGAAATCAAAACATTAGCCTCAGTTCACTAACTGTGACTTTGTCTCTCTGCCTTCACTTCTCTACAGGATAGGGTAAGGATTAATAAAATGACTATAAAATACAATCACCTTATGAAGAATTCTATATTTCATTATTATTGTGATATTCTGAACCATGATAATTCTGCTGGGACTTCTCATTAAAACAGTACACAGATAAGAATCCAAAGCCCAGGAAAAAGCAAGTAAAACATCAGTGGTCTAATCCCTGAAAATGGTTGAACTGAAGTGTCAAATTTTCTAGTACCTGCTTTAGACAAAATTGATTGTTCACATTGAGGGATGAACATGAAATTTTCATTAAAATCCAAGGAGAAACACATTTAACTTTGACTCTTTCCTTATTGGTCTCCTGGAGTCAAGTCCAAAGCATCATCTAGTAAATACTATTTGACAATATGAAATTCTATATAAATGTATTTTCCTTAGAGTATAAACTTTCAACTAAATTACATGGGTTCCTGTTTTCAGTCTGAGTGTATCTCAAGATAGAATGCCCCTGTTAGATATCTAGGAAATCACTTTAATGGGGCACTACATTACCTGTATTTTACTGAACACCAAGACTACAGTTTCTGTTATTTTCACAAGTGAGCATGTGTCAAGGCAAAGAGGGGAAAGGAATGGGGCAAGTGCTTACAGGCTGTAACCTGCTGCACAAGTAAATATAAGTCCTTCATTTTCTACCTTTAGAATGCTGGAAGATCCTGATCTTAAATTGTTTTAAAGCAGAAAAACAGGAACACCTGTACAGTGAACTTGTTTGGGGAGGGGAAGGGTGTTTTGACTCCTTTTATCATTTGACCTTCAATGAATAATATAACTGCCATTACCCCTTAAGCCTGTAAAAGGTGACAGATACCTGTCATATTTTAGGACAGCTTATCACCTCAGCCCCTGGAGTGATGGAGTATTTATAGACACAAAGATAGAAACATAAAGCATATATGTATAGGCAGGAGTCCCCTGGAGGTGGCGATTAGGACCAGGCAGTAATTTTAGCTTGAAGTTCCTATGACTTAAATAGCCACTTGAGCTCTGCTCTTGCAGTTTACGATGTCAATAGAACCCCTAAATGAAATTACAGCCTTCTGATACGCAGCAGGATATCCTTTCTTTGCCATGCAATGTACACGGCCAGGAGAAATTGCTCTGTATATGGGGTTTCACTAAAGCAGAATTTATCATAAGGCTGCTCTGCTAAAATATCATTATGCTGTTATTCACTGGATAACACATCTAATGACTCGGGGTGCACTTGATAGCCATGTTTCAGTGAACACAGACGCACGCCCTGATGTGAACTGGGCACTCCAGTGCTTCAAAGTGCTATCGATTTCAATTCTACCATAATTTACACCTGGCTTGTTTTGCCAATAGCTTGAACCCATGCTAACACTGGAACATACACATACAAGCATTAGAGAAATCAGAAATGAACTGCATAGCAAAAAAATGCATGCAGCAAACTTTCCAAGATTCTGCCTTTATAATAATCTCCCTTGATGCTAATTAAATATTCTGCATTACTTTCTCTGTTACACTTGGGCATTTCCGTCGTTAGCATTGCCCTATGGTTAGTGCTGATAGTAATAAAAGCCTTTTATATTTGTGCAAACTCTTCTGGGGCAGAATCTGGGGCCAGTTATTTTGGTTCCCCCCACCATCTACCACAGTGACTGGTACATAATAAATAGTTGTGCGTAATGATATTCTCTGAAGTTCCTTCTTTCTCTCTCTGTTCCATAAATGTGGTGTCCTCCAAGGATCTGCTCCCTTTTACCTTCTTTCAATATATTTTTCTTGAGAAATGTTTATTCCCTAATTCTAACTACTACCATGCTTCAGAAGCCAAATTTATATGTCTTTTTACTTTTTTGTTTTTAGTATACCTGACTAAATCTAACTACTACTAGTTATCAGTCTAGATGCCCCCTTAAGTAATTAGATTTAGTTTGGAATACCAAAATTAAACTCATTCCCGAATTGAACACATTAAAAAGCAAATTTATCATCTTCTTCCAATCTGTAAGACCTAGTCCTCTCATCACTTTTCTAGCTTACTTGTATAAGGCAGAAGCCTGGGAGCAATCCAAAATTCCTTCTTCTCTTGATGCCCAGTCCAAAGCATATTAAATTGGGTCCATTCTGCCTCTTATCTCTTGAACATGTCTCCTCCTCTCTATCTATTCCCATAGTCATTGTCCTAGTTCAGGGCTTCATTGTTTCCTGTCTGAACAATTTAAGTGGCCTCCTAACTCATTTTCCTGCCTCTATTCTCCCATTCCTATAATCTATCCTCCACTCTGCTGCCAGGGTGATCTTCTGTAACACGAAAAATCATTAACCTTCTCTACTTAAAACCTTTCAATGGCTCCCCAAATGCTACAAGATGAAGTTAAAACATCTTTGCATGGCAATCAAGGCACAACATGATTGTTCCCTGCCTACATATACAGCCTCATTTCTCCCCACTCCCCTACTAAACATCAGTGATACTGTTCCTCAACTCTGCCACGCTATTTCCAATTTTAAGTGTCTTTGCCCCTGCTGGTCCTCTTACTGAATTCTCTTCCTCCCTCTGACCATTGGGGAAAATCCTTCAAGGCCCAGCATGGATTTATTGTCTCTTCTGTGAATTTTCCCCTGACTCTTCATTCCAAAGTACATTCTGCTGAATGCTCACTCTTGTGTGCTTCTAAGTCTCCTTGAACATCCTTCAGTTATGCTATTTAGCCTACAGCATTATCTTAACCAGTGTGTCTATCTGTCCTTCCTGTAGTGAGGAACTTAAGACCATGCCTTATTTAATCACTGTGTTGTCAAGGACAAAACCAGCTTCTTCGCTATATAGCACATAAGGACCTATGTGATTAGGCCACACTGCCTCCATTACCTTACCCCTTCCCGTTCTGTTTGCCCACTCTGATCCTGCTATGAAGACTTGCCAGATGCATTCTTTTTTTCATGTGTTGTACACCATTTTATTTTTAAATGTACTTATGTGAGTCTTAAAATTTATTTTAAAATTTAAATAAAATTTAATTGATACACAAAAAGATTAAAAGTATACATATTAATGGTGATGTTTTGATAAACATATAAAGTATGTTATGTTTCAGTCAGATTAAACCTAGCTATCTCCTCAGACATTTATCATTTCTTTATGATGAAAACATTCAAAATCCCTTCTTTCAACTTTTAAAAATATACAGTCCATTATCATCATCTATAGTCACATTCCTGTACAATAGCACTTCAGACGAACCTCTCCCCATCCTTCCTACTCCTCTTCTCTCCCTGGCCTCTGGTAACCACTACTCTACAACCAACTTCTATGAGATTAGACACAATCTTGTACAAGGCTGTTGCTCTTCATGGGTCTACGAACAAAATGTGTTTATTTGCGTAGATATCCCCAAAACATGGCTTCTTCAGCCTCACTGAAGCCTTTTCTCAAATGTCCCCTCAATGAAGTTTTCCCTTTCCATACATTTAAATTTGCAAACTTGCATCTCTTGCTCTGGCTCTCATTCTTTCTTTCCTCCTTTACTTTCCCGCCTAGCAATGATCACTATCTAACATGATTTTTCTCTCCTAGAAAGCAAGTACTGTGAGAACAGAGATTTTCATTTGTGTTATTTACTAGAGAATCTCCAGCCCCTGGCATAGTACCTGGTACATAATTTGAATTTCTCAATAAATATTTGTTACTAAGTAAATCAATGATTAGCTTCTAGGATAATAACTGACACAGAGTAAGGGTTCAAAAATGTTTCATAAATGAATGATTGACTGAATGTTAAATCCATGTTTAAAGAATGTAATGAAGAAACAGTCTTTGTACTCTGATCCTAATAACAAACTGGAAAGTCAGTCAAATGGTACTATTATCCTTCTTAGAAAAATGAAGTATGCTCCTTAATTTAGGAGCCTAAATAATGCCTACACGGGTAGTTTAAAGTTTGCACCTTTTTTTCCAATTCAATATTGAAAGATAGAGGCAATTTTTGGCATTCTGATCATGATGTAGCTCTAACTTTTATTATGCTATATTGGTTCCTCTTGACTAGGAAGGCAATTAGCAGGAGGTACAAGGTGCTAATACTTTTTATTACAATTTATGTCTTTCCATATTTTCTGTTTTTCATAAAAGAGACTCTTTTCTTTCATTTTCAAAAGTGGATTAGGCACACATACAATTTGTCCCTCAGAGTGATTTGTACATGACTACCCAAGAGGACATCATACTACAAATTCTGCCAGAATGAACTGGAAGGTGAGTGTGGCTTTAATAGCTTGAGGATGAACAGGTTGTTTGGTGCCAAGTTTGTGCTAATAAAAATGTCCTCTATGTGTTAACATCCAGAGGAGAACAAATTCAACAAGAAAACATTCCACTTTTTGGCATGTCTGCAGAGAGTTAACTTTTCATTGTTGAAGGGTTAATTATCCATTATGTGAATCACTTCTTTCTCCCTTTGGCTGCTTACATCTAGGTATTCGGTTTACTAGAGTGTGAATAGGAAAAATAAAAAGAGATAAAAATGAACACTTCATTTATGTATATCAGAAGCTCCAGAAAATAATTTGGTTTAGAAGACAGAATCAGATGTAGTTTGGAGAACCGCAAGTTGATTGATCACTGATATAGTTGAGGTTAAAGCCCAGTTTACACAATATTTTGATTTCTTTTAATTATTGTTTATTAGGGTCAGTTTGTACTCTATGCAGTTGTTTTCTGGATGTGATTTATATCTGCAGGGTATCATTTAGAGTGCTACAATAGGGACTTAGCAAATGGCCCTTTAGGGGCTGGCTCAAGTTGATGTCTCTCTCCTCTGACGATGTCTTAGTTTGCTGCAGCTTAATGATTGAAGCAACACCAAGTGATTCCACAAATTTCTCTACTCATCGATCAGAAACAATTGAACTTGACTATTTTCAGCTATTATTTACCTCAACCAGGGCATTTAATTAGTGCTTGTTAAGACAGAGCAAATGATTTGGCTGCCTGTCCTCTTGCCCCTGTTCTTTGTTGTGCTGTCTGTCTACCCCTCCTCTCCCCTGTCTACTTCATGGGGCATTCATAGCCAATATTCATGCATTTGTGCATTTGACATCAGTCAGCTCCTCAGATGTCGAGTTTGAGGAAAAGGAAGAACCACTGACTGACTGTAAGCAAACAGTCTTGAGCTGGAGAGGCCTCTATTAATGTGATACATTACAGGTCAGACTGGTATTTTCAGACTGCACAAGCTAATAACCACACTAGGTGTTGGGTCACCTTCACAAGTCCTGGAAAATGAATGAAACCACTGTAATTTGAGACTCTAGTGTCCCATCAGAAATTATCCGTTCTTTGTGGGGGTTAGAGAAAGTACTTCAGCAAAAGGCTGGCGATGCTGTTCAGGTAGCTGGAAGATCTAACATAGAAGGTTAAGAGGCTCAGATATGGAATAATTTATTGATTTGTTTTCTGGACACATTTGTCCCATTATGATAAGCAAGATATGTTCATTGTCAGTGCACTGTCATGTAGATATTCATTCATTCATTTATTCATTCATTCATCACCTATTCATTGATCCTCCACTAAGACTGAGGCAATTTGTTGGAAGTCAGAAAAATAAACAAACATAAAATACAATACCTGACCTCTAACCACTTTCAATTTCATATGTACAAAATTTCAATTCAAGGTAGTGTATGTCAAGTGACATACACTGATTTAAAAAATGCTATTAAGGTCAATTCACTCTTAGTTTGGGTAATCATTGAAAGCTTCAGAGAAAAAAGTGTGACTTCATAGGATACGATTTGACTGGGTATCTTGAAAAGGTATTTGGAAAATTAGAATCACTGTTGCTCATATATAAATGCAGTATCAAGGTATTTAATACACAGCTAAGTAACTTGAGAAACCAGAATAAACTGGGTCATCTGTATATGTATTAATTCTTACAAAAAGTAAAATCATTAAATATACTCTCAATTTTAAGATAATTATGAGGAATTTGCCTTTGATTTAATTTTAAACTACTTTATACACATAGCAATTCCTATTTTGAAATTGGGCATAATAGAATTTAATTTTATAAACTGATATATATTTAATGGAGAACAATAGCCAAAGATATCAGAAAACTATCAAAGTTATCACCAAATCTTGCCTTTTGAAGATACCTTTCATAAATATCTGTGCAAACTTTTCTGTGTTCTCAGTGGATGAAATATTCATTTTGCTTATAGTCAGTTTATAAAACATTTTATTGAGTGAACAGGCAAGTATTTGGTCATATTTTTAATATTTGAATATAGTTAAGTGATTTTGCAAATATATATATATATTTATATTTGCAGATGTGAACCAATACACATATCCAAACAAGGAATCAACTCTTTTTAAAGTTTTTTAATTATGTCCTTCTTAGGAAATCATATAAATACCAAAATGCATCTCTGTATAAATGAGAAAAAAATAATTTCTTAATGGGGCAATCACAATTCTGTTATTTACTAATTTCATTTGTGTATAATTGTGACTGCCTAATTTAAATGAATATAACATATAGGAAGTGTTTACATCTAAAATGTGTGTGCAAGAAAACATATATTTTAAAATATGCATATTCATTAATGTAATAAAATTAAAATTTCCAGATGAGCACTGAATTATTAAAAGGACACTATGAAATCTTGTAATATAGGTATTAAAAAAATCAGGTAATACTAATACAATCATCTAAGTTCAAAGAAATATATTGTTTTATTCTTCTTTCAGAGGTATATTAATCAAACTCCAATTTCTCATATTTTAGCTACAGAATTCTTCCATAGCCATGTGAAATTCCAGACCTTAGCAACCACAAGGAAAATATCTTACAGCTTAGATTTTTAAAATGTCACCTGTTGGGATATACTCTTAGATATTTGTCTTTACCTAAAGTCACTTATGAAATTTTAAATACAATTTTAGTTTCAGAATAAAGTGTTTTCCAAGTGTTAAGAGATCCACATTCCCTTCCACATAGTCCAAATGGACTCTGAGTTCTTACCTGACACTAAAAGACACTTCCCTGAGACTGTGTAGTCTGAGAGTTAACCAACTGAGGCACAGTCTCCTGTGTAGCTCTTGGTGGTAATGGCCTAAGAACTAGTTACAGTTTTTATTCCATGTTTAAACAATCTTATTACCATTTTCCCCTTCATCTTCTTTCTTAAGAAAACAAGAGAACTGCTGGATGTGGTGGTGCATGCCTGTAACCCCAGTGACTCAGGAGGCTGAGGCAGGAGGATCTCAAGTTTGAGGCCAGCCTCAGCAAATTAGTGAGTCCCTAAGCAACTTAGCAAAACCCTGTCTCAAAATAAAAAATAAAAAGGGCTGGGGACGTGACTTGATGGGTAAGCACCCTTGGGTTCAATCCCCGGTACCAAAAAGAAAAAAAAAAAAGAGAGAGAGAGAGCTCATGGGAAATACCCAAGAAACATCATATATATGAACAGTATAGGCATAACTAACATGGGCTAACTGAAACAGGCAAAATTTATTATTATATTAAGTTCATAAGCTTTAAGCATGTTGGCTGTAATAAAATTGAGATTGCTTCCTATCACAATGATGGATGAGGAATTTGATGAGTCTCAGAAACTATAGGAATTGTGATAGGAAGGTTACTGTTTCTTCTAAGCATCCTGACAAACCCTGATGAGGTTGTAGCAGTGGTTAGTTTCTATAGGGACTTGGGATAAGCATGCACGAAGTGTTTGGTTAAGAATCTGAATTGACCAGAGTAGCAAACAAAATTCCAAAGCTAAGTACCAATGTTATATGTTGGATCATTGTGCCAGCTTGGACAAGAGTGCACACAATGGACCCATTCAATACACATCTGGTTAGATGTAAAATCAACTATTGCTAAAGCATTTTTAACTCTAGGAGGAATCTACTGGCAATGTGTTAATAGCAAAGACAACTAAAACAATAAAATAGCATCTCTTTCCAAATATTTAAGAACATCGAGTAACTGCCCCTTAGGCTGGGTTGTGGTTCTGGGAAGTTTTAGCCTATGAGAACCATATTGGGGACATCAAAGACTCCTTCCCTCTCCAAAGAGCAATTCACTTCAGATGCTGCCACACAGTCGAATGCTTTTATGGCCACCATGTTTTCTTGGGTTTTTTTTTTTTTTTTTTTTCATTTTTTTTTCCACTCAATAGTTCAGGACTTGCCAGAGTCTTGAAATTAGAAAGAAGATGAGAAAGCACAGTGAGATCAAATACCTGTAGAAGAACAACTAAGTAGGGATCACATGGCAAAGGATGAAAATACATTCCACCTGAAATTTCACTTCTAAGTACAGTACAAGTTAATAAGAAGGGCATGACAGGCTCTCCTTGGCTCAGAAAGCTGGGCTGGTGGCTGATCTGATAGTCTCATATCAGACAGGATGCAACGTCCCCACTCCCATTTCATTCCTTCAACAACTTCCCAGAGCCTACTCAACCAAAGTCTTTTATATTGAGGACAATACTATATTTGGGTTTGATTCCAGGAGGACAGTCATCTAGTTTTCCTATGTCAGGATGATGAATTTCCCTGGAACCAAATAAGGATTGTCATTGCATTCTTCTGCTCCATACCATGAATGCAGCAGAATAAAGAAAAGGATGTGACAAATAAAAGTGGGGAGCAGTTCTAAGCAAAGTGATCTTTAGAAGAACAGTATTAGCAATATTCTTTTGCTAAACATCCACTATAGAATTTCTTTCCAGCTTAGCTGGGTATGTAAGTATTGTGAGTATAACATAAATGCTCAGAACAAAGATGCATGAAGAGTTGGTAGAGGGAAACTCAAATGAACAATTCCACTTTCATTTCCCCCACCTACCACCCTGGATACTACCTCCCTGTTCCCACTCACCTACCTTCCTCCCCCATAGGGATGTTAGCTAGGTATGTCAAGGCCAAAAGCCATCTGTGGCAGCACAAAACCATGCCTGCAGGCTCCTCCTAAGCACGGACTCAAGGCTCTGCCATTGTCCATAGAGTGCTCTCAGCTGTGCACGCTAAAAATCTCCATCACTCTGCTTGATTGGTAGCTTTTTTAAAAAAAAAAAAATGTATTTTTTGTTGTTGTTTGTTAAAACACCCTTTATTCCCTGCCTTTCTCAGAGACACCAAGAATAGAATCCTTGACACATCAAATTCTGGAACCTCACCACTCACCAGGACTGTGGTTCCTGATCCAAGGAGTGACGACTGAGAATCAGCACAGTCTCTTGAGAGCGTCCAGGCCTGGCTGTTAGCTCCCTGCTCTGATTAGTGTGTGGAGTTCACAGTGTTCCAGAGTGCTGAAGCACAGAAATTAGGGAGGGGAGGTGGAAGGAAAATCACTGGAGCCTCTTACGATCTAAGTTCCACTAACTGAGAGGAAATGTCTTATAAATAAACAACAGCAAGAGAAACAAAAAAAACCCACCCCGTCCTGCCAGAGGAATGTACATTATTGTCTCCTGACGGAAAACTTTACACCATACCAGAATGCGGCCATGTCTCCTGAAACTACCTCCCTTAAAACAGAAAGAAAAAGAGGATCAAGAAGGAAGGGAGAAGAAAAAGAAAAAAAAAAGAAAAAGCCTTTCTCATCCTCTTCAATTCTGTTGGGAAGTTCATGTGAGTTCCCAGTAGACAAACTAAACTAAGCAGTTTCAGCAGTGTTACTGTTCCAGGGTTTCATGCGGAGGCTGCTTATTAGCAAAATTTCATTTCTGCCCAGATCATTGCTGTACCATCCGGACATTTTCAGAAGGGAAGTTCAGGGAAGGGGGGAAGGGTGCAACTGTGAAGGAGAGGAAGAAGAGAGGACAAAGGAAAACTCCTGATGAACCGGAATGCCCTAGCCACGGCCATGATCAAGCAAGCCCCCGCCCGCCACCCGTCCACTGCGTGTTGAGGACTTGGTGATGCGGTGTGTTTAATCTACTTACTCTTTCTGCTCGGGAGGCTGAGGTTCCTACATTTCCAGCTCATGCTGGACTGTACCGTAAGCAACAAGTGAAATGAGTTCAGTGATCTCATTCTAGTCCTTCGACTCCTGTCCACATCACTAAGCGACTGCACAGCTTGGCACAGGCCAGGATGAGTCAGCAGTCTCTGGTCATGAGAGGCCAGGCCTGGAATAGCAGGGGGGTTTAGGTCAGGAGCAAAATGAAGCAGAAAGGCAGTCTAGATGGCAGGGCTCAACTCTGCAGTCCACAGGGATACTGCAGGTCAAAATGAAAGAGCTTCATCAGCACTGGGGGGAAGATTGTAGGACTGCAGAAAAAGGGGTAGCAAGGAGAAACATGCTTGCAAAACAGAGTAACACAGTCAGTAAAAGAGGATACTGGTAGAGTCTCGGAGGAGAAAAGATGCTCCTTACCATTTCTGGAATACCTTTTTTCCCATGTGTTCCCAAACTTCAGGTAAGAAATGGTTATCTATGTACTCTTCTGGCACTTTGATATTACTTTCCCAATTTGGTAAGTAGCAAAACAAATAAAAAGCAAAGCACTGCAGTTAGATAGCAAAAGTCTCATCCTTCATAAATAATATAATTATGAGTAAGAGCCTGATTTCTCTAAGGGGTACATTTGGGTCAACAGTAACCTTGAATAATCTGCATAAGATGGTTGAAAAGGAGCACTCTCTAAGTAAAACTCAAGAGTAGAGAAGAGCTGGGAGAAAAGAGACAGACAAGTTGAACGATAAAACACAGAGGAACTTAGAATTTGTGTTCACTTCTATTTCATTCACTTCTATTCACTTCTATTCCCCACCTATTCAGTGGGGTGTCAGTACAGTCATCCATCAGAAGTGATATTTCCCACCAATAGGATTTTTAAATCCTCCCTGTAATGTGTAAAGCAATATAGCAAGGAGAGAGTAAAAATGAAGCTCTGAGGGAAGAAAAAAACAGGTTCAATGTAAAAAAATAAATCAGTGCCAAACTTTTTGTTTCAGAGGAGGCAATTGCCCTGTAAGTCAAATTACACAATCTCTTGGTATTTCATTCAGCCTTAGAGGTATCATATCTAGATAAGGATGCCAGAGGGGAGACTGAGAATTAGTGCAAACAGTGGTGGTGACACTGAAACAAGGAAGAAAACAATACCAAGTCAAATGGTATGGAGGACAGTGGCCTGGAAGGCAGAATGGGATCAACAGATTTGGAAAGACCAGCACAAGAATTCTTCAAGGTTATTTGAAGAGGGATAATGAAAATTCATGATGTATTTCTAATTGTTATCTTTTGGATGCATAAATATATATGTTTAAGAAAACCTATATTCCATTCATCCTACAGTATTGAAACGTCTCAACACATCTTTATTAAATGTTTAATGAACTTCCCAGTCTCACTTGCCTTATCTTTGAAATGGAAGTAATGTTCTCATCATCACTGAATTATTATAAAGACTGACTCAATGTTTATCCATCTCTGTCAGAGCAGTATCTGTCTCATGGTGAATATGTCATGAGTTGCTATTATTGTTATTGTTTGATTACTATATCATCTTTATAAGTTCCCAGTAAAAGAATCCATTTCATTTTTGTTTCATTGGATTGAGTGGAACCAGTTCAAAGACTAGTAACATCAGTCAAACAACACGGCTTACAACACTGCTTTAAAAAGCCTATCTTTGTGTGGTATGTTAAACACCATAATTGAACATAGAGGATGGTGATAATCTACCATGTGAAAACCTTTATTTGGGGTATCTATGTTGTCAAAGCAACTTGGAGCCTAACAGTGTCCAGTAACTAGAGGCCTAAAAAAGAAAAGAGGAATTTTTAGAAGCTTCTCCAAAAGCAACAGGATAAAAGTACTATTGGCCTTGACCGCATGATGAGGGTTTTTTACCAAAGGGGAAAACTTAGTTCAGTTGATCATCCCAGCCTAATTGATTAATTGTGGGTCTGACCATCTGGCTGATGAATGCTGACACCCAGCAGTGATTACTGTGTAACACGAGTCCGGATGTGTTCTCCCTGATGCCTCCCACAATAATGGCAACTCTGAACTTAAGGTTAGTTTATTCAGGCCTCTTGGCTCAATCTCTTCATGGAACAGTGGTTGTGGCAGGGAATATTTTACTAGACCTGGTCAAGCATTATCTTCTCTTGTTTCAGTTACCCCTCCTTTCCCACTCCACTCCTACCCACTCCTGAGCACTCTCTTATACATAATCACTTTTCATGCAAAGTGTTCCATCTGTAGTTTTCATCATATTCTCTGATTCTCTCATTTCTGGTTGCCCTATTCTGAAAAATATTTGACTGGTTTGAAAGACCTGTACTGCTATTTCTTAAGGAATCCTATTGAGACATTTTTATTGTAACTTCTTTGGTACTGGTTTACTTCAAACTACTCTGTGCTTCCAAATAAAGAAAAATTATTTCAACAAACTCATAAGCCTGAGAAAAAGTTCCCAAAATGTTCCAAGTTCTCCAGGAGGCTAGCAGAAGACAAGGGTTAAGAGAGGATAATTCTTACATCTTAAAGCTACTTCTGATTCACAGGAGTGTCTCATGGAAAGAACACCCCCTCACCCCCAAACACACACACACACACACATCCCCAAACACACACACACACACATACACTACTAAGACTGAAACAATTTCACAGCAGGAGAAAGAAAGTCTCAAGTAAATAACAGGGATCAATAGCAATGCCACCCACAAGCCAGTCTATACCTGGAGATAACTTCTATGCAGAAGAATTCTCCAAACAAATCAAACCTGAACAAATACTTATAAACCTTAGGGGATTGCCACCAAATTCTTTTCTTCCATGTTATGGGCAGGCCTGGAAAGGAAACTGACACAAAATGGCTTGCACAAGTTTGGCCAACTACTCACAACTGATTTCCACTTTTAAATGCATTCTTTTTCTTGCTCCCCACAGATGCTGGATTCTTCTATGTTCCAGGCTGGGTTAGTGTTAATTTTCAGTAGAGGATGGTAGTAGCATGCTGAACATCAGAGTTCCGGACTGGGAGTTGGGAAATGTTTTTGGCATGACTGTCAGTAAACAACTATGTGTCTTGGGCAAGTCAAGTCCCTTAACTCCCCATGTCTCAGTCTCTTCATTGAAAAATGATAGGGTTGGACTGCATGAACTCCATGGTCTCTGCCAACACTAAGATCTGATGGTTCTATAGCTCATTTCCTCCCCCTCCTCTGGCATCAAATGCTCAACAACTCAGCTTATAGCAATTTTTCTGCTCTTAGTTACTGATGGAAAAATATCTCCTTCATTTACTGCTTGGTATTTTGTATTCCTATCCTCTCTCACTCTTTTGATGCTAGTATTTTGAATCATAAACACTAACATATCCAGATAGTGCTTTAAATTTGAAGGCATTTAAGGAGAATAGCTTTCCCACATAGAACATTCAGTGTAGCTCTGCATGGAGGAAGTCAGCCATCCAAAAGTGGAGCAAAGGGGCCAATTCACAAATGAGAGGAAGCCTTTCATAATAAGAGTCTCCAGACTCTTCAATTTAGATAAAGCTCAAAAGCTATCAACTTCTAACTACTTTTCCAATCAATCCCAGACACCATCACAGACACTTAGGACTACAAATTTGAGGACCAGCACTGGCAATGATGCAGTTCTTATTTCACCTCCACCATCCATTGCCAAGTAGGATTTAGGATGGCATAGTAATAAGAGCCAAGAGGACAATCTGTCATTTATTTTCCTCCAAACTTTTTGAAATTTCCCATTTGGTTTCTGTTTCCCAGTTTTAATTTGGTAACTGCCATTTTTCAGCATTTCTTTTAACAGGTTACTAATAATTTCTGATACAGGATCTCATATTTCATTTTGTGCTGCTAGAACTGCTGTTAATATTTCATCTGCCTTCAATTCAGCTCTGAATAAAGGCTGCTGTGTTTTTGATACACTGTTAACACTTTGGTTCTGGGGATTTGATCACCACTGTTCACTCAGTTTGTCCATAACTGGTTAAGTAAAAGTAATAGGCTGGTTGAATCAGAAATATTTCAGTGTGCTATACATTTCAGGGATGCTTTAGTTTTGTTTTGATCTAAATCTTCGGTGAAAACAATCAAAAACCAAATAGCCTGTGTTTATTTTCACAGGTATCTTGTCATTTGCTTCATTTTCTGGAAACAGTACTTAAGGTTCAGGGCTCACAAGCAGATCTATGTTCAAATTTTGGCTCTAAATATTACTATCTGTATTACTTTAGTCAGTTCCTTAACCTTCCCAAATGTCTCTTTTCTCACTTATAGAACAGGGATAATAACAGAATCCATTGGTATTGCTCTGAGGATCCAATAAATCAAAGTGCTAAGAATTTTTGGGGTTCTCAGTATATTATCAATATCACTCTTACTTTAGCATTAATAATCTACAAATGCACTTTATATAATTATTATTGCACAGCATATTTTCCAGATCAACAAATGATTTGGAGTTCAGACTTTTGCTGTTTATAAATAGCTTATGTTTTAACAAACTCAGTGAAATCAAGTAAAATGCTTTAAAATGGATCTTTAAAACTACATGTATTGTTAACATATAGCACCATATTCTCTTACCACCATTAAATCTAGCATCAAATTCTCAAAGCATTTTGTTCATCTAATAGCACACCCTAGATAAAGCACATTGTACCATTACTAATCTGTTTTATGAAGAATTTATTTGTCATATTTACTTTCTCTTATTTTTGAAGAATATAGACTGTTTTAATAGTATTTTGGTATATATCAGCCAGGGTCCATCATGAAGGAGAAAACACACAGTAACATGAACAGAACAGTTTAGTTTAAAAATTATTAACAAGAATAGTGGATTAAAGTAATGGGGAGTAGCTAGTAAGAAGTAAACAGAACTCTAAATAATATTAAAAAAGCAAAATAATAGAGTACCTGCTACTTGTAGAGCTAAGATAGTGTGCCCAGGAAAGAGTTCCCTCTACCTCTAGACAGGGGTTCAGATCTGCTGACTGTAGGAAGAGTCACTTCTAACCTTGGACAGGGATCCAGATTTTGAAGGACAAAAGGAAGGGGCCTCTACTACCTCTAGGTTGGAATCTAGACCTTGCTGGATAAGGCATGACTGTAACTCATTGAATGCCAGAGATGTTGCTGGGGAACTTCATCAACAGAGTTTTCTGAAAATCTGTACTTTAGGGTGCAGGAAAAGGCATTCAAAGGGAGGTGTCTATACATGTATATACTCTGGTGTGGATGCATGTCTGCATGTGTGGTGAGAGCTCAGGGAAGCTGCTGGGTGCCTGGCACTGGAAATACTACCTGAGCTTCAGATGCTGGGGCAAGGGTAGCCGTGTGTTCTGTAGGAGCTAGATGCCAGAGAAGCTGCCCAAGGTGCAGAAGCCAGGCTCTGAAGGAACCATACACACTGCAGGAGTATACCAAAGGAGTACATGGGAACTGAGAAGAAAGACCTTTCTTCCACATTCTCACTCTATGCCCTGTACTGACATGCGCCCTTATGCCAGCTGGCAAAGGAAGATACTTAAAAGACTCAGATACATTTTTGTAGAGCAGGAAAGGACTGGTAAATTTTCACCCAAGAGACAAGATATCGATAGCTGGCACAGGTATTATAATTTGCTCACATACTTTATGAAATAACTTACTTTGGAAATTATAAACCATTGTTCTCAGTTGTTCACCTTTACTAATAAATCAACTCTCCTTGCATAGTCAGAATTAAGGATAATAAGAGGCTATTAAACAATAACCTACGTAAGACATTTTAGAGTCATAGTACTAATATTTGTATAATAACCCTTTCCCCCAAGTGCTGCTTACATATGTTATATTTAAATGTTTATAATGTACTTAAGAAAAAGATGTACAGAAATACTATTGACCTAAATAAATGCATCAGTGATCCTAGTCCAGAATTTCAACTAAGTGGATAATCAGCGGAGTCATTACAAACAACCCAAAGCTTTGAGAAAGGCAAAAAATGCCTCAGTTATTATTTCTCTTTCTCTTTATTTTTAAATTGACTCTAGAACCCCTATTTGCTTGTTTTATGAGTTTTCCCCCCAGAGGGTTTGGGAGGCTGTTAATTATATGTTAAAATTTTTTGAATAAATGTATCATATATTTAGTAGTAAATTTTTCCTAGGATGCCACCCTTTATTGTTTTACCCTTGATATTAAGTAAGTGATCATTCCTGTTGTGATCAATTTAGTTCACAACTTA
This sequence comes from Sciurus carolinensis, assembly GCF_902686445.1. Lineage (NCBI taxonomy): Eukaryota > Metazoa > Chordata > Mammalia > Rodentia > Sciuridae > Sciurus > Sciurus carolinensis. The sequence goes on along the minus strand of NC_062221.1, from coordinate 78,155,284 downwards.
CGGTACATAGTGATCATTTCCAGAATTAGTTTTATATATAGGTTGACAGGTATACTCCAAAATACCTCCCTCTTTCTGCCTAATTTATTAACTCTTTTAAGAAAGAGAAAGAAACTTTCATTATGTAATTAGAGGCAAATTTAAAAACACAAAGCCCTTACCAGAAGGAAAAATAGGCCCAAATCTCCATCATGTCAGCTTAGGACCAAATTCCTCAACAAGACTCCAAAAACACAAGAAGTAAAATCAAGAATCAATAAATGGCATTGTATCAAGCTAAAAAGCTCCTTCACAGCAATGGAAACAATAAAGAACATGAAGAGAGAGCCTACAGAATGGGAGACCATCTTTGCCACCTACACCTCAGATAGAGCATTAATCTCCGATATATAGAGAACTCAAAAAATTTAATACCAAAAATACAAAAAAAAAAAAAAAAAAACCCAATAGATAACTGGACTAAGGAACTGAACAGACACTTCACAGAAGAAGAAATATGGTCAACAAATATATGAAAAAAATGTTCAGCATTACTAGCAATTAGAGAAATGCAAATTAAAACTACACTGAAATTTCATCTCACTCCAGTCAGAATGGCAATTATCAAGAATACAAGTAACAATAAATGCTGTGAAGGATATAGGGAAAAGGTACACTCATATATTGCTGGTGGGACTGCAAATTGGTGCAACCACTCCGGAAAGCAGTATGGAGATTCCTCAGAAAACTTGGAATGGAACAACTGTTTGACCCAGTTATCCCTCTCCTTGGCATGTACCTAAAGGACTTAAAATCAGCCTTCTGTAGTGACACAGCCACATCAATGTTCATATCAGCTCAATTCACAGTAGCTAAGCTATGGAACCAACCTAGGTGCCCTTAAATAAATGAATGGATAAAGAAAATGTGGTACATATACACAATGGAATATTACTCAACCATAAAGAAGAATGAAATTATGGCATTTGCTGGTAAATGGATGGAACTGGAAGCAATCATGCTAAGTGAAATAAGCCAATTCCCCCAAACTAAAGGCAAAATGTTCTCTCTGATATGCAGATGCTGACTCACAATAGGTGTGGTGGGGTGTAGGGTCACTGGATTGAACAGGGGAGAGTGGGGGGAAGAAAGGGGGATAGGAATGGGAAAGACTGTAGAATGAATCAGATATAACTTTCCTATGTTCATGTGAATACACAACCAGTGTAACACCACATCATGTACCACCACAAGATTGGGAAGTTGTACTCCATGTGTATATGATATATCAAAATATATTCTACTGTCATGTATAACTAAAAAGAACAAATTAAAAATTGCTATTTAAAAAAAGTAAAAAAATAAAAATGCAAAACCCTGACATTAGACAAGTATGGTGACTGTGAGAGGCTGAGAACACAAAATATAGTTGGTGGAGAAGAGAGTTCTATGGAGAGTACACCATGTTGAGACTCAGACCACAAAACACCTATCTTATCCATCTAGTGATATGCTCCTAGGCCTGGCCTCACCATTTTAGAATGGATATTCCTGCTTCCACACAATTGTGTTTTCTGGCAAAGCAAGTCTTATTGGCTCATCTCAGAGTGTATCATAGGCATGCTATGGAATCTCTCTCTGATTCCTGATGTTGCGAGCTGCTTCCCTCTGCCATGTTCTTCCGCCATGATGTTCTGCCTCACCTGAAGCCCCAAGGAATGGAGCTGGTCTTCTATGGCTAAGACCTCTGAAACCGTGAGCCCTCAAATAAACTTTCCCTCCTCTACAGTTGTGCTGGGCAGGTCATTTAGTCACAGCAGTGAAATAGCTGACTAAAACAATGACCTTACATTTGATCCCTCCCTTCAACATATGCCTCTCCCCTTCAATTGCTGAGTCCTAAAGAAGAAGATGACAAAGGAGAGTCATAAATCTAGTGAATCAGGCAGGCAAGTCCATTTTATTTTAGTTCACCCTTCGTTCAGCTGGCTTTTCTGCTATGACCCACTATACTTACCCTGTCGGCTGCTCTTACTAGCAACATGCCTTTTTAATCAGCCTTCCTGGGGTCTGCATTTGATTACAGCATTTGTGTTCTATTTTGATTCTTTTGTACTGTGCCCTGTGGTGTTAGCTTGAAAGGTGTTATTTATAAAATGAAATTCTATTGTATTGCCACTTGGATTCAAAGAGGACATATAATATTAATGCAGAATGTATTTAATAATATCTTGAACCTATTAAATCAATTTCTTCATGAGAACACAGAAGGAAGGGAGGCAAGTAAGTTGGTAACCAGGTAAAAAGACTTAAGAATCACCTGACATTTCTTTCTTAAGCACTCCTGAAAGTTGGCATAAGAATCATTCTCTGAATGTCAAAGTTTTCAAAGGAGAAGACTACCTTTCCCGAGCCAGACCAATGTAGCACACACCTGTTTAAACATTCAACTGTGAAGGCCAAACATTTTCCTAGGCTTTAGATGCAAATTTTTTGACTAAGGAAACCACAAGACCAAACATAGATACAACTTCTTTACTACCCAAGAAGATTTAGATAAAGAAGAAAACACAATATCTGATTTCTAGGGATCTTCTTTCAAAATTTGTAAAAAGAAGTACATTTGTTCTCTTTCTGATTCTTCTTATAAACAGGCTAAGAAAATTCTGGTGGTACTGAGAATTGATGCAGTTTCCAGGTTGGCATATTTAAAATATTCTCACCTAGCAAAAGGGCAGGTTTGTTACAGTTGCTACGTCTATAATCAAATATTTATAGATTAGATTGGAGGAGGAGTACCTAAATTTTCTTCACTTCTAACTTGAATGTAAACCAAAGACTGAAACTTGACATCATTGTATGACAGCTTTGTATAAGCACATCTGTTGTTACAAACATTCCATTCTTCTACTCTCTCTCTCTCTCTCTCTCTCTCTCTCTCTCTCTCTTTTTTTTTCCTGTTGAAATCATCAATGATTAGGCCACTGTTTGGATATGGGATAGGGAAGAATCAGGTATGAAAGATGCTTTAGCAATCAAATTTATAGAACTTGCTAAAAGAAACTAATACAGAAAGGAAGCTGGCTATGAAGTCTTGGAGGGACGGTTCCTAGATTTTCACCTGTTCTCACTTTCTGGAACATCATGTAACTCCAAGAAATTCAGGATCAAGATTTCTAAGAACTAAAATGGGAAAACTACATAAAGAAAGTTATCCTTTCCTAACTGCATTCACAGGAAAGAGTGAGATTAGTGGTTCTAGGATAGCCTAAGTTATTGGCAATGAAGGTGAAATACAAATGAACAATATTATAAAAATGATAGTTCAGGCACCATTTTTTGTTCTCCCAACCTAGAGATGAGAAACTCTAACAAAAGAATGAATTTCTTCCCCTCTGGGAATAAATCATATGCTCTCATTCATAAATGACACATCAAACATAAGGAGCTAGGATGTTTTGGGGAATACCTATCTCAATCGTGAATGCATCAAATTATCAGCTATTTGCATGAAAAGATTACATTATTCATCTCTGTGTCCATTGAGGTTATACCTTATTGATTTGCATGTAGTAAGTATTCCATTCATTAATATCTGTTGAAGTGAACTGAAAAATGAGATCATACAATTTTAGAGCTGAAAGTAATCAGAGATCATGTTCAGTTACCTCATTTTGCAGATGACAAAACTGAGGCTCCAATAAATTAAATAACTTATCCAAGTTCAATATTAATAAGTCTTTGGAAGAGTGATTATAAAGATCTGCCACTGAAAATATATCAATAAGTTAAAACAGGATAGATTTTCTTTGGTCTAAATAAGCAGCACCATTCAGCTCAAATAATCTGATATATGCTAATCCAACCCAGAAGGCTGAAGCCTAAAGTAACAAGTGAATTTCATTAAATGACTATAGACCATGGGTGTGCTAGAAATGTCAACCAATGAAGGTCTCACATCTTAATATTGTGCCTACTAGCTAGTTATTGGCATATTTTCCAGGTAAAATAAGTTCTTACAAACAATGAGGATGGCATTAGCAAGACAAGGCAGCACAAAACTCTACTTCTCATTCTGTCACAGAAATACACTTACAATAATGATATTAAAAACCAAAATATCCTGAAAAGAAATTCAGATTCTAGCTAAGAGGTAGAAATGAGAAGAGATAAACCAAGAGCAGATGCAATGTCACTATGTCATTATCTCCTCCAAACCAGCTTAGCTCAATACTAAAGGACCGCTTCAGCTCATGATTTCTCCTATGAGGCAAAAAGAGATTTGAGTGTGTGGCCAACTAAATACTCTCCTGGTCAGCCAGGGAACCTCTTTGGAACTGATTTTGGTCTTGCCTCATATAGAACTGACCCAGAGATTGGTTGCCTGTGTCAGTTAGGGACAAAGGAAAGAGGAAAGTGACTCCTTATAGCTGGTGCTATCCTATAAGATTTGGAATATGTGTAGAAGTAAAGCTTTTCACTCATGAAGGAGAGAAGAAAATGACATGGACCTGATTTCCAGCATTTCAGAGAACACTCTGTGGAGTGTTTCCTTTTTCATCCCATAGTGAGCCCTGAACAACCAGCCATATTCCATCCCCTGAAACAGTTAGCAGCAAAGAAAAGGGACAGGCATCCCTTCAGAGATGGAACTGCTCTGACTGACTGGAGAAAAACATGGAATCAAGAATTTCTTCCAGAAATTCAGCGAGGAAGTGAAAGGGGCCTTGGTCCAGTTTTAGAGTTGTGCTCCCCTGGGGGCTGGTCTCTATCTTGCCTTGTATGAAGCACTGCTGGCTGGCGAAGGGAGCTCCCAGTCAAAAGTAGTCCTTGAAGACTGGGAGAGATAGCTGTTTCTTCAGATGCTGAGGTCACAAAGCAAACCTACAAAGAATATCAACACTCAAGAAAACAAGCAAAGGAAGAAAACAAATCTCCAAATAACCAACCTGAAATAAATGGAGACTTGCGAACTGACTGACAAATAATTCAAAATAATTGTCTTAAAGGAGCTCAGTGAGTTACAAGAGAAAGAAGATAGATAGCTAAACAAAACAAAATCAGAAAAAGATACTTGAACAAAATGAGAAATTAAATAAAGAGATAGTATTGATTTAAAAAAAATCTAAACAGTATACTGGAGCTGAAGAATACAAAAATTAGAAAAATGTATTAGGGCAGTTCAAAAGCAGACTTGATCAAACAAAAGGAAGAATCCATGAACATGAATACATTTGAAATCATGGAGTCAGAGGTGAAAAAGAAAAAAAGGGTAGAAAAAAGCCTAAGGGACTTAGAGAACTCCATCAAGTGAACCATGAATACATTTAGGGAGTACCAGAAGAAAGGAAGGGAGGGACGGAGAGACAGAGAGAGGAAGAGGGAGAGAAGGAGAGAGGAGAGGCAGGCAGGTAAAGAAATAATGATAGAAAACAAATGTTGAGAAGAGAATCAACATTTACGTATCCCAAAGAACCCCAAATTGATGTAAACAGATCTACCCCAAAGCAACATATAATCAAATTGTTAAAAGTCAAAGATAAAGAGAGAATTTTGAAAGTAGTAAGGGAAAAGCATTACATTCAAGGGAGCCCCTGCAAGACGTTCAGAGGACCAGCTCAGCACAAATCTTCTAGTCCAGGAGAGAATGGGATGATATATTCAAAGTGTTGGAAGGAAACGCTGCTAGTCAAGAATACCTGACCCAGCAAAGCTGTCTTTCTAGAATGAAGCAGAGATGTGACTTTCCCAGACAAACACAAGTTGAGGAAGTTCATCACCACTAGGCCTGCTTTATGAAAAATGCTAAAGAGGAATTCTTTAAGTTGAAATGAAAGGATGATAAATAGCATGAAAATATAAAACTCACTGGGAAAGGTAAGTAGAGTAGGTCAAATACTGAAGACTACTAAAACTACAATGGTAGTGTGTAAATTACTTTCATCTAAAGGCTAAACATTAAAACATAAAAGTGTTAAAATGACCATAACTACAATAATTTATTAATGAATACATAGTAGAAAAAATGTAAACTGCAACACCGATTACATGAAGTGTGGAGGACAGAGAAATGAAAGAATAGAATTGTGTATGTGATAGAATTAGTTACTGGCTTTAGAAGTAGAGTGGCATAATTATGAGTTGTTTTATGTAAGCTTCATGGTAAATACAAACAAAAGCCTGTAGTAGATACACAAAATACAAACAGAAAAGAATGAAAGCACACCACTACAAAACAATAGCAACAACAACAAAACCCCCATCACAATGGAAAACAACAAGAGAGGAAGAAAGAAACAAAAGAAGAACAAAACAGTCAGATAGCAATTAACAAAACAGCAATATTAAATCCTTAGCTATTAATAGTTAAAGTGGAATTAAATTTTCCAACCAAAATGCAAAGAGATAGACTGGATAAAAATACAATATCCAACACATGTGGCCTGGAAGAGAATCATGTTAGCTTTAAGGACACACAAGGACTGAAAGTGAAAGGATTGAAAGTGTAGTACATGAAAATGGCAACCAAAATAGACTTATTAAGTCAAATGTCACAAGTGAGAAAGAATATCATCATAAAATGATAAAGGAATCAATTCATTAAGATGATAGAACAACCTGCCTACCTAGTACTCTTTCGATTAGAATTCTCTGGACTAAAACAGAAACTGAGTAAATGTAAATTTCAATTATTGTAAATTAGTAATCTGCAACAGACTGTTTTAATTTTTCCAAAGCTCCTTTTAACAATGGGAATCTCTAGAGATCGCAGAGAACAAAACATGGAGAAAGGGGAGCAAGTGACAGCGACAGGCTTGATGATTCTAATGACTGTTCAGCTTGTTGGAGGGCACTGTTCCTGTATTAACAAAAACTTGATTCCAGGAAGAGAATTGGGCTTTCAAAGATCAATTTCAAATTACTAAGATATTGCAACCTTTATTCCTCACTCCATCTTGCTTAGGTTAGGCATCCTAGGATCTAGTACTTCCCAACAAGTGTCCTAGGGTGTAGCTGGACTGCATTAGTTTCTCTTTATCATGATATTTCCAAGGATGTCCTAATTTTAAGTGTGTTGTCCTATCATCTCTATGATTTGTGAAATCATCGCTGAACTTCTGGATTGGAATCTCATTCATACACTTACCATGATTTAATAAGTATCTACTATGTGAGATAGTAGGGGGGAAATTGGAAAAAGCCTTACTTCCCATCTCAAAAGAATGATGAAATTCAAAAAGTAGTGGTTACTTACTATATAAAACAAAGGTGTTTTTGCTTTAAGCTTTTATTTTTCCCTCAGAGTGTCCTATCATTTTTCTTTCATCAATCTAATTGTTTTACATACATTGTAATCCAGTTTATGTTCTACCTTCCTCATAAATTCTATTTTAGTTTTTGTAGCACATAATAATTTCCAGGTTTTTTAAAGAATTATTACAGCTGGAGTAGACAGTATGGTCTACAGAATATGTATTCTCTCCAATCTTCCTAGCAACAAGACTTTTTTCTCTGTTGCTTAAAGGGTTGTGTGATTGTGACTCACCCAAATGCTACAGACTCCTTAGCATGCTAATTAGCTTCCCAAATCTCTCACCTGAGGTTTGAACCCATGAGTGAGGAAACTATTATAGCATTTGCTTTTGGAGAAAAGACTACATAAGTTGAGACAGAAGCTATTTTCAAGTCTTCCAAATATTACAAGTACTAGGGAACTGTTGAGGAGAGAAATAAGTAGCTTTGGGTCATTTTAGGTTAGTGACCTTAAGCACAAGGTGTGATTTAATCAGAAGCCAGAGTAATCATGGCAGGAGGTGGGGAAAAAGACTCAGAGCTGCCTGGAGTTAGGCAGGACTTTGGTGGCAGCATTTAGCTTGAGCTAAAACTGCAGGATTCTGTCAGAGGCTCCACAAAGGGCTGCATTATATAACACATCTTGTATTCCTTTGTGAACTATTCCACAACAAAGTTTCATTAGTTTTCCCCCCTAGACATTTTACCACTTCCAGGCTGCAACTTGCTGTCCAGCAGGGAAACTTTCTACCTCAAATAAAAGTTTAAATTTCAAGAAAACTGACACTTTTTTTTTTCAGGAACAAATTGAATTAACTTGAACTTTTCACCAACTGAGAAAATACTTAAGTTAGGTGGACAAGGAGAAGTAATCTTATTTGAAGAATTGCCAAATAATTCAGCAACAGTTAGCAATAATTGGTAAATTCTCTATCATTTTCTGATAGTGTTACTCTGTTAAGTGTTAACACTCTTGGGTCATCTTTCAATACAGCCTTTCATAGGCAGAGTTCGAAGACAGCATATTACATGAGTGGCACACAGCAATATGTTCTCACAAATAGTATCTGTTTTCAAAGGGAAAAAATGTTTGTTATGAGGACATTGTAGTATTAAGCACAGTTGGGCACCGTCAAATTTAACTTTGAGGTATAAAAACCCATTTTTAAGCAGTTTAATTCCTTTATCAATTACTAATTTAAGAGTATCCCATTATAAAATATTATTTTGGTCAGCTGTAAAGATAGTTTAACCACCTAACTACTGAATAGATTTTCCCTTATAACATTTCAAATATTGGTTCAATGGTTATCATGTAGATACCCTGTAAAGGTGACTGAGGTTCCCTGGGGGATATTGTTTAGAATATGTCTTTATGTCTGAGGATGAGGGTTGTGTATTGTCAGTTCGAATTGGAGTCCTCAACTACCAAGTTGTACAAAATATTTGGGTTTGGTTCTCAGCAGGTGGTACGCTTCCTTCTGATTTGATCTTAAATAGATGCCCCAGCATTCTGCTATTTCTTGGGTAGAGCACAGAAATGAAGTTTTCAAGGGTGCTTACAGTGCTTAGGCACCATGTTCAAGGGTTTTGTGGAATCTAGGCAAGTTACACATAACATGGATTTTCATTCTGTTGAACTTACCTCACTTGAAACAACCTCATTCTCGGATTCAGATTTATGTCTCTTAAGTTGGGTGGTCATATCTCTCAGTTTACCCAGAATAGTTCCAGTCTCAATTACAATTGTACAGGCACAATTATTAATAGTGACCACTTTCACTCCAAAGATATGCTGGTTCAGATGATAAGTTATGGGGTTACCCTGTCTATATGCTTAACAGGAGTTATTTATAATACCATTTATAATGATAATCTTCTCTTTAGGGAAAAATCAAAAAGCCAAGATTGGTCAATCTTTGTAAACAGACATAAGCAAAAACTTATTACTTTAATCTCAATATTTTAACTAAATGGATCTCATCATTTAAAAGTTTATTTTAAGATAAGAATAATTTTGGAGAATCATATTCTATGAACTCTCTATATCTAGGATTTCTAATTTTAGGCAGTATTTTTTTAACCCAACTTCATGTAAGCAGGTATATCTTCCTTAAGATTTGTTCTGATGAAAAAAGGCACAAGATTTGACATGAAATTCTTTCTCAGTTGTGGATTTAAATCCTAATTCCATTATTTACTTGGTTGGCAAATTTAAATTATCTCTGTGAACATCATTATGGTTAACACCTAAAATGAATTTAAGGACATTTTAAAAACTAGAAATGAAAGAGCTAAATAGTGTGGAAAACTGAAAGTCACTACCAGTTATTATTATTTTGTTTTATAAATAAAGTTAGCTTTTCCCTTTTCAACTTCTAAGGACACTCATATGAACTGTAGAAAGAGTTAGCCAAGTACGGAGGAGTAGGGGTCTTTCGCTACAACCTCCTTTTCACATAGATACATCACATTTCTGGGTGAAGCCAGTATGTGGATATTGGTGGCCCACAAATTCTAGCAAAAAAAAAAAAAAAAAAAATCTATGAATCTTGTACATTGAGGTCAAAGGATAAAATATTGAAATTTAAAGTACAAAACTTTTGTAAAAAATTAAAATAATCATCATTGGTCTATTTCTGTAAAGATAATTTTCATCTGTAACGAAAATTTTTGTCAAAAGTTTTGTGAATGAGGTCATGGGTTCCTGTCAAAGATAATTTTTTTCCCAGAAGGAAAGGGTGGGCAGAGAAGAAAGACTAGTTCTTAGGTTGGCAAGATTTTCTATTTACTAGCCACATTTTAAAAATAGATTCCATAAAAGGGAGACTGGTAGAGTAGAGCAAGGGACCTCAGTGAACATGGGGAAGTATTGGAGAGTGAAATTTACCAAATCATGTTATATGCATGTATGACTATGCTATAATCAATCCCACTATTATGTATAATTTAAAGGAACCAATAAAAAGGTAATTAAAAAGGAAAATGTTGAATTTTAGTTAGATGTTAGTGAAAATAAAGAAGCAATTGTTTTCTAAAAACAAAACGAACAAAAATCAGATTCATAGATCTCTATAGGTAGCATGCTTCCCTTTTCTTACTGATATTTTCATTTTTCTTTTCCCTCAGAAATCCTAAATTCTTTGGCTGGAACCAAATCTGGGTAGTCAGACTTAATTCTCCCAGTCTACCTGACATCAAAAGTAATGTGGAATATAATTTTAATTTTTCATCTATATGAATATAACCAAATAATTTTATTTTTAAAAATGTCTATGACATTTCTTTAGAACTTCTGCTAATTGTGGGAAAAATCTCATAAAACTATCCTTCTTCCAAATAATTAAGCAGATAGAAAAGCTAGTCCTGTTAGGATGGCATTTTTGTCCTTTTTAAAGTGACCACTGTGACTAAAGTGACTGGCTCTAGGACATATGTACAAACCTCTATCATCTAACTCTAACTGATGAACCTGGTTTTGAAACATACCCCACTGGCCATGAAGGTAGGATAACGTAGGGAGTGTGGGTTGGCAAGAGACTGCAGGCAGGGAAAAAGCAAGTCAACCAGACTGTACTTGATGTCTCAGGGCTGAAAAAGAGCACTAGAAATCTTCCCCCATCCCTTGCAGGAAAAAAACCAAAAAAACCAAAAACAAAAAAACAAAAAAAAACCTCTCTCACACATTCCATCTATTAGAAGTTCATTTGTGCTTAACAAGCCCCTCTTTAAAATGCAAATTTCCCTTGAGAACCTGTAAACCTCATTCACACCTTATTGTTAATTACTTTGATGTTCTAGAATATGATCAACACTTAACTGATATTGGCAATCTAGGAATGAACAAATAGCTCAGGGTGGAAAGGGGGAAAATTTTGGAGAAGTGAGGCTGGAAGTGGAAATGTAGGGACTTCATTTGTGGGAAATAAGAGCATACTGGTATTCTGAAGTTTTGTCTAGGAGAGTGGCAGTAACAAGCGTACCACAAAAGGAGCACTTTTTCTGATTACCAATGCCTTGCTGAGATACGAACAAGTCTGGAAACACACAAACGTCAAGTTTTTAAATATTTAGCCATAACAAGTTAATTGAGCTTCCACTCTTCTGGAAGTCTTTCTAGCTACTTTCTAGTAAAACTTGGTGACCTTGGATTATAACACTTATCTGGTTCAACCTCCTGGGTTTGAAGCTCAGTTGATAAATGAATTCCAAGAGAAAAAGCAAATGTGGCTGAGTCTATTTTCATTGTCTCACTAGTCATTTGCTTCAGAGATTTTGGAATATAATCCTAGAACGTAGTGTAAACGGTTTCAGAAGAACACACATGTGTTCGTTGTCACATGACTTGATATCAGTAAGTTGCCACCTCAATCATTAGACAATGTACACAGGTATGAAAACATCACATGTACCATAAATATGTATAATTATTATGTATCAATCAAAAATGAAATTTGAAAAGGTTGCAAAATTTGAATTAGACTTCAGTTGACTTAAGTTACACATCTTAGCTAGGCAGATTCAAAGAAAAATATTTTATGACATAACTTTATTAATCACCTCTTCTTTCACATGAAAAATAAGTATGCTAAACTCTTCACTGTTAAGAAAAGGGGTCATCTTTGCCGCCAAATGGCTAATTTTAGTTTTTATGTGGTTGGATACATTTGTAAACTATTACATAAAAACATATGGTTGGAACATGCTTATTCTTTTAAGCATGGAACATGCTTATTCTTTTAAGCATGTTCCTCCTTTGAGGCTGCAAAAATTTCCTTAGTTGTTCCATGTGCTATTTTGTTGTGCTGATGGCTTCTTGTTCTAAATAATTTTCTTCCTTTTCCATTGTTAGTGAAATGAGTTCTAGTAAGGAAAAAAGGAAAAAAGAAGAAAGAAAAAAAAACCCTGTGCCTAAAACTTTTCCTGAAGGTGGGGGCGGGGCAGCAAACATTATGTTGCACATTCTTTAATCAGTTGATCTTTTTGTGGTTTATTTATTTACCTGAATGCATTTTGACAAGTAATAATGCAATAGTGGGAAAGGGATTATTTGTGTAGCCAATTTTCAGTTACCCACAAAATACTATGTTAAGTTTTCCTTATTATTAAACATAAATCTACATATTTTTAGATCACAGCTTAGGTTACACATTAAATCAGTGAGTCACCATTTTAAGATATCTCACTCCTAAGGAGGAGCAAAAAGCTTTCCCAGAGGTGCTGAAATTTCAGTCTCTCTGTAAAGACTGGGCATATATGAGTCTCAGTTGATCTCTGAGTATAATGTTCAACTATTAAATTGGCATAGTTAAAGTGCAATTCTTTCAAATTGAAGGGCATTTTTTAACAGATGAGAATCCTTCCAGTTCTTTAATTTGGTTTCCGATTTTATGTTTTGCCCTTACCTCCCCTTAGAACACTCGTTTCTCTGCACATTTTTACTACTATTCCTTTCCACTTCTGCTCTTTGAAAGTGAGACTCTACTGTTCAGGCACATGATTGGTTCTCTATAAATATTTGTGGAGCACAAGATTGACCATCTGGACAAATATTATTAAGTGAACAATATAAAAACTTTTAATTATGCAAATTGATAAATTTATTTTAACTTATGCAAATTAATAAATATTTTGGGAGAAAATCCATGACAGTAACAAAATGACTAAAAATTCCAAGGATATTTAGGAAAACGAAGCCTAGCAGGGTGAAAATGAAAAATTCTAGAATCAGAGAACAAAAACAAAAACCAAAACAGCTCAACACAATTGAAAGCACATGCAGGAAGCTAATGCATTACTTGTAAAAAATTAAATGAAAAGCCTGAAATTAGAATGCTAGTGTTTTATTATATCAAAAGCAGAAAGTCATTTCTTTCCATTCCAACTCTAGAGAGAGAACAAATTTGCCTGTGCCACTAAGAGGAGAATAGGGCCGGTTCTTTGGAATTTAAGAGTTAAGTGAATAAAAAGACTAGGTGTTCAAGATAAGGTGGATTGGGTTCTGTGGTAACTAGCTTCCATGATGTCCCAGATTATCTGTTTCTTGCATTTGCACTGTTTTGTAGTTCTGTCTACATTGTGTTGGATCAGTCTATGTACAGAACACAGTAAAAGTGGAACAGAATACAGCAAAAGTGATAACGTGTTACTCCCGATGTCAAGCCCCTGAAGCCATTAATGAGTCAGCCTTACTCTTTGGATCACTCATTCTGGGAAAAGCCAGCACGAATGCCACGAGGACACTCAGCCATCCTTTGGAACCCAAACCAACAGTCAACACCGACATGTGATGAGACAGCTTGTAAGACTACTCCAGGCCCCACTGAGCCTTCAGAAAACTGTAACCCCAGATCACGTCTTGACAGTAACATAATGACAGATCCTAAACCACCCTACCAAGCCACTCTTGGATTCCTATGTGAGATATCTGAGTGATAACACATGTTTATTGTTTTAAATGACTAAGTTTTGAGGTAATTTATTTATTTTTTTTTCTGCAGTAGGTAACTAACATACTGAGTGTGGCTATATTATTGTTGTTGTTGGTACTCTGGGTACACAAAATTGAATTATTCATGCCTTTGGTACCTGTTGCATACCCATTCTGGGTTTATGTTTGGTTCACTTTTACTCAAGGTTATTATTTTTTTTAAATATAGTAATAAACACCAGAAAACTAAGTCCCTGACATAAGATCTAGGAGTTCTACAATAATTTAACTACATAGTTTGTCCAACGTTATAGTCTTGCCTCCCCTTGTCTAAAATAACCATCATCCTGATTCTCATTTTTATTATTTCTTTGATTTCCATTTCATGTAGTTTTATCACTTCTATAGGTGTTCTTAAATTTGTATCTGTGTGTATGCATATATTATGTTTGTAATATTGTATACATACATATATTGTTTGCTCTTAATTTTATAAAATGTTATTATGTTCTATGTAATATTTGAAAATTATTTTTACTTTATACTGTTATGGTTCATCTATATAGTTGCCTATCATTGTAGTTCATTCATTTTCTATCTAATTATTAATGTTTCCAAGGTGGTCAGTAAGACATAAAGATGGGACTAATAAGCCCTTACATCAAGAATTATGTAGTTGTGGGTAGGCAAGATAAAGCACACTTATGATATAATGTAAATGAATTAGTTAGAAATGAAAGAATATACAAAAACTAATTTAGAAATTTAAATTTTTTTCTTTCCCTAAGGATAATGGATATTCAATAGCTTACAATAAACCATATACATTTATTATTATAATACAGTGTATTATGCACACAGAGAGACACCATAAGCCCCTAAGATATTTGTTGAAATGAATATTACAAAGCTCAAATACCTGTGAAAATACAGTAAGAGCTGCCCATATAAAAATAAAATGTTATTATTTGGAAAAATAAATTGTGGGAGACTGCATTGGTGAGTGAATACCAAAGACTGTCCATTGTTTTAGGAATTCATATGTTTTTATGTAATTAAGATTTACTGATAGAAATTTTCTTCACTATCCACTGTTCTCTAACATGTATATTAACAATTCCTATAAGTGATTACTTACTATCTACCTCAAAACTGTGTTTATAATCAAAAGCATTATTTCCAAGCTAGCTAATTATATAGGCAAATGGTGATGGTAGTACTATCCAAATATTGGCCTCATTTGTTAATTCCAGAGATAACTACAGTCTTAACTATAGTTTTAGCTATTTCTCTCTTGGTATCTTTCTGGCTGGTATCAGTTTATAATGGGTAGCACTGTTGAAGATCAAAGTCATTTTATTTTGACTGAAGGAGATAGTGAATCATGTAAATGAAAAGTGTCTCCTTAAACTAGACTTCTAATGCTAGTAGGTTTTTATACAATGGATAATATCATCAAAGACCCAAACTATTTTATTTTTATTTTTTAAAACATTTTTTTTTTTACCATTTATTTATTTTTTTTTTTTTTATGTGATGCTGACGGTCAAACCCAGTGCCTCACACATGCTAGGCAAGCACTCTACCACTAAGCCACAACCTCTACCCCTTATTTTGATATTATTATTATATTTCTGATATATATATTTCTGCTTATGTTTTAATATTATTATATATGAAGAAACTGAATTATTTATCCATTAAGTGAGAATTTAATTTACTTTTTGTCTTTACCAGGAAATTTTCTTAGACATGACAGTTTTCTTTGACTTGACACAATTACAGAAAATGTTGAGCAAAAAAACCAGAAGTTATTCAATTCTTAGTTTTTTAGTCAATAAATTCTTTGGCTTGAGGAATAGAGGAAAAAGAAGAATTGATGAAATACAGTCCTCAATTATAGCATAAATCCCAAAGCATGGAGTAGTTTGGGGAAAAAATGCAGATTTTTAGTAGAATTAGTGAAGGTGATGGGAAACATTCATAGAGGAGTGTCACCTTTTGCTCCTTAGGCATTGCCTGAGTCCCTTTATAAGAAATAGAATAAATAGGGTATAAAGATTTTAGAAATGAATTCTTTCTCAAATTTTACAGATTTCAACAACATCTCCATACGAAAGAAAGTCTATATGAAAAGCAGCAGAGTAGGAGGCAGGTGGGTGTCTGAGTGACAAAGGAGGCCACCACCACAAACCTTTCCCTGACACCCTCTCTCAGTAAGATTGTGATGGGTCCAACTTTGGAAAACTTTTATACCGGAACAAAAAGAAAAAAAAAATAGGATGAAAAGAGAATGAAAAACATATTTTTTTTTTCTCTTTGTACGAGAGCATGTATTTGAAGAAGGAACAGATTCCTTCCTTCTAATGAAAACTCCTCCTTCCTGGTTAAACTTCCTCCATTTCAAAAACTTGGACTAGCCCAGGCATAAGGTGAGGGTGGTGATGGCAATGGGAGGCAGAGTTTAGGCATAAGGTTTGTGTTGGGGGTTGAACTGAGAGAATGCAGTGAAAACAAGATTCATTGTAGAATAAGCCAAAATATCTTTCTCTTCGAGCACATTGTATAACGGAGAGCTAGTTGACTTTTCTACTGTAAACCTAAAAGAAAACAAAAGTTTCATTCAACCTCCTGTAATGATGCCAATCTAATTTGCTATTAAATTTCCATTCAAAAGCTCTATTTTCTTTAGTTATAAGGGATTTGATCCCCTTAAACTTTCCCAAGCAGTTTGTATGGAAAGGCAGTTGCTAAGGATATTCCTAAGGGAACTTGCAAAACATCGGAAGATAAATAACCTCGGTATAATATGCAGATGAAGTAGAAGGGAAAATTTACGAATTACCTTTTGAAACAAAAAGAAAGGATTCAGAATTCTGGGCTAGAGTTGCTAGTTAATCACTGATTTGCAGGTATGCAGCCACGGTGGTTTTTATACTTCCCAAGAAGGGAGGACCCTTCACATTTTTCCTCTTAGGAATGAAGTTAAGCATTATAGAGAGGAAAGTGGAATGTTCCTCATTCTCCTCTGACATTTTCCTTGTCCTTCCCTGCTCTACTTTTACAGCTCCTCCTTAAAGACAAGCACCTAAGAGTAGGAAGGTATAGATGGCTGCTTGGAGGTCTCAAAAGTCCAAAGTGAGGTTAAACTGGAAAACACTCTTGGCAATTTACTTAGATCAGTGAAAGAAGCAATGTGATGTGCGAGCAAAGTCAAGAGTTTAGGGTGCACCAGCCATAGGCTTGTAAAATGAAACCCCACTATATTTATTATTGGTGTGACCTTGAACAAGTCAGCTCACCTCTCAAAACCTCAGTTTAGTCATCTCTAAAATGGTGCTTACCTATGGAATCGGTTACTGTACAGTGTAAGTACTCGGGCACTTACTGTGTAACACATTTTCCTTAGCATTTTATGTGTTTTAATAATTAATATTTTCAAAGACTTAATGAGCTAAATCTTATTAGATAAATGAGAAGACATGATGTTCTTTTCTTATTAAAGAAAAATTCTCCATATCCAGTCTTCTAAAGCACTGATAGAAGAGAACAATAATATCTTAAATTTAGAAAGTGTCGTTTATAAAAGTGTACTGTTAACTACTAATCTGTGCTATATAAAATAATAATGTTACATTACACAAGATAGAAAAGCTGTCCCTTAAAAGATAGCACTTGATAAATTATAAACAATAATCCAGAAGAATAGCAGCCTAACACAGGAATGAAATTTGTTCTAAAATACAGAGAAAATTTAGAAAAACAAAACACATTAGCCTGAATGGAATTTAGTCCAATATATTTTAAAGTTCAAGATCATTGATGAGGTTAGGAGATTATCATTAGTAGTCCCCAGGGCAGGAAACACAAACCATGCAGATAGAAAAAGTAGTGCCATCTGAAACAAGTATGAAGCAAATATGATTGATTCCAGCTCCTATATTTGATTAATCAGCAGGCTCAGAAATTAGATACTCAAAGACTTAAAAATAATACAACTCTAAGCAGTAACCAATGTCACTAAATGGTACATCTTAAGTTCAAAAATTTAACCTATGCTCATCCATTTCCTATCTCTCCAAATAATAATGATGTCCTTATTCTGGCAGAGAATGCAAAGAAGTTACATGGGTCTTTCATTGTTAATTTTATTTCAGAAAAAAAATATGCTATAAACTATGTGGGAACTCTTATTTTTGTGTTTGCCACATGCTTCTACCACAAACTCTCTACTCTTTACTAACCCACTCGATCAGATGAGTCTCCACCAAGTTAGAAACGTTCAAGTGAAACTCATAAAATAAAGAAGATAAATAGACTCCAGAAATTCCAGTTCTCGAGGAGCTGATTATGCACAAAAGGGCCATTAAAAGTGAAAGGGTCAGTAAAAAATCTTCTGGGCTCATTTAATAGAAAAATGTGGAATTCCAAGTAATTCCTTTCTAAAGAAACCACTAACAAAGTAGATCTACAATATCTAAAAGAGCGCACAGTGGGCTCAATCTCTGCTTTGTGACTCACAGGTGTTCTTCATTGGATATGCTTCCTCTCTTAGAGGGTCATATACGTGAACAAGCCCACAGTGTATTCAGAAAGAGAAATTCCACGTGTCATAGGGATGAAAGTTACTTGATACATATAAAAAAAGAATTCTTCATATATATACAAAAAGCTAACTCCAATCCAAACCTTAATAAATTCAGTATTGTTGGTTGTAGCTGGCCTCTAGAATGTGTTTTTCCACTGATTTGAATTACTTTAAATTTACACTCCATGACTTTTACATTTCCCAAATCTTTCATGTAAGGATAGACTAAATGACGTAAGGTAATAGCTGATGGGAGATTTTCTTTTCAAAGCAGTAATAATAACAGCAATAGTAATAATATACTGATGATAACAGAATACACACAATACATCAGACACCATGCTTGGGGTTTATATACACTAATAAATTAATAAAGCAATTAGTACTCCTGAGAGCCTATTCCAAACTAGACACTATACAAAATCAGTTGTGTGCACACACAAAAACAATTTTAATTATACAACAGAGCTAGAAAATAAAATGGATTCGAGTATCCTGGGTGATATTTGGTAAAGCTGAATAGACCTTTTCATGTTTCTCAGTTTGAATCTTTCCAAACATCCCCAACATCTGCTTTTAAAAAGGAAAACAAAACAAAACAAAACAAAACAAAAAACTATAGCTTAGAAAAAAATATTCACAAAGCTTATTCCCACTCTTTTTATAAAGCACTGATTTTTAATTTATTAAGATGAACAATATCCTACACTGTTTCTGAAACATTGATGACTAGTAGCCTAAAAACTTAAATTAGAACTGAAAATAGCCTTCTCAGATCAATAGACCAGGAATAGACCTCAGCATATGCATTGGCCTCCACCCACATTTTTTAATGCCATCTATGTTTATCTGTCAACATTTTATTCTGTCATTTTTCTTACTCTCAGACTAATAAATATTAGAATCTACTTATAGAAAATATCTTGAGAGTTGTTCCTGCCAATGTATATTCCCATTAAGATACCAAGAAAACATGAATGAGAGTCAGTATTCTGGGGTCTTTTAGTCATTGCCTTCTTCCTATTATTATTATTACTACTATTACTATTATCATATCTCTGCCTATTTCCAGTAGGTTCTTTATGTAAGTCTGAGACAAAATTATCAGTTGCTCAGTTGTTATTTTCATGCTCATTTTCAGTTATTTTAACCATAAATACTTTTAATTTCCTGAATATCTTAAAGTCATCAATGTGCAGACATATTCCTCTTTGCCAACACAATTATGCCATTGGAGTCAAATTTCATGAAAAAATATAAGGGAAATTAATACATTATTAACATTAAAAATTGAGCAATATACATAATATTAGGACATAAGATGTAGTCAGGCCTTCAGAACTTCTGATGCATCATTTAAAAACACCATTTATCACTTTGATAAAGCTGAGGTCAAGTTTCTAAAAATGCAACTTGTTAAAAGCAGGAAAAAATGAATGAGGGATGAGTCAGCTCATTTGATGGAAAGGGTATAAAAAATACTTCAAAAGCATACCACATGACTTGGTAAATATTCAGTGTATCAAAATGTAGTTGCCATCTGGCGTTGATAGACTGGGCTAAAACATGTGTTAAAAAAAAAAAAAAACCAAGAAAGGAAATAACTCAGCCAGGTTAATGTGCTTGTGTCTCCATTTCATAATTCAGGTATTAAGTGCTTTAATAAATATTCATTATGAATGAAAGGCTCCATTACATTTAGACTTGGGCATTATTTGTCGGGAGTGAGTTGGGAGGAGTAAAATAAGACCTGATGGCACCTAAATAAGCTAAAAACAAAAAAAGTGTTTTAGGTGAGGCAGAATTCTTAGTCTTAAGATAATCCTGCCAGAACACCAGTTTCACAGTTAAACACAGAGAGGTGGCAAGCTTACATTTAGGAAGACACAGAAATCTTTCCTATTTTCAGCTTTGAATATCCTATTATTCTTCTCTTTGGCTATGACTATTTAAAAGTATAGAGAAAAACTGGGAATAAATAAAACCATAGGTGGAAATAAGGAGAAGGAAAAAATTTAAAAGTCCTAATATTTTTTGAAGGTTTTAAACTAGAGTTGGCTATTAATTTTGCAAACATTAATCAGACAAAAAGTAAATGCGAAGGACTCCTTTTCCTCCTTGCTCAAGAGACGAAGCATATTTAGAAAACACTATGATTCATGAAAGAGAAAACTGAACATGATCACTGAAAACTTGCCTGAAGTAGCAATCCCTATCCAAGGCCATCTCCAGGCTTGCTATTAGGTAGTTCTTGTCCTTAATACTGAACATACCTTGAATTTCCAAATCCTGACAATTTATGTTCTATCGCATTTCTTGGATTCAGAGCTATAGGCAGAAAAAGAAAAGTTTTAACACAGCTTTCAAGGTTAATTAGGACAGGGTCCAGAGAAGCTGTTAGCAAAACGGATGAAGAGCTTCAGGTGAGAGTTGATTAGGTTCAAACATGCACTTTAAAAAAATGTGGTAAATTTGCATGCAGCAAAACTCATAGATTTTTATTTACACATAAGACATGCATATTTATGGGGTACCATGTGATATTTTGAAACACATATGTATATTCTATAATGTTCAAATCAGGGCAAGCATATCTTTCTCTTCAAACATTTATCATTTCTTTATATTGAAAACATTTAAAATCATTTCTTCTAGTTTTTTGAAATAAAAACTACATTATCATTATCTTTAGTCACACTATAGTGCAATAGAACCCCAGAATTTATTTTTCCTATTTAACTATAACTTAGTGACCTATCAGTTAGTCTTTCCCCATTCCTGCCTCCCCCTTCTCCCTGCAGCCTCTGGTAACCACTATTCTTCTCTGAAATTCTATGAGACCAACTTTTTTAGATTCCATATATGAGTGAGTTCATGCAGTATTTGTCTTTCTGTACTTACCTTATTTCACTTAATACATTGACCTCCAATTCCATCTATGTTGTCACAAATGACAGGATTTCATTCTTTTTTATGACTGAATAGTACTCCATTGTGTATATACCACATTTTATTTATCTATTCATTAGCTGATAGATCTTGGGTTGTTTACATTTCTTGGCCATGGTGAATAGTCCTTCAATAAACCTCAGACTACAAATGTTTCTTTACCATGCTGATTTCATTTCCTTTGGATATATACCCAGTGATGAGATTGTTGTATCATATAGTAGTTCTATTTTTGAATTTTTAAGGAAACTCCATACTGTTTTTCATATTGATAGTAGTAATTTATATTCTTCCCAACTGTCGACAAAGGTTCCCTTTTCTCCACATCATGGCCAGCACTTGTTATCTTCAGGCTTTTGATAATAGTTACTCTTTCTGGGGTGAGGTGCTATCTCCTTGTGGTTTTGATTACATTTCCCTGATGATTAGTTATGTTGAGCTTTTTTTTCATATAATCATTAGCCATTTTTATGTCTTCTTTTGAGAAATACTGATTTAAGTCTACTGCCCATTTTAAAAACTGGATTGGGTTTTACTATTGAGTTTTTGGAGTTCCTTATATATTCCAGACCCCATTGTCAGATGTACAGTTTGCAAATATTTTCTTCTATTCTTTAGGTTGCCTTTTACTCTGTTGTTTGTTTTCTTTACTGGCAAGAAGTGTTTTAGTTGGATGTAATTTCATTTGTTTATTTTTGCATTTGTTTCCTGAATTTCACATATTTTAAAATTAACAATATAAAATTTTTGATAAATATAACCAACACTCTAGTAGAGATAGAAGGTTCCTTTTTGCCACTTCCAATTAATTCCTACCTTCCATAAACAACCAATATTCTAATTTCTTATCATTCATAGCTTAGTTTTGTCATCATGTAAATGGAATCACCAGAGTGTACTGTTTTGTGCCCTGCTCCTTTTGCATATTTCTGAATTCATCTACATTGTTGTACAAACATATTCTCATTTTGTTTGCTTATTAGAATCCTATAGCACAGCAAAATTGGTTTATCCATTTTATACATTTGAGAACTTCTTGCTTTAGGCAATTATCAATAAGGTCTCTAGAAACATTCCTGTACAGAAGTCTTTTCAAGAGCATAACTTTGATATCATCTTGGTAAATACCTAGGAATGTGATTATTACCAAGTGATAGGTATATTATGTTTAAGTTTATAAGATAGTGACCCGTATTCCAAAGTGGTCATACTATTTAACATTCCCTCTAGCAAAATAAAACAACTCCAAGTATCCTATATTCTTGACAACACTTGAATGTTTCAGTCATTTTTATGAGTCAATCTAGTAATTATGAACTATAATTATGCTGTAGTTTTACCTTAAATTTCCCTGATGTATAATGATGCTGAGTACCTTTTTATGAGTTTCTTGGCCATTCTTAGGCCTTCAGTTGTAAAGTACCTAAACAAATCTTTTGCCCACTTTAAATTGTCTGTTAGTTATTTGCAGGCACTCCTCATATATTCTGAACTTGAATTATTTATTGATATAGGTACTGAAAATATTTTTTCCTAGTTGTGTGCTCACCTTTTCACTTTCTTAACAATGTCTTGACAAATAGAAATTTTTATTCCGGGTGTAGTCTGATTTATCGTTTTTTTCTCTTACGTTTAGTTTTATCTGTCTAAAACATGCTTGCCTACTTTAAGGCCACGTCATTTCTTTCATATGTGTCCTAGAAGTATTATAATCTTTTGTTGTATGTAGGTATTTAATATATCAAATTAATTTTAGGATGTAATGAAGAGGCAAGTCAAAGTTCAATGTTTTTCTATAAGTTTATCTGGTTGATTCAATATCATTTGTTAAGATTTTCCTTTTCCTAATTAAATTGCTTTGGCAATTCTGTTTGTATTAATTGGCTATATATTTGGAGTTGCTATGTGGACTCTCTGTTCTGTTTCAATGACCTATGTTTTGGGGGGACAAAGAAGTGGGTATTGGTGTCATGCTGTCTTCATTACTGCTTATTTACAGAAGAAAATTAGTCAGTACAAGTCCTTCGACTTTGTTCTTTATCTAGGTTCTTTGCAATTCCATATAAACTTTAAAATCAACCTGAAAATTTCTCTAAAACTTAGGAAAAAAAGCAGTTAAGATTTTGCCTAGAATTGTGTTGAATCTCTAGATTGATTTGAGAGAAATACCTTAAAAATAACATGTTCTCCTTTTTGTTCTGCATGTAGAGATTTTATATTCCTTTATTAAACTTATTATTAAATATTTTATATTTTATGCAATTATAGATTGATTAAAATTTTATTTTTTAATTATCTGCTACTACTATATTAGATACATTCAATAGCCTGGTGCAGTGGCGCATGTCTGTAATCCCACTGGCTCCTTTGGCTGAGTCAGGAGGACCACAAATTCAAAAACAGCCTCAGCAACTTAGGGAGGCCCTAAGCAACTTAGCAAGAACTTTTCTCAAAATAAAAAGGGCTGGGGATGCCGTTCAGTGGTAAAGTGCCCCTGGGTTGAATCCCTGGTACCAAAGGGGGGAAAAAAAAGATACATTTAATATTTTATATTGATCCTGGGATCTTTTTAAATGCATCTATTAGCTTCAGTAGTTACTTTGTGTATCCCTTAAGATTTTCTAATAAAAACAATCATAGTATATGTGCATAAAAAGTTTCACTTTTTCCTTTATACCTTTAATTTGTTCTTCTCACTGAATTGTTCTATCTAGCATCTTTAGAAAAGCGTTGAACAGAAGTAGTAAGAATAGATATCCTTGCCTTGTGCTATATATTAGGAGGAAAACTTCAGTCTTTCATCATTAAATATGATATTAATTACAGGTTTTCACAGAAGCCCTTCATCAGATTGAGGAAGTTTCCACTATTCCAATTCTCTAAGAGTTTTTATTATGAGCACCTATTAAATTTTTTCAAATGCTTTTTCTGCATCTATTGAGATCATCTTTTTTCTTTTATTCTAGCAATTTGGTCAATTTGCATTGACGTTTTTTCAAAAGTTAAACTATACTTGTATCCTTCTTGATCATGGGGAATTATAATTTACATATTGCTATATATTTTGCCAATATTTTATTAAAGATTATTATACCTAGGACCATGAAAGACACTGGTCCATAATTTTCTTTTCTTATAATATCTGTCAAATTTCATTAATAAGATTATGCTGATTTCATAAAATAAAACTGGAAATGTTTTCACCTCCATATTTTCTGAAAATGTTGGTAAAGGATTAACATTTTTCTTCCATAAATGTTTTATAGAATTCTCCAGGGAACCTACTTGGGGCTAGGGCTTTCTTTTCAGAAATGTTTTTGGTAACAAATTCAATTTCTTTATTCTTAAATTAGATTTTCTGTGTTGGCTATATCTATTTTAATAACACATTTTTCAAGCAATTTATGTATTCACCAAAGTTGTTTAAATTAATGCTGCAAAATTCTCATAACATCCTCTTGTTAGCCTTTAACACAGGTATGAATTAAACTGCAAGGATGTACTCTCTTTCATCACTCATCAGTAATTTGCATCTTTTTTACTTGATCTTATTCTTAGAGGTTTATTGATTACACTAATCTCTTCAAATAATTAAGTTTTGCCTTTGTTGTTTTCTGCTAATACCAACTTTAGCCCATTTTATAAATGTCAACATGTAGTCCATTCCATAAAATTCAATATATTGCAAAACTTAATTTAGCATATTTTATAACTTTTATTTTGAACTTTCAACCATTTAGAAATTTGATGTTCATTTTCCAAGTGGTCTTTTCTAGATATTGTATCATTTTAAAAATTTCTAATTTAATTACAGTATAATCAACAGAAATATGTAGTATCTTGATCATTTGAAAATGTTTGAAAACTCATGGTTCAGAATGTGTTCTACTTAAAAAAAAATGTTCCATGTCAGGATGTCAGGTTCTAAAGAATGCATATTCTGCATGTAGGAATAGTGTTCTATAAATGTAGGTAGGTTGAGGTGGTAGATGGTGCTTTTAATATCCTGAATATCCTTACCAATTTTATGTCTACTTTTTCTATCAAGTACTAGGAGAAGGGCGTTAAAATTCCCATTTTTTTTTTTTTTAAATTGTGGATTTCACTTTCTCTGGTTTCTTGTCATTTTGTACTTACATGTTTTGGGCTTATATGTTCATAATGACTTGACATATATAATTATGAAAATTTCCACTTTATCTCTAGTAATACTTCTTATAGTCTATAATAGTAATATTTTCAATCAATTTTTTCATGCTTATTGTTTGCATTGTATGTATAGTCCCATCCTTTTTCTCTCAAGAGATCTATGTCAATATATTTAAAATGTATATCTGTAGTCCTACCTTTTGATTCAGTCTGATGATCTCTGTCTTCTAATTAAAGCATTTACACTATTTATACTGTATGGAATTATGGATATGATTGAGTTTAGATTTACCATTTCATTATTTGATTTCTATTTTTTCTTTCACCTATTTTTCCTTTGCATTTCTTCACTTTTTAATGGGTAATTTATTATTCCATTTCAATCTGCTATTGGCCTCATCTTTTGCCTTAGTTTAGAGCAGTTGTTCCAGGGATTACTACATGCCTGTTTAACTAATCAGTTAATGTCAAGTTAATATTTTACCACTCCATATAAATGTGAGCTTCTTATAAGCTCACATTTACTTATTGCCATCTTATTTTACTTATTGCCATCTTATCCTTTGTCATATTTTTATATACTTTATATCTGCAAGTATTATGGAACCATGAAAAATTATGATAATTTATGCATTAGTCAGTTTTTCTTTTAAGGAAATTAAAAGAATATAAAGTTTTTTTTTTAATGTACAATTAGATATTTGAAATTTTTAGTGCTCTTTATTCTTTCTATAAAACCAAGTTTCCATCTGTATCATTTCCCTTCAGGCTCAAGAACTGCCTTTCGCATTTCTTTCAGTTCTGCTGACAACAGGAATTATTTATTTCTTTATAATTGGAAGATATTTTTGCTGTATATTCAGTTCTTGTTAAGCAGTTGTTTTTCTTTTTGATCAGTTAAAAGAGGTATTTCATTTATGATGAGGCGTCAGTTGGTTTTTATTTAATTGTTTCCCTATAGGTAATGTTCTTCTTATTACTCAAAGCATTGAGATTTTTCTCTGTCTGATTTTCAAAAGTTTGAACACAATGCCTAGTGATTTTCTTTAATTTATTTTTCACCAAACTTTGGCCATTTTCCAGCTATGATTTATCAAATATAATTTTGACCTCATTTTTTTTTCTTGTTACCTATAATCTGCTGGTAAGTCTCTCCAACTATTTTTATATCATATACTGCACTTTAACTCTTGCTTCTTTTTAATAATTGCATTTCCTTTCTCCTAAGATGACCTAAGACTCTTAATAATGACTTTTTAATCCCTCTGCACTTTTCTTTACTCCTTTTTCTCTGTTCTTTACATTATTTTCTATTGATCTATATTCAAGTTTAGTGGCATTTTCTTCTTCCATGGCCAATGTTTTCTTTAAGTCTCTTTCAAGATTCCTTTTTGAAATGCAGGTATTATATCTGAACTTTCTGGTTCTTTTTAATAGTTTCCAGTTTTCCCTTTATTTGCTCACCTATTCCCACATTATAACCATATTTCTTAAAGTTCTGAATATACTTTTTGCTTTGAAGTCCTTGTCTGCTAATTTCAACTTCTAGATCATCTAGGGAGCTATTTCTATTAACTGCTTTTTTTGCTTTCCTTCCTTCCTTCCTTCCTTCCTTCCTTCCTTCCTTCCTTCCTTCCTTCCATTACAGGTCACATTATCTGGTACCCATGACCAATAATTTTTGAATTGTATTTGAATGTTGTGTACAATATGATATTTTGTATAGCTCTGGCTTCTATTATCTTTCTATTTATATAATGAAATTTTATTCTAGCAAATAATTGAATTACTGCTTGACACCACAGCAGGTTGGTTGTATGTTTCAGTTTTGTCCTTCTTTGTAGAATTAATCTCTTAGTCCTGGACAATCATTTATATTTCTAAGGTATAATACTTCTAAGTTTTAAGGAAAGTCTTGAAACAGTTATTAAACCAGTATAACTTAGTAAAACTCAAACCCTTTTTCTCTCCTTCATCAGCTTTTTTAGCCTATTAGTTGTTTCGTTTTTCCAGGTCTTTGTAGTACTTAGAAATCGATGTTGAAAACTACACTAGAATTACAGTGTCCATAGATCCTCCTCTCCAAGTGGACTGCATGTTCCTTATGAAATGTGTTTCCCACCATAAAAAAATTCACTCATCATATATAGGAAAGTGTATCTCTCTATTCCACTGACTAAATATAATTAAATTGAACTGAACATTCTATATGAGTTAAATAGTTATAAATAAAGAAAACTAACTTTAGGAACTTGTTTGGGAGACAAAATAGCCAAAACAATTCTAAGCAATTCTCAGCAATGCTGAGACCATCACAACACCTGACTTCAAATTATGCTACAGAACTATAGTAACAAAACTGCATGGTACTTGTGTAAAAACAGACACACCAAGGAACAGAACAGAATAGAAGACACAGGGAAAAATCTACACAGATACAGACATCTGATCCTTGATTAAGGTGCCCAAATATACATTGAATACATTGCTGGTGGAGTTGCAAATTGGTGCAACCACTCTGGAAAGCAGTATGGAGATTCCTCAGAAAGCTTGGAATGGACCTACCATTTGACCCAGTTATCCCACCCCTTGGTTTATACCCAAAGGACTTAAAATAGCATACTACAGTGATGCAACCACATCAATGTTCACAGCAGCTCAATTCACAATAGCTAGATTGTGGAACCAACCTAGATGCCCTTGAATTGATGACTGGATAAAGAAACTGTGGTATATATACACAATGGAATATTATTCAGTCATAAAGAAGAATAAAATTATGGCATTTGCTGGTAAATGGATGAAGTTGGAAAATATCATGCTAAGTGAAATAGGCTAAGCCCAATAAAACCAAAGGCTGAAAGTTTTCTCTGATAAGTGCATGACAATATATAATGGGGGGGGTAACACGGGGAAGAGAAGAATGAAGGAACTTTGGAAGGTGTAGAGGAAAATAGAGTGGAAAGGGGTGGAGAACAGAAACATAGTAGAATGAAACAGACAGTATTACCCTATGTATATGTATGATTACATGAATGGTGAGAATCTACATTGTGTACAACCATAGAAATGTAAAGTTGTACCCCATTTGTGTACAATGAATCAAAATGCACTCTATAAAAATAAAAACAGATTTTAATGATAATTAAAAAGAAAAGATAACCTTTCAAACAAATGGTGCTGTGAAAATTGGTTATCCATATGTAGAAGAATGAGACTAGATCCTCACCTCTCATCCTGCACAAAAGTCAATTCACAATGAATCAAAGATCTAAGAATTAGACCAGAAACTGAAAATCCTAGAAGAAAACATAGGGTCAACCCTTGAACATATAGGCACAGCAACAACTTTCTCAAAGGAACCCTAAAGCTCAGGAAATAATACCAAGAATTAATAAATGAAGTGGCATCAAATTAAAAAGCCTCTTCACAACAAAGGAAATAATGAAGAATATGAAAAGAGAACCTACAGAATGGGAGAGGATTAATATCCAGAATATATAAAGAACTCAAAAACTTAACTCCCCTCCAAAATAACTCAATTAATAAATTGGCAAGTGATCCAAAGAGACTTTTCTCAAAAGAAGCAATAAAAATGGAAACTGCTTGGGAGACTAGTGATATGTGATATTTTCAATTATGACAGAGCCACTGAACATGAGGTAAAGAATATAAAGAAAATGGGTAACTCCATACTTGCCATTTTTTAGGCCTATTCTAAGACAGGTGTTTACTAAGTAACTTCCACAATATTCATGGCAATTTTTAAAAACAAATAATATCACAATCTTGCAGATGGCAAAACTATAGATCTAGGTAATCAGACTCCAGAGTCAACTCCCTATAACTCCCTACTCTGAATGAGATCAGATTCATTCACAGTGCTTATCACTTATTTTAAGAGTATGCATCGTCTGTTAATGTTCTCCTCCATCTCTCACATTAGCAACTTGTTTTTTCTGTCATATCAACTTGCTTGATATGACATCCTTCTATAAAATTCTTGCTCATTTCATGGAACAGCAGCAAAATGGAGACCAACAATGGAGGCAGTGAATAATCAAAAATACTTCTGGAATCAATGAACCTGAAACAGACTGCCCATTTCTAACCATCGTTCTTGTTCTTGCCTTTAGAATTATTTTCAAAGTCATCTGTTCCAGAGAACCTCTAGTGTTTAATGGGGCCACCTATCCTTCCACTGGGCCAATTACCCTAGCAAACTGGTATAACACACCAAATATTAATTATTAGCTCTTATGTCTCAACACTGTAGGTGTGGCAAACAAATGAAGAGTGAGACAAGGTCTTTAGCTACAAGCACATTACACTTTGGTTAGGAAGATTCTTATCCATCTTACAGTTGAAAATCATCCAATTTATGCATGCATATATTCTGACATGTTGTTTTGCTTTTCTTTCTTCTTTGCAACAATTTTTTGTTATTCATTTCAAGATTCTAACTGACTTCCTATTGGTACCCAATCCTGAGAACTCCTGGCTGACTGGAGCCCTGTGATCCTGGCTGTGTTCTTGACTATTGGGTCCTTTCAGATTCAGTCCTTACTGAGTCTTATCCAACCTTACTCACTCAGCTTGTAATCAACTTAACTTTTAAGTCTTTGTACACATTAGGTAATATTTGTCCTCTGAGCTCCCAAGGGGCTGTGGTAACTGCCCAACGAGGAAGCCCTACCCTTCATTATTCAGCAACAGCTTGAAGAGTATTCTAATTCTAACCTTCCGCCCTCTGACAGACCAGCTGCATCAAAGGCTGTGTTCCCCTGTTTGTTTTTTTCCTGCAGCAGAATCACCATTTCTATGTAATTTATTCAAGTAAATCACCTATTAGGAAACTAAGGACTTTAGGTCCAAATTTTTAAAACATGTCTATGTATGAATCACGGTGAATCTTAACTGGATTATGCCTTATATAGAGTCAGGACTCATGTGGTCCCTTTTTCTTTACCCTCTGGATCCCTCCATGCTGTTCAGGGGAAGTTGCTGGCTTTTGAACTAACGGTTTGAAAATGAAGGCATTTTTCTTTTAGGGAGAATAGTCCTTCAGTGATTTAAACAACGAGGCTTGTGATCAAAATAATTCATAAAGGAAAAGATTTATGAAGTGACTTCACTAGCACACAATGCATTTTTTAAACTTTGTTTTTTAAATAAATCTGTCAGTACACAAGCCAAGACAACACATCTGAATGCAATATCAGTGGACACACCCTGATTCTCTTCTCCTTTGCTTGCCCCAGACTGGAAGAAAAGGGAAATGCTTCTCATTGTCTTTTTATTTAATGGAAGTCAAAAAATATTTTAAGTGCTAGTTTTTTGAAAAGACTTTTAAAACTTGTGCATACTGTCGTTTCATACAGGAAAACCTCCTTTAAGAAATGCACTTTCCATCACCACTTGTGCTTGTTTAAGAAAATAAAAAATAAATAAAGAAGCCTAACTTATAATGAATCCCTCTGGCATAAGGGAGCCGGTTCTAATCTCCCTTTATCAGGTTTGAGTGATAGTTCTGCTCAATGAGTATTGACAGGGCCGTCCTGTTTCTCAGGCTTTCGTTTCCCTCAGTTGGAGAAGGATACAGTGCATTTTCACATTCTCAAAGTCTGCAGTTGTTTTTATATAAGAAGCAATTTGCTTGGGTCACGTCAGGTCGAATGGGATGCCTGCCCAGCTCTTGGTTTTAAAGGAAAAACATACAGAAAGACACAAAAACACAGCAGTTTCCTTCATTAAATTCCACTCTACCTGCCATGGGCTTCTAGCCACAATGGAATTTCCCACCCTGGCCTAGCCTAGCCTAACTTTTATTTTTAGGGATATTTTTCCCCTTTAAACCATATGAGCTTTCTTTCAAGTGAACTTTGAGGTAAGGTTTATTAAATGATAGAGTAATTGCCTGGTTTAAAAAGAATCAGATGTAAGAAACAAATGCCTAGTGACCTTCCACAATAATGCTGGATAACCTCCCCTTCAATAGCAGTCTTCCAAAAAAACCGTTCATAACCATCACAGCAATGCAGGTCATGTGATTTAAAATTAAAACCTGAATCATGAAAAGAATAGGGCATGGCATCTTTTCAGCAGTATCTCTACTTACCTAATCACATTAGATAGAATTTTGGAGGGAAAAAAAAAAAGAATTTGAGTAGCTAGAAAAACAAGGAAATACAGAGGGGATTGGGGTGGGGGGAGAACATACACTTTTGGACTTCTCTCTTCTGAAAGCCATTTATGCTTTTGCCCATTGCCTAGGGGCAATTGATTTAATCAGGATTGTTCATGTGGATTATCTAAAGTATGAAAAGCAACAGGGAGAACTTCCCAAGAAATTCAGGCTGGGTCTGCTACAAAATACTTGGTTTGGGGCCTGGCCTGGAACTAAGTAGACTGCTCACATTGTACTCAGGGTCCTAAGAAAAGTGGCTGAATGCCTCTATAATTCTTTGTCCCTTTGATCTACTTCAACATTTGGTGTCTCTTGGCATTGGGAAACTCATGAAAATGACCCTGCCTAGTTAACTGATTCATAGTCTGGGGACAAAAAAAAAAAAAAGAAAGAAAGGAAAAGAAAAGAAAAAAACAGGTCTAACAACGAGGGAGGAAAATGTGCCTTCTTGCTATCTTTGCTCCACATAAATATAGAAAGATGTGATTTGGGGGATGTGAATCCCACCCTCTCTGCACTTAGTAATAGCCTTGTCAAAGCCAAATGGCGGCCTAATGTCAACCTACTCTCTTTAACATATATCAGATTGGCTCCCTCCTCATTATTTTCAAGCTCTATTTTGCATAATTTCCCTTCACATGAAGTTTACTTCTTAGGCATGTCATTTGCTCTTAGCACACTTATTTTCTTTCACCTATTTCAGCTTTTTATCCTCAAACCCCTGATTCCTTGTTAAGGTTCATTGTCAAAGCAGCCATTCCTTTAGCATCACAGCACTTTTATAAACCAAAGATTAAAGATTAGTTCACTCTGCCTGGCTTCCAAAACTATTTGCTGCTTGAGACCATTTCATGAGTATTCTACTCATGAAAATAAACAAAAACTTGCCTATCATGTGAATTTAGAAAAGGGAAAGCACAACTCCAGGTAACAAACTCTACAGAGGCCAAAATTACTGTCACATGACAGGCAAGTTTTCCTCAAGGATGCTGTATGAATTCTTCTCTGCCTCCCATGGGCTTCTTGCCACAGTGGAATGGCGGCATGGATTTCATGGATGCTACCCTTGCATATGCTATCACTTCATCTTAAGTACAGGACTCTGCTATTTAAATGGATGCCATGTTCTCCAGTAAAACCAAATGGTTTACCCTGACATTTAATTGTGATTTGGTGACTTTAGAATTCTTTTTAACTCTAAAGTAAACGTTCATGAGACTCATGAACTCCATATCTAGACAATTAACCTAAACATTTCAGCCATTCCCCGAGGCTGCATGTGATCTCTCACAATCCCCTGCAAAACGTGAGATTTTAAAACCACTGTTCAGTTTGTGGTTGTGCTATGAGAATAAAGCAACATCATTACTTATGGTGACTCCCCCTCAAACATTTCAGTGAACTGGGATACGAGGAAACCTTTCCTGTACTTTAGAGAGAGCATTAGGATTACTCCTGGTAACCAAAGAGCTAAGAGCCTGTAAACACACCAAACTCCTGAAGGAAAACTGAATTAGACAATACTGTAGTTTAGAGATAACAGGAGTACAGTACCCATCTGTTACTGTGCAGCCAATCATTATAATAAAAAATAACCAAAGGACAAAGAGAAACTATATTTGTGTATCATTTTCCTGAAGTGGAGCTTGAACTGGGTCAGTTGGAAATAGTTCTCATAGGTCTATTACTCTTCTCTGTGCCCCCGGCTCCCCACCCCCACCACCAACACATATCCTACCTGTAAGCCTACATGTAAGTGAGAAAACTATGGTAGCTATAGTTTTTGTGTAGTGTCACACACACAGAAAAAGAAAGAAAAGAGGCTTAGAGCAAGTAAAGATAAATGTACAGTGGTAAATATACAGAACAAGACAGGATTACTTAGGAACCTGTAATAGAACTAATCTTGCCTAATAATCTTATAAATGATTCATTTACCATAGGTTTTTACACTATGCCTGGCATAGAGTAGTAGCTCAATTAAATTTGTGCTGAAAAAATTATGGAGAATAATCTAGAACAAGAAGTATACAATAAATTATCCAAGTGTGTGGACTGAAATAAGTTTTTCTGAGTAGGTAAAAATTAAACTGAAAGGGCACAGTGTTCAAGGATGCAGAAAGGTGGCAATGTAAATGTGGACAACCAAAATATTAAAATACATGAACAGATTACTTGAAAATCTTAACCAGAAAAGGGCTTGGAGGTCACAGTTCTTTAAGGTAAAAAGGGCTTCAGAATAATAAAACAATGAAAATAAAATTTGTACTTCTTTATGTCACTCTTTACACTTAAGTAAAACCCTTTGTACTTAAAAGTACTATGTTCCAGAAACATAATAGCCCAGGGTCTCTTAAATGGAACAGTCATTAAAGAAGTCAAACTAGACTTAGTAGAGAACAAATTATTTTCTGATACCATAACAATGCACTGAAAATGAGAAAATAGGAATGAATGTGGTTGTTAATACATGTTATTTAGCAGGACTGGGGCTGCCATGTCTTAGCAACTGGCTGCTATGGCAGCTTGCTAATATGTCTAATCTTTCCCACGATCTGAGCTTGTGGGCTAGCGATCTTATAACTCTGGATATTTACATTCACTTATCCATTCAAAAAACTTTCATTAAGTGCCTCTTCCAGCTGTACTAGTCTTGTAAGCCCAGAATGGATCCTTTAGATACTGTGACTACCCTAGAGACCCCATGCTTCCTTTGTCCCTTGTATTCTTTGATCTTCACTGGAGTTATCTATCCTGACTACACAT
Source organism: Sciurus carolinensis (assembly GCF_902686445.1). NCBI lineage: Eukaryota > Metazoa > Chordata > Mammalia > Rodentia > Sciuridae > Sciurus > Sciurus carolinensis. Next base: position 78,120,943 of record NC_062221.1, on the reverse strand, counting down.
CCACACCCCAATCCTATCTCCTTTCCAGCCCATTTGTCTTGATTTATTTCACTTCTCTGTATGGTCTATCTCCCTGGAAGGAGCAAAGAGGCAGTATCATTTTAGCAGTGGCCAGAGTGTTCCCTGAAGTGGAGCTATATGAACCCCATACACATTGTCTTGTTGAAGTATAATGTACTTTCCACAAACAAGAAATCATTTGATTTCCCTTGCCTCAGTAGAAATATTACAAGTTAACAGTGGTTCTTCTGTTATAAATCACAATATTTCTATAGCATGATGAAAGAACTCTAACATACCTGTTAGACTTTCTTCCTACAAGTTGCCTATTACTTCTAAATATAGTTCATTCATCTGGCAACAATGATGATTAGCTATTTTTTTTTCTATATACAGAGAGAAAGAAGTGTGATCTTTGCTTAGAAAAACTGGGTAAGTGGTGATAGGTTTCAAACCTTTTCCTTATTTGGCAATCACGGTTCAGTTATCAAGAACTCTGAGTTCAGAATCTAGGAACAGTCATTCTTTAATCCTGTGATTTTACCAATGTTAGGGATTGGTAAGTGGTTGAAGACTTCTTAAATAAAAGAGGAGGCAGTGTTCTCTTCCTTTGTAAGCAAAAAGTCAGTGTATTAGAAGGGGTTTTAGAGCACCCGAATTCATGAAAACCACTGGTTTTCTTTCTTAAAACTTTCCAAGGCACATTCTTAAGAAATAAAACAGACTCTAGAGAATATGTTGTCTCATATTCTATGTTCTATTCATGTTCTATGGAAATCCCATAGAACAATGCTTTTCTGACACACATACTACCAATACCTTTTCCTATGAAATGTAAATTCTGAAAGTAGATATGGAATAGGTAAGATAATTTTTAAAAATTTGCAGAAAGCAATACTAGCTTCTGTAACATTATAGATTATATATGACATGTGTAAATAAATAAAATGAATAGTTCTCTATTGTGTTTGAATTTCCCTCCTAAACCATAATCATCTCTCTTCAAATGTATATAAGAAGTTATTTTGCTAGATTCATGATAAGCATGGTACAATTTTAAACAAAATAATTTTTAAAACAATGAGTAATATACATAATTTTATTGTTTTTAGATACAGTGTCATTAGACTTGAAGACAAATATGCATTGAATCAAATTATTATAATATGAACCATAATATGATCGAATTGCCCACTACAAAAAGAAAAGGTCTATCTTATCCTTCTTAAGGTGACAGCCCTTTACTTCTCTTCTACAACAGATTTGGTGTAATCTCACCTCTAGTCAACAGCTATAGTGGGCATAGTAAAAATGTGCTGAGAAATAATATTCTTCATGAAAGAAAATAGTGAAATTTGACTTATTTATTATCAAAGTTCTTATGTTTTCTGGGAAAGTGTATTAATTAGAGGTAGCATTATCTGACAGCTAATGAAGAGTAGGAATCATCTGTTACAGGTCAATCATGCTTACAAGCAAAATAATATTCTCTCAACCTTCAAATGAAAATGGGGATTATAAAATACTTTGAGACTCTGTGAACATAACTGAGATATCTATGAATATTCTGTAAGTACTATATATTTTTAAGTATATTACAATTACAACATAAATGATTATTAAGTATGTAAACCACCCCCCTTTCCTCCCAGATCATTCCCTTTCCTAAAATCTAAAGGGTAGATTATTTTCTTCATTTACACTTTTGGGCAAGTATCTATTCATAGATGCTTAAAATCTAGGGCATCAGTTTCCTCCTAAATTCTAACATAATTTAAAGGACTTGAAGTGATGGTGGATTATAGAGTGTGACATGATATGGCCTTCACCTTTTATAGGCGGTGGTTTTCAGCTAGCTACTTAATTTCTCAGTTTCCCAGTTTCCTCGTCTGTGAGAAGGGAATAATAGTAGTATCTACCTCCTATGATTACTATGAGGATTAATAAATTCTTTTTCTTTTATTTCTTTCCAGTGCTGGAGAAAATCCAGGGCCTTGCTCATGCTAGGCTAGGGCTCCTCCACTGAGTTACATCTCTAGCCCTGGATTAATAGTTTCATGGTCAATATTAAACTGCTTTTTTTTTTTTTTTCAGTCTTTGGAAGTAGTTGAAATCAAAAGTTAAGCAGAGTTTTGGTTTCTTTGTTTGGCAAGTAATCTCTAATTTTCATTTCTGGGCTCTGACCCTCTAAAATCAATGGAGTGAAGCCTCGTTTGGGTAATTGCCATCTTTCTGCCTCAAAGCCAAGATGGGTTTACCTGTTGGTTTTAATTTTCACCAGGTCTCTCTTCAGCGAGGTACTACTAAGAATAAAATATCAAAATTAAACTATTTGAGGCAGGTAAATGTTGAAAGGGGAATTTATTTGTTAAGTCAATAGCACTGTGCTGGCATGGTCTGCCTTTCAGAAAGATCATCATAAGTAGACCAATCAATAAATAAAATGTATGAAATATACATCTATGCAGAATCTTAGAAAACTTTCTCTAACACATAAGTTATTAAGGGAAACTCTGAAGCCCACCTCTGTAATTTGACATTTAAAAACAGAACTCGTCATAGTTCTTGGGAAGAACTTAGCTTTGTTCTCAGCTGGGAACTACTGACTTTTTTCAGGTCAGATTAACTTTTTCTCCAATCCACTGAAAACAACAACAAACAAACAAACAAGTGAGCAACAACAACAAAACAGCAATTCACGTTCATGCCAGTAATGTGTACCACTAATTCAGGGTAGAGGTCGTGTAAATGACAATGCATAGGAGTCATTTACTACCTAGCCAACAAAAATTATCAGATCCAATATATCAATACTGCTGCTATTGAGAAACTCTATAATATAATATAATCAGATATCCCAGAGTTATTAACCCTAAACTATCAAACACATGAACATTTAAGAAACTCAGCATATGGGATGGTCAGAGTTGAAAAATATGCCCTAGAGGGAACATTACTTCAAATATATATCTGGACAAGTCGGCATACAGTGCTAAAGAAACTGGTAAAATGAATTATTTCACAAGCAGTTGTTTGGTAGCTAGTTATGCTAAATAATATAAACAGATGATTTTACATTATTGAACCAACAAAATTTTTTGAATTGTAGGGAGTTGTGTGTCTAAAATATGAAGTCATGGACTATGCAAAATTATCCTGTTATGGAGATATTTTGAAATGTTTTATAAAAAGCAAGGAACACATTAAAAAAAAGCTAGTCCAAATGAGTTATGAAAAGTTACACATCCTTTTTTTAGGACAGATTTTTTTCTACACATAGTATTTTCCATATGTAACACAAACATTCATGTGTGCAGAACATAAGACCACACTTCTAACTTCACTCTTCTCTCAGGGTGAATTGTGCTAAAGTTATGAGTTTCAGATCATTTCTGTACAAGAGTCATTTTCAGTGAGGGGAGTAAAACATGAATTCTAAGGCAGGTATGAGATTTATGTTTTAAATAAGCCACAACTATTCTGTGAACATTGAAACCAGCACCCACTCCACTGTTAAAGAATGTTGGTTATATATGCAAAGGAAGAGCTAATATAACTGAAATTTGAAAATGAAGAAAATCCAATTTGCAAAAATTATTATTAATATGGCTGAAATCCAAATATGTGACATTTTATTTTCTTAAGGGTTTCCCTGTAAAAGGCAATGCATATTTTCCTGATGAAAGAGGATGCCTGAAACTGATATTCAGGAAAGAATCTGGGCACCACCAGTGTGTGATGATGTTTCAGATTTACTCATCTCTCTGCAATTACCCTCTTGCTTTTGAATTTTACTTGGGTTAGTGGTATCAGGCTTTAAATGTATTTAGGGCCCCGGAAAAATTGGCTTTTATTTCTTTGTATGTAGAACCCTTAGGTATTGCTTCTAGGTGGGCACTATAGATGCATGTTTCACTGAGTGGAAAAAGAGGTGCAACACCTGACTTGGCCACACAGTGGATGGAAACTCACAAATTTCTGAGAGGCCAATATCTTTTACCCTCTATTTTTCTATTAAATGTCTATATTTAGCACTAAGATATTTGTACTTTAAGGGGGAGTTCTAGGATCAGAGGAATGGGGATGGGGAGGGTAGAGCTAGGTCTAGGTTTTCAAAGCAGTTCAATTCAAAATAGTTAAGCACCTACTACCAGGAGACCACCACTAAAAATAACTTCTGGGACTAGGCACAGGAGAGGTTTAGAAAAGGAGAAGAGAAAAATGAAAGGGAAGTAGCACTGTGAAAGATGCAAACAAATTTTTATTTCTGTTCTCAAGATGCTTACTTGCAATATTGTTTTAGAGAGAAAGATTAATGCACTTAACATAACTAAAGCACAATAAGAAACAGAATATGAGGTGTAAAGATGAGTAGTGGAGGCAAGATGATGTGGGTAGCATGTCTCTTACATCTTTTCCAACTAAGAGACAATAAAAGAGACAATGGGTCAAATACAACCTACTCTAGTTTCTCTATTAGTTCCATAATAGAGTTACAATTCCATTACAAAGAACTTCAAGGAACTGTTGACATTTTTGTTGCCCTGTAGTTTATTGTCTCAAGTATAGCTTGAAACACAGGCTCCACGCAGAGATGTCTGCTCTAATGGTATTTGTTGACCTGCATTATGTTAGGGTTAGCCTGAATAAACGAAGACAAACACTACAAGGAATCAGTTAGACTATTGGTAAACAGGCGCCCATTATTTTTACAACCTTTTAATTTTTTTAACCTAAAGATTAGAAACTTAAAGTAGAACATTATCCTCAAATTACCTTGTTTTTATGCGAAACAGTAATATTTATTGAAAATGCTTCTCTAAAGCCCCAAATGAGGATATGCAGAAGTGGATTTACTGTGAATTTAATGGAGCAGCAATGCTCTGGCACTGTGAAAGGGCCCTCCCTTCATTTACTGACCCCTTCCAAGGTCCTGTACTTAATTTCAAAATCATAGTTGTGCATTCTTTTTTCTTAAAGGGGGTCCACAAGGTAGTTTAAGCTTCTGGAAAAATCTTGACCCATTTGGATGTAAAATAATCTGGAAGGGATCAGACCTGACAGCTCTGAAAGACCAATTCTGAGGATACAAAATTCCTTTCATAAGCATACCAGTTCAAGTACATTTTACAAAGGTATCCCCCCTATTGTTACTACCCCCACCTCTGCTAAGGAATAAGTGCTGTTTGCCTCACTGTTACAAGATGATTAGATACTTTAAATAAAATCTGTCCATTCAGTGACTGGGAAAAATCACAGTATTAAAAAAAAAATGATGAAAAACTCAGAGGCAGAAGACAATTCCCAACAATAAAAAGGTATGCTAAAGAGACTCACAAAATGTTTCACTAGAAGAGCAATAATCAGTATCCACGGCTAAGGGATACATACATCAGAAAAAGAGCATAGAAATTCTCTCAACACCATTTATAGTAGTACTGACTGAAGAGTGTGGTAAGTTTATGCAGAGTGTGGGAATTTTTACCACTAGTAACACCACGTATCTGTTTTTCTGGTTTCTGAAAACCCCAAATAAATCCCACAAGCACCTCTAAATCCCACCATGGAATTCTCACACTTCTGAGTAAGAAGTTCAGAAGAGAACTAAAACTTGGATTCACTATGTCTGAGTGCAGTCTCTCCTATAATCTCTTGTCCCAATTTTTAAAAGAAAACTGATAAAAATCAATTCAAGAAAAAAATGACTGAAATTGCCACCAAAGGAATATTCAAATGAAAAAAAAGTTAAATTGTTCATAACCAGTTCCTGTTAATTTTTTTCTCCCCTTACAAATGGAGTAAGAATGCTTTCAAAAAAAAAAAAAAAAAGTAAGTCCTATCCCATCTCATAAAGTATCCACTCCGATAAGCAGGAAGTTTATTAGAAGAGCTTCTCTTAGTTACTTGGCAAAATACAATTTTTAACGAGAGGACTTACTTGGGAGGCAACATAAAGAATTAAACCTTACAAATCTTGTGAGTTAGACTTACCTGAGGGACATGCTGGCTAGAGGGCGCAAAGTGGCCCTGCAACCCAGGAACAGGCTCAAGGAACAGTTTGCCCCACTCTGCAGGCAATGGTGTTCCAGGCCCAGGCATCACAAATCAACTTGAGCTCCAAAGAAGCCAGGGGCAGCCAGTTCATAATAGGGCAGTGCCTGGCATACACATTCAATTATTCTCTCCATCCCTTCACATTTAAACTTTGTTTCATTTGTTTCTCTATTTGCCTCTAGAGGAAACATGGTAGTATAACAAGAGTACAGGTGCTGGGTTTTTCCAACTTGTTTCTTAGTTCAGGCTCTAAGAACCATTGTTTTTGGATGTATAGAATGTGCTAACAATTCTTCCTTAGCTCAGATTTTTCAAAGCTTGAGTAAGCATCACCTGCCTCAAAATGGCCTGGGGTAAAAATATAGGGTCCTTTCCTGACCTATTAAATGAGAAATCTCTGTAGGCTAGAAAGTCTTGGAAACTGCAATTTAAATATACTCCCAAGTGATTTATGTACACACAAAAGTTTTAGGACAGTATCCTCACTTGTCCTGTGTCAGGACTAAATAAAACAAAGGAGGTGCAACGGACCTGTGAACTGCCCATCAACACACGTGTCTACCTACTCTCATTAGTGTTACTCTGCAGGTAACTCAAAGCACCAAAACAAGGACACAGGACCATTTTCCCAAAGATCTTGCTTCAGCCATTCCCTGCTATGCCAGCAGCATTCCACTTTATCTTCAGGTGGGCAGGACAGGTTCACTGGTGGGCTAGGGCTAGAGCAGAGAGTTGCAGCACAGGCAAGACTTCTGTAGAATTTCATTTATGTAACTGTACCTACCCCACAGGGTAATATAAGGATTAATCCTATTTGGTAATTTACTGTGTGTAAAAATGCCTTGAGCCCTTGGAGGAAAGTGCTATATAAATGTAAAATATAATTATAATAATAATAACCTCGACTATTTAACTGATCAGTGAATTAGCCAGAAGATTTAGGCTGCCAAGGGACAAGGCTGAAACCATTATAAGTAGAACACTTTACATCATCATATCTCATACCTGTTATCACAAAAGGGGAAACAAAGGGTGAAAATTAAGATAAATCCATGTTCTCAACTGATTTAAATGACAGAGGATCACAGTAATGTTTTATGAAAGCCAGGAAATGCAGAAATGACAGTTGCATTGTAATTCTAACTCAGCCACAAGTCCTGAGGTTTTATACACTTTGCTCTTCTATTTGTATGGAAAATATCTCATCAGTGCAACATCTAAAATTTAGCATTATTAAGACACTTGACTAATGCTTTTGCTTAGTTGAAATATGTTCATAATTTACCCATATTAGTAGATAATGCTTTTTCTATCTGAAGAGTGTCTATATTATTTTATGAAGTTTCAGGTAGGCTTGAATTAGTTGTTTATAATCATTTTGGCTCCCCATATACATGCCTTAAGAAATGCACCCTAAGAAAACTGTGTGTATTTTTAGATGGGCATTTAGGAAACTAAACTAAAAAGTACAGGAGATACCTTTTCTCCCCAGGAAGAAAAGATGTTAGTACATAAACTCACATGTGTTCAGCTGTCCTCAGTTCTTACATATTTGTTTTTATTTATTTATTAGTTCCATGGAGATCCTTCCACCAAAAGCTCAAGGGGCCTGCACCCAGAACTTTCATATACTGAACATGAATCACTTCTTAAACCACAAAAGCAAAAGAAAAGGCTATAGAAATCTTAATGGGAAAGCTCCAGATGCTCAAAAGCAATTGTTTAGTTACTCTACTTAGTTATGCATCATTCAAAACACTTTCTAACAATCCGGCAAGAAAGGTTCTTTTGTGAAGAACAGGCTTTGGGGCCTTGGACAAGTTTTAATTCTAGTTGTTTCATAGCTCACATACAAAATAGTCTCCGTGTGTATGTAAGGAGGTCCCGTACTTCCATGCAGTAATGTTTGCAGTTAAGTATTTTTAAAGGGAAAGAAAACAAAAACCACAAGAGCATGTGGTACCTTGCTCTATTTCAAATTATTAACTCCTAGCTTCAAAGGCTTAATTTTAAAAAAAAATTTCAGTTCTGAATGAGTAAAAACAGGTGTAAACCAATGTGAATGAGTACTAGGAAATACAGTTAATCAGTATAACTCAAATTATCTTATAAAATTGGAAATTAAACTTCAACCTGTCTTTAAGGTTGGGTGATGGATGAAGATATGAAAGAATGAAGTGGAAAAATAAAAAAGTCACAGCTGTAACTGATTTACTTTGCTTGAAATAGTAAAGATTAGAAGTGTCTTTTGATTTATAGAAAACTGGCATGGGATACATAATACTTAACACTGTAAAGTATTCCAAATGTGATGTGTGCTTAAACACACCATGCATAACACACATCAAAAAATACAAAAATATGGGTGTTCTGGTAGAGTTTCTGGCTTTTAAAGTCTGTGAGGGAGAAGAAACAAATGGGCATCTGATAAACTGCTTCTGTGGGGGTCACTAGCAAAGAGCACATCCACTTAAGTGCCTCCATAATAATTTTGTTAAAAACGTTTTAAAAAGTCATTTTTTTGGCAGATATTTTTCCTTCTGTATCCCTAATACCAAAGCCAATGCCCTGGTCTTCTAGTCACATTGGAAATTTCTTGCCCTTGCATCGCAAGCCCAGCTGTACTCATCAAAGTGGAGAAACTGGACAGCGTTGTCTGAAAGACACAGCTTGGGATAATTGCTCCTTGTAGTTCCCCTGTCAATGAATATTATCATATTCTTCTCACGAATAAGGTTACTGTACTTTTTTGAGGGGGGGGTATTTCTGCACACTTAGCCACTAAGCACATTACCGTTCCTTGAATGAAAGGGACTAAATGTGACAGTACAACTACATCGTAGCATTCCCAACATTCTGTTTTAGAAGCCTCTGTGGGCATCTTTAAAAATAAATTTTTATGTGTCCAGAAGAAGTAAAATGACAATGATTTTTTTACTTGATATTACTGTTTTTCATAAGGAGGCTAACTGGGACATATCAATGGTAGGTCACAAGGGAATTAAGAAATCACATGAAGCTACAAAACATAATGTTACTGAATTTCTTTCACCTAAATATACCATGGAACCCTCTGACATAATGTGTTTCTTTTCCATCAAGTTTAGGCTGAAGCATAGCTCTTATGTTAAAGAGAAAAACCATGCTTTAACTGGCAAGTGATCCAAACCTTGACTCATTAGATTCTCTTTAAATTTCAATATAACTCAAGAAGGAATAAAGCTCAAAGCATTTCAGTCACTAATAACAACAAAATCAGCAACAAAATGATGATATTAATATCAGCTATCAATTAACTATTAGATAGTTCAGATACCATGGTGATTGCATGCATTAATTCATTAAATCGTCATAACGTTCTACCAGTTTATAGTATTATTCCTCCCATTTTATTGATAAAGAAATAAAGTACAGAGGGATTAGAAACTTGCTCAAGACCACATAGTGAGGGACAGAGGAAGCCAGCCAACTGCTACATGATGAATACAGTCAGTAGTCCCCTCTTATCTGCATGGGGTATGCTCCATGACACCAGGGGATAAGCTGAAACTACTGAATGTGCTGAACCCTATATATACTACATTTTTTTCCTGTATGTACACACCTATGATAAACCTTCACCCTTTCACTTAAAGAAGCTCTTATGGCTTCTCTTTGGCATATCTGAATTGCTAGCATCATACTTTTGCTCTTTGGGTCCCTTATTAAGTAAAGTAAGTTTTACTTGAATATGAGCACTGATTAACATTACTGTTGATCTGATACCCCAGAGGACTACTAAGTGACTAACAGGTGGGTAGCATATACAGCATAGATGCATTGGGCAAAGCGATGATCCACTTCCAGTGGAGCAGCAGAAGATTTCATCACATTACCCAGAATAGCAAACAATCGAAGACTCATGGATTGGTTATTCTTGTAATTTTCCATTTAATATTTTCAGACTGTGGTTACCCCTGATAACTGAAATTACAGAAAGCAGGAAACACAGATTGTGGGGGGGCTACTGTATTTGGATTCCTGAAGTATTTGGCTTCCTTCCCTCCTGAAGCTCTTCCAACTAATCAGCTTGTGGTGTTCATTTTTCACTCTGAACACTTACATATACTTGTTAGCATATAGCCTGTTTTGAATAACATAGTATTTAAAAACTAGGCTCTGGAGTCAGTATATATAAAAAGTTAAGCTTCAGATATTAGCAGGTACTTAGCTCCTCTGTGCCTTTGTTTCCTCTTGTATAAAACAGTAATAATAACACCAATTTCATGTAGGTGTTGTGGTTAAAGGAGATATGCATATTAGAGCTCAATGTAAGTTAATGATTAATACTTTAATTTCTTATTACTAATTTTTATCTCAATACATATAATATCTTCCCCAGTAGACTGTATTTCTTCTCTGAAAAATTACCAATATGTCTCCTAATGTCTAGTATGAGGCTTGCCAATGTTCAATATATTGTTGAATTCTTAGAAATCCTAGGTAGCAGTGTAATAATGTATTGATTACTTTCATATTTATCACACTCTATCAGGTAATACTTTATATTTATTTATAATATTATAGTTATATAATATTTACACAGATATCTAAAATTTAGTGAGCTTTTACTACTTGTGAGGAACTCTGCTAAGTGCATTATGGCATTCATCTCCTGTAATTTTCCCTACAAGTCTGGACTAATAAACTCTAATAATCACTACTTAGTACACAGGAGGAAATAGCGGCTTATTAGATGTCATTCAGATGATAAGTGTTCAAAAATGTGAATTTTAAACACAACCCTATACTAGCTGCTAAAAAAATGAATTATGGTAGTTATTCAATAAATTATTGGGTTTGATGATGAATCAATCAAATGCTTAATTATTTCTGTCAACATAAAGTCTATGCTTGCAAACAATTAAGGTGGCCTATCCAATATCTTTCATTTATTAGTTAACTTTTAAAAAGACTATTGTAAGTCAGACACATGCCAAGTCCTAGGAATTAAAAAAATACTGAATCTAAAACTTTCTCCTCACAAGCAATTAAGATTTAATGTCAATTCACTTACGATACATTTTTTATGTCTACTCTTACTAAAAAATCAACATCTTCCTTTACCTGCCCACTCTTTCTTGTTTCTTCTTTAAGCCCAAGTTTTTAGTATGAAATTTATACAGATTTTTGCCCATAAGAAGCTTATATGTCAGGCAAGGTACCGTTTTAATTATATTTACTCTTCATTTTGAGTATATTTCTTTTTGCATATCTGACAAAGACTTTGAAGTGACAAAGAAGGCAAAGCAACCTGATTTTTTTTAAAAAAAAATTCTTTCTGTACAATCTTTTGTCTTGCAATATTGCTCATAATGGCTTAGAAATTTTAAAAGAAGGTTTTAGCTGTTTTGTTCTTTTTCAAATGGGCAAAATTTGATTTTTTCTTCACATGTTTGGATTGCTTTACAAAATTAACAAACAAGAAATAAGAGCATATTCAACCTTAAAAATACTGTCTCATTGGTACATTGGCATCATCAACTAATAAACGCATCACTCTGAAAACTGTTTCCATTATTTTTTTAAAAAGAGTTTAAAATGAACACATAGAAACTTACACAAAGTCAGGACCTGCTGTTTTAAGCAGAGAAAAAGTTTAAGGGTCCAGGGAAGACCTGAGCCATTGCTGTAATCACCTCTCTAGACAGCTACCAGATCCTGTTAAGTCTCCTGCACTCCTCACTGATAGGATGAGTGGCGTTTTGTCTGTGATTTTAAAACAATATCTATTTAGGCATTTGAAGTGGGTAATTCAAAAGTCTGTGTGTAGTTTCAGGTACATTCTGCAGAATCCTTATTCTTATATAAGTTTTATTGAGTTGATTATCTCAAAAGGAGGCTTACAATAAAAGAAAAACTTCTGAAATTGTTATGGTCTCACTTATGCAAAATTTACAGTGCAATGCCAAAGATTATTTGTATGGATCTGGAGTACATGAGCATAAGAATGATTTTAGAAAGTTAACATAATTATCAATTTATTAAAGACACATTTACTGTATAACTACTATATACTAGGCATTAAAATCAATGACCAAAATACAGAGAACTATAAACTTGGTCTGAAAAATAGTTTTGCGGGTATAGGTGGGACTAATGAGAGGAATGGAGAAAAGATAATAAAACAATAATAATCATGAGTGAGAGCCTATCATCCATCTAGACAATGTACTAGGTGCTTCATATGAGTTGCTTCATAACAATTCTGCAGGATCAGTAAATTTTTGTCTCAAAAATGAGAAAAGTCTATTTCTAATGAAATAAAACAAACTCTAGATCTTATTTTACATTCTTATAAAGGAAGTATTTTTGACCTGAGGAACAAAAAGATCAAATTTTTTGTTTATTTATTTGGTGGGGCTGGGGATTGAGCCTTGGACATTTTCTTTTTCCTGTTTTAGAAGGTAATGCTAGTGCTGAATTCATTTTAGATATGGCACCTCTTTGCTATAGTTTGGATTTGTAGTATCCCCCAAAGTCTCATGTGCTGAATGCTTTTTCCCTAACTGGTGGTCTGAATGAGAGGTAGTAGAAACTTCAGGAGGTGCAGCCTAGTTGGAGAAAGTAGGACACTGCAGGCATGCCTTTGAAGAGTTTATTTTATCTCAGGTCCTTTCCTTATTCCTCTATTTTTCTGGCCACCATGAGGTGAGCCACTTTGCTCCACTATGGCTCCCACCATGATGTTCTACCTCCAGAGGTCTAAAAGCAACGGGAGTCAGTTGGACCGTGAACTGAAGCCTCTGATACTGTGAGCCAAAATAAATCTTTCCTGCTTTAAGTTGATTTCCTCAGGTATTTTGTTACATAATGGAAAGCTAACACCATTCTTCCACTGATTAAAAACATCTACTTACAAGGATGGGGTTGAACTGTTTAATTATTCAAACTGATTTGAAGTATACCTCCAGTGGAACCTACAGGAATAAGTCATATCTGGCTTCTAAAAAAACCAGACTAGATCAGGTCACGGTTCTCTAATGTTTAAAAGGCATCTTTATGATTTCATTAAATGCCCAATAGAATTTCATACTGATTGACCATGATTTGCTCCTGAAAACTGAAGAGCTTCATCTCCTACTAACTTCCACCATATTTTACCACATTAGTGCCCTCACCATTCATTCCTACAGCTCATCAGATTGATCATAGTTTCAAGCTTCCATTCTCTTGTTCCTTCAGCCCAGACTGCCTCACCTTATTTTCTGTCAATTGAAACCTCACTCATTTCACCAACCTCTATTTGAAAGGTTACTTCCTTTCAGAGTTTTCCCTCTCACTTTCCTTAGAATCAACCATATCCTGATTCCTACAGCACCTTGACTTTTCTATAATTCTAAATAGCATCTACAGTTATATTGAAGCTGTTATTTATATATTTTCCAAGTTTTCTCTGCTTCTAGAATCCACACAGTTAACAGTCTGAGGGTATTGGCCTTAAATGTTTTCTACTGAGGTTTACCATCAAAAATAAGGAAATCAGCACACGGTTTTGATGGACTTGGCCAGGTAATGATGCTCAAACATTACACTGCCATAACCAATGCTCAGCAACTTTTAGATAAATGAGAGAGTTATTCAGTCAATTCCTCCTCACTTTTATTTCATTCAATAATTTTATATGCTCACAGAAGGAACTAAAGGCTGCTTTACAAAAATGTTCTCTGTTTCCTCTGAATAAAAGTCTTACAAATCAATGGGATAAGTAAGCCAAAATCTGTTGTATGACAATGGCTGTTATTGAATCAAACAAACAATGGTACATCTATGAGTGCAGACCATGCTAGAGTAAGGAAAACTGGTCATAAACTGAGAAAACTGAGAAATGTACCAGCTCACTACTTAGCATCACTGCCACTGTATGAAGTCTTTCCTTATTTATTGAAGGTCTTACGCTAGTATATGTCCTGCAGTACTGAAGAAAAACATATGAATAGCCTGCTTAAACATACTATTGTTAAAACATACAAAGCAATTGAATAGCAATGCAAGGTATAAACAACTAACATTTACAGAGCACTTGAGTACCCTAAACAAGGTAGTAGATTTCAAACATAACAGTATCACATTAAGTCCTCATTAAGACACTAAGATTGCTCATGTTTATTCTCTTAAAGAAATTCATAGCTTGAGTATGAGAATAGTGACTAAATTCTCAGATGTCACATTATTAGATAGCTGGGGAGGCAGGATTAAAAAATCGTAAACTGTGGGTCTTTGCATTTACAGTACATTACACTCTTCTTAGATTCCACTTCTACACTAAGAGTTAAACCCAATATGGATTTGTATTTTAACGGAAGGGCTAATGGGGAAGTAGAACTTTAGACTTTGAAAGAGACAACTATAGCTAACATTTATTGAATATTTACTACTATTCTAAACATTTTGCACACATTCACTCATTATCCTTACCACAATCTTTTGAAGGCCAGTGTTGTCATTATCATCATTACCGACTTTCTAGCAGGAGAAGGTTGGACCAAAGGGAAGATAAACTTTCATAAAGTTTCCAAAGCTAGCAGGCAGCTGTGAGGTTGGATTTCACAGACTGAAGCCCACAGAGTTTAATCATTATACTACTGTGTCTCATTAGGTTAAAGTTATTAAATAAAATGACTGAAATAAAGTTTCCAAACGCATGACCTGACACAAAGTTGGTCTTCATTAAATGTTACTCTCTCCTCTTGTTCCTTCAATATCTCAAATTCTGTAATTATAAGACAATAGTAATATCATTAGTTTTAACGTATATTTGTTTTTAAAAGACTTTAGATCTGATTTAAATTTAACAAAAATAAGGTAGTCAGTGTGGAATATAATTGACTGTATTAAACGATGTTGAAGATACTTAAAGGCATACAAAGTTTGCTCATAATACAGACTTAGTGACAAAGACAGGATAAAAAGTGTACCCAGTATTTTATCTAAAACACAAGGGACACACACACACACACACACACACACACACAAAGAATTAGAAAGTTATATCCCCAAGTTAAAGGTAGATTATTGTTGGATGAGTATGGGTGACTTTAATTGTCTTCAAGTAGTTTAACCTATATCTATTACTATGCCCCACGAATGCTTTCTATAAGGAAAAAAAAAAAAAAGAAGAAGGAAGAAGAATCACTGGGACAGGTAACCTGTTTTAGAGATAGATCACTGAGAGAAAAAACATCAGTAGGAGTGTGTGGGATTTCACCCTTATTTAGTGATGGAGATTGAATAAATCTAAGACTCTTCATTTCTAATTAGTGTGTTTTCTCTGACACCTATTTCCTATTCATTGGTTATCATTACTGAGGAATTAAAAAGGTATCCAGGAAGAAGTCTGTGGAGGAGGTTAGAGATGCTGACTGCAAATGTGCTGTCTACTGAAGCGTCCTGCCCCAACATCAGGCTTCTTAAGTTGTTCATTCAGACTGTTTGCTTCTGAGTCAAAGCTAATACTATATATGGCAGATTGTATTGCTTCCTCTAATTCTTTACTTTGCTCTCTAATAGAATGTTACATCCATACACTCTACCATATGACTTTCCTGTAACTCTCAGTACAGTGTGTGTTCCAGATCGGCTTTTATACAATCATAACAACACTAAGAATTCATTGAATTTGATATAGATACTTCAAATGGTGGAAACCACCATCACTCCAAAGTATGACTCTTAAGTTTCCAACCCTCTTTTTCCTTGTCTTCATGTACAGCAAAGATATTTAGATTTAACACATTCCTATGGGTTTTACCCAGGGTCATTTGTAATTTCTGTAGTGTGAACTAAAGTTTTACCCATTTTCTCTCTTAAGGCATATTAGAAAATGCAAATGTGTTTAAGTGTGTAGCTTTATTGTAGAAATAATCTGGTATTTGTTTAACTTTTTTTTTTTTTTTTTGGTACCAGGGATTGGACCCAGGGACACTTAACTACTAAGCCACATCCCCAGCACTTTTTATGTTTTATTTTATATTTATTTTGGGTATTACTAAGTTACTCAAGGCCTTGCTAAGTTGCTGAGGCTGGCTTTAAACTCACAATCCTCCTGTCTCAACCTCCTGAGTATCTGGGATTATAGGGGTATGCCACCATGCCTGGCTGTTTTAAGTTTTAAAAGAGTAACTCATATTGCATGTACTTCAGAAGTTATTACTAGTAATAATTCCTTGTAAACACATTTCACACATGATTAAAACACATATCAATGATGCTTAGTATTGGCAAAGAAAAAGGTCATTGGTGTAGAGACTATGTATACATCTATTCACTCATCCACCAAACAATTGAGCATATCTATGTATCAGACAGGGTTAGATTCAGGAGACTATGGGTGAATAAAATGCTGTTTCTCTTTCCAAATGTTATAAATATTGAGGTGAGCAAATGGGCTTCTATTTTTGGGAACCAGGCTTCCTATGGGTAATAATTCACTGGGAGTAGTAAACAGTAGAGAAGAAGGGGCTATGAATTAACTGATAGAAATAAACAAACTTGAATAGTTGACTAATTTGGGGTTCCCTCTGAAGAAATCTCAGGCAAGGTGTTGAGTGCAGGGAGTAATTCAAAAGGTGAATTCAGAAGGAAGGAGTAAGTGAGTAGAGAGACTGAGTCAGAGAGGAGGAAAGGCTATAATAAGGATGTGTCAAAGAGCATACAGTGTAGCAACTGAGGCTTAATTCTAAAATCTCTGAGTCTTGTACAAATGCCTCAAGAGGTATCCTCCTGAAAACAATGAACAGTAGGCTCCACTTTTTCAGGTCCTCCTGTGGTCCTTCTCCACCCACTATAGATTATGAGATCTCCTAGCATTGAAAAGATGCCATGCACCTGGGTACAGTGCTTCAGTTGGGAATCAGGATAACAGAGAATTGTTTTAGGGGTTGCTGAAATTACAGGGGGAACGGAGGGACTAGGCCAGGAGCATCAGAATCCTTATGCCAGAGTAGCCTATAAAGGCCTAGCAGGGGATAATATGCTGTGCAGTAGGATGCAGCACCCCTCACAGGCTGTCTGGGGAAAAAGACAGGCTGCTGTCTTTACACAAAAGGTGTTCTCTGACTTCTGCAGGAAGTCAGGCTTTAGAGAGTAAATTTGACACTGTTCAGCTAAGAAATAGAGTTCTTAGGAACATCCTGACGCTCATCACCAGTGTTATTCTGGAGAAGTCCAATATGCTATTAGTCTCCTGTGTTTCCAGGAAAGAACTGTTTGAATGGCTTTAAGGAACTTTTTTAAAAATGGTGGTACAATTTTTATCATTCTGCCACAACTGGGCCTATTGAAAAATTTCCCTGAAATTCTGAATTCGTGGCAATGAGCTTTTCAGTTTATATTTTTTTGTTTTGTTTTTATTAAAGCAGAGAAAAAAATTGAAACTGTTTAAGGGTTGCACCTAAATGTATTAAGCTTGAAAGTTTTCAACATGGAGTCCATTTTGTAGAAAGTTATTTAGACTTTTAAAAGTCTCTATAAACATTTCATCATTGCTGACAATATCTACTTTGGAAATCCCTGTTCAAGAAACTCCTGTGCTGCTATGGCAGAAAGTCTGGTTTATTTTGTAACTCACCAAGCAGCACAGGAGTTTTCTAGAGAATGTTGGTTTGGGGGCTACAGCATCAGGTTAAACAATAGATACTTTTATGGTGACGGAAGAAGAGTTGATAAACCCTTCAGTCTTCTACTATAATGTATAAAGGAAATGATTGTATTCCTAATCCCTAAAAATGTGGTGGAAACAGTAGTGGGTAAGTTACAGCTCCTTATACGAACATATGTGGCTTCCCTTTGACAATGAGTGGGCAAGTCTTTTAAAAAAGAGAAATAAAGAAAAGCTAAAAAAAACAAAAAAAAATAGTCATAATAATAAAGAGCCTCAGCAGCCATTTAAGTTCATCAGTGAGTCCCATCTCCCAATCCTAAGATATCAAACTCAGTAGCACAGAAACCAAATGTCAATATTTACAAAGCTCTTTCCATCTTATATCTGTTTCCTTTTTCTTTTAGGTCCTTTCTTCCCTTTCTTCTTCCTCCCTATTCCCTTGATCATCTACTTCAGTTTTTTTCCCCATTTGCTCTCATTTCCCAATGCCTCCCATCCCCATTAGTCAGTCCCAAATCTGTTCACCCTGCAATAGGCTTCAGTGCTGGAAAAGAAAGGGCCCAGACAAAGGCCCCCGTCCAAGACAAGGCCCTGCGGAGGGTGGTGAATGGCGACAGGGTACAGCCTGGACTGAGAAGCTCACTGCTCTGGAGGCTCTCAGCCCTGCAAGCCATTAGGCTTCGGCAGCCTTGATAGCTGTATCAAGCCTTGTGATTTCAAAGCTTTCATGGTCTGACAAGGACTTGCTAATTTCAAACTTTCTAACCGATTACAATCACAAAGAACTCAGGACAATAATCAGTGAGCAAAATGAAACTGCTGGAGTGAAGCAGCCCTCTGCAGGTTTCACTCTAGTGGCTCTGCCACGCAACGTGCAGCTGGGACTCTGCTTCAATAAGTAAATAAAAATACATTATAAAACACAAACATACACAATGGATTCCACTTTCTGTCTTGTTCCTGGTAGTGGGGTATATTGGAACCCTGTCTTGCATTCAGCCCATTAATTTTTGATGGTGTTAATTAAAAACTTTTGATGCTGGTTTGAATGGAAAATACCTCAAACAGTGTTTCCTTTATTGAAACACCAAGCTCCAAGTCTTGGATTATGAGGTTAAGCTCTGTCAGCAGTGAGACCAACATAAATGCTTTTCATACCATCTGCTTTGACAAAAATGAATAGTAATAATAATAAATAAATAAATGAAAAGGAAGAAGAGAAACCGTTTAGGTTGAAAACTCCCTTATTTCAATCTATTTTTAAGGACTAAATAAAAAAAATCCAGGTCCCTGAATGTAGAACATATGATTTTTTTTTAAAATCTTTTTTCAAATCCTTATAGAACATTCAAATCACCCAATGTTCCAAGACCTGAATTTTTTATATTTTAAAATGGGGAAAGCTGCTTAAAATAAGTGAATCAGCTGTTAAGTGATTTCTCTCTGTCTTTTCCTCTACTCTCTTTCGAAAGGCTAGAAAAATGCTTAAAATGGTACATGCAATTGATATGTGTGGCTTAAGAAGCTTAATATAATTACTGAGGATTCAGACTTTCTATTTAAAAATAAGATAGGACAGGGTAATAGAAACACTGAGTGGTGAGTATTCATCCCTCGTGAGATGTAGGAAATGTTTCCAAATGTTTAATTCACTAAGCAAGGTAAGGGGTGGAAAGCAGTTATTTAGACATTTCTGCCCTCCTGGAAACCCAGAGAAGTCTGGGGAATCCAGAGAGTCAAGGAGAGGATAGTGTGAGAGATGCTGTGCAGGAAATGAGCAAATCAAACATCCGTCTCTCCTCTCCAAGGTGTTTGTGAAAGATTAAACAAACCAAGGAAACATTCTTCAGTTTTTTGATTTAATCGTTTCTTCCTTGTGAATGGATGGAACCTGAGGCCTTGGATATTCATTTTTGAGAGTTCCCAAAATTTCTCACAGATTCCCTTTTCTTCATTGTGTTTTAGTACACACAGCTTCCTTTATCATTTTATTGTCCAAACCTGTTTTTTCACACTGCAACATCATCTGAATCCTTGGAAGACCACAGAACTTTCCTTTTCCCCTGAAGTCCTTCAACACTCATTCTTGTTTTGATCTACATATCATTAATAAGGAGGAAGTTCTCCAGAAAGGCTAACCATTTTAGCAGATCTTTTTCCATCCCTCCCTAACCACAGGTGACATTGACCCCACTCTTTTGAAACAGTTTGCAGAACTTAATGTGACATGATAGTGATCCATAAGGGAAAACATCAGCCAAAACATCAGAAAGACCTCATTACAAAGTTTGTGAGCAGAGTATGCAGAGTCATACTACTAAAACTCCAAGGGAAATAGTTCTGAGCAAACCACAACAGGAACCTATTTGTTTACAAAATGTATGAATTTCCTCCAGAATAAATTGATAGGTGATATTGCCTACAAAGGATTAGCAAATGTAAATTAACTAACAGATAAATAGCAAATTAATGCATTTAAAGATGATTTCCAGCCGAAATGATTTTTTTTTTTTTTTCCTAGAGACCAAGTTTTTGTTAAACTTAATCCTTACTCTCTTCCCTCTCCAGCAGCAGAAACATCTGGTCGGTTTTAGATTCCCCTTGGATTTCCAACTTCAAAGGGAATTATAAAGAATAACAAATTCATGTACCGGCACTAAAAAAAAATTAGAGCAGCAGGAGAGAATGGTAAAATTGTCCTTATTTGACTGCTAGTGACAGGCGCCACAGGCAGAACTATGAGAAAAGACAAAGGCAAGATCACTGGTTGACAACCAGATTTCCTGCAAGGGACAGAATCTTTGGCTACATGCAAATATGCACAGGGTTCTTAGCAATCCATCAGGAGATTTCCCCTTGCTTAAATAGTAATGAAAATGAAATTTAAAAAAAATGAAACTGCAAGTGAATAAAAAGAAATGATTCATTTACCTATTACAAAGTTTCCTGAAATAATAATAGATGAATCAATAAAAGTTTGTCGCAAGAATGACCTGGAGATGATTCTAAAACTCCTCTTAGCCTTTGGGCTTTTATTTGGTCAGAGAACACTGTGTGTGGGTTCTGACTCTTGGAAAGGCTAGATAAACCATCCAGAAATAATTTAGGCTTCTGAGTCCAGTAGGCCCGTTATGTTCTGGTAATAGCTTGGCTCTCCGAAGGCCTCAAAATTTCTTTCTGTTTCTTCCTTATTCCCAAGGGATGAATAGAAACCAATGTCTTGCTTGAGAGGAAGAATAAAATTTGAATGTATTGTTGATATATGTAATTGTGTCAAGTTGCATTTGACATTACTTCATAAAACTAAGTTTATTTTTCTCCTCTATCATTTTCCTAGCAAATCTAAAACACACTTCCTAGAGTGCAGTTCTTGATGTAATCAAACATGAGAAAATGAGAATGGCTAAAGAAAGTACAATTTTGCCATTGTAATTACCTCTTATAAACAGCCTTTCCTCTTTTGAAACTGTTTTATGTGCAATGTGTACAGCTAAAACAATAAAAATAAACAAAGGCATGATTAACCAATCAACTTGTTTGTGGACAAAGAAAGAAATAGTTAAGGGCTAAAACGTCTTTAAATAATTAATTACTAGAGTCTTTAAACTTAGTATTCAGAGGTTACAGATCTCCATACCACAAGTACATTAGGTTGACCATCAACTATGAAGAAAGCAAATTAATTTTGACCAAAAGGTGAACATCAGCAGCATGCCCAGGATGTTTTCGTGGTAGAAGACAGAACACAGAACCAGTCCTCAATGGAGCTGGGCATGGCTCCTATGAAACAGTCCCCAAAGAGAAAACCATCTCCAAAGCATATTCCGCACCCTGTAGATTCTAGTTAAAGGGGAAAATATGAAAATTTCTCCTCAGCATTCCAGCATGTGAGGAATGAGTTGGCTACAAAATCATCTCTTGAATATCTGCCTTGAGTGGGATTTTCATTCCTTTCACCACTGCAAGTGCAACTGAATCACAGGAGTTACCTCAATGAGGAAATGCCATCATTCTTATCCTCACGGTAATTGTGCATGATGGTGTGTTACACGTGCATAATGTAACAGGAAAACACCCCAGCTCTATAGAACAGGAACCTGATGATTTGAAGAAGCTTTTATATTTTATTAATTTTTTTGTTTTGGGACTATCAGATTCTTTAAGTCTAAAATGAAAATTTGGACTTGGTGAGGGTAGTTACAAAGGATTCCCTGCTCTAAATAAGTAGAATCATGCAACTGTTATTCTGAACTTCCTGAGGAAGAAGGAGGTAGAGGGTATGAAATACTAGTTTGTTCTAAGAAATGTTGTTTTATAGTTTGAGGATACATAAGGTCACAAAGTAATATCAATTGAACAAATACTGGGACCCAAACAGGCCAAGTATAAGGAAATGGGTATGTTGCACACATACCAAGAAAAAAACACTATTAATATTATTATTAGAGCTATTATAATGATGAGGCTTTGATGGTTCATTTGGGATAGTGTATAATGCACATGGTAGAATGAATCATGGGCAAACTATTCTCTTTAAAAGGCAGTTAATAGTGTAGGTTACATAACACAAGGCACACAATCCAGCAGCACACATGGATGCTGATGCATAACAGTGGGGGCTAAAGGAAGAATGGGGGAGCACTGGATTGTGTAAAGGGAAATCAGGAGAAGGGAGGGTGTGGGGGAAGGAAAGATAGTGGAATGAGACAGACATCATTACCCTATGTACATGTATGAATACACAAATGGTGTTAATCTACAGCATGTACAACCATAGAAGTGAAAAGTTGTACTCCATTTGTGTACAACGAATCAAAATGCATTCTGTAAAAAAAAATATATATATATATATATAAAGAAATGGATGCATGAAGAAGTAAAGGAGACTTACGCCTTTATTTTAGCCATTCTATTGATAATATCAATCTTACAGAGAAAAAGGTTAGTACACACACAGACAACTGGGGTTGCGGTTGAATACCCTTGCAGTTTTAAAATAGCATAATGTTAGTTTCTACCGATTTTTCCTTATGATACCTTCCTAAGTGCCAAACATACACACATTTCTGACTTTTTGCTGATATTTTAATGATGGTGATACCAAACCAGGGTAAAGGAGAAACAGAAATATTTAGAAAACTGAGGGGGAATAAAGAACTGGAAAGAAAAAAGAGTTTGTATTGTTTATACCATCCAGTCTACCAAATTTTACAGATGCTCTCTGTTTGCTTGGGATAGTTTATTGCTTGTGTTATTACTTTCTTTTTTTTCCCCATGTGCTTTTCTCTACCAGCTTTTGCTGAAAATATTTTGTATGTGTCCATACTGTAAACCATCATATTTTTCTAGAGATTTAGTGTGGTGGAGAAGCTCTTTTTTTTGCTTCCCCAAGGGTTAGACACATCAATATTCTAGCTACTCACTTTTGAGGCCAATGGAAAATGTGCTCCTAAGATTAAATAGACCAGAGTAACACATAAATTCAGTTTATACCAAGGCAGTATGTTACTTAGTTACTCACATCCTGAATTTCTGATGAGTGCAATACACCTGTTGGACAACACATTGCTACTGAACAGTCACTGACCTACAATTCAAAGACAGTGAGACACAACAAAACTCTGCAGACAGGGTCTCTACACAGAGCCTCATTTGCACAGACCATTCCTCATCTGTGGAGCTCTGTGTGTGAATAAGCTGCTTTAGTCATGGCAAGCTGCCTTATGTAGAGGATTCTCTAAAACATTCTAAGAACACATTAGTGCAATATATCCAGACATTGTTCTATGATGCACTTTCTCCTTCCCCTCAACATAGTGTTTTTAAAGAATACAACTCAGATTATTATTATATGATTCTTCTTGTTTTAGACTTCCTAAAAGTTCCATGTGCCCAATACTTACTTTCCATTTCTATCAATAAACTTTAAAAACTATAAACTTTTGAGTATGCATTACATTTGTTTTAAGTATGTTTGTTATATTTAGAATGGGTTGGCTGCAGGTAGACCGGAGTCCCAAATAGTCAGAAGACTACATTTTCCATTTACCTCAGATAAATAATTGTACATAACACATGCATGTGTCTAATAATGAATATAATTAATGCAGCATAGATCTGGCATGCAAATTATCCTAAATTTGAGTCAAGTTAAACAAGCACCAGAAGAAAGACAATTCTTTCCCCCTAGAAACCTAGCCAAGTCTGTGAAATGTCTCTCTGATCAACCAAACTGCCTATTGGCTTACAGATGTGCCTAAGAATATTATGAAACACACAGATGAGATTTTACAATCAACCATTACACATTAGAAAATATGTAAATAAGAAGGAAAAATACTGCTATATACAATGATTAAAACTATTTATCTGAATGTTTTGAACATTAACATGTAAATATGTCCTGATGAGCCTGAAATAGTAATGAATTAAATGCTATGGATGTCTGGAGTTTGCTTCAAAATAACTTGGTGGTATAGCAGGAAACTGATAGGCCATGAAGCAGTCACTGTACAGTTGGCTAATGAGTATATGAGAGTTTGTTATAGTACTCTGTTTACATTCATGTATTTGAAAATTTTCATAAAATAAATGTAAGTATACTGATTTGAACTTTCATTTAGTCGTTATTTATGGACTCATTCATTTACATGAATTTTGGAGATGCAAAAAGTAAACAGCAATAATAATACTCTTGTTGGATATTTAGGTTAAATGAGCTACTTCTCTTCAGGAAAAGTAAAAATTTCTATCAGGACTATGTAATTACATATAAAATTCTTAGGTTAAATTATAAAAGCAGGACACAAAATTATATAGAAAGTATGATTACAGCATGTTTAAAAATATATATATCCTCAGGGAAAAGAATAAAAAATATATATCAAATAATTATTAGTGATTGGATTTAAATTATAGAAATAATTAATTTTTCTTCATTTTATTCCTATGTATTTTTCCAAATTATTTTTAATGAGCATGTATCATTTGAAAATGAAAATAAATATTTATTCATTGGTGGAAAAGATGTGCTCTTCTTTCCCAAAGAAGTTTTCATTTACTAAAACAGAGAACCTTCAAACACATGCCATTGCCCGGATAGCGTAAATCTTCATACCTCGAAGTGAAATACACCCAGAGGAGAAGAAACATCGATACAGATTTTATCTGATCATAGAAATATAAGGAGCTTTCTGTGCCCTGGAAAAAAAAAAAGCGGGGGGGAGGAAATGGCTTCTTTGCAAGCCAGCAAGAATGAGAAATTCAGGCCCTTTTGTTATGAGATCTTTTCGTGGTGAATGCAAAGGGAGTGACAAATTAAAGTAACCAAATAAGTCTGTCCCTTGAGTTCCTAAGGCTCACACTGATAGGAGGTTCTTTTTGGGCAGTGTAACAAGTACAGCTGGGAGTAGGGAGAGAGAGGGAGTCAAAATCCTAAAGCCTTGTGCCTTCAGTGGCGAGATGGATATGCTTAGAGAGACAGAGATAGATGAGCAACAGAATTAGAAACAACAATATAGTGACAGCTATGTCTCATGTGCAATGGATACGGAAAGTCCCTGTTACAAAGCTATATTTATTACCCTAAGAGATTATTTTCTTCATTTTATGCACATTCATATAAAATGAAGTCAAGAGTGGTAACTTTTAAAGGTTGGATGAATATGATGTTCATGACTAAATAGCCCTGGTTGGAGCCAGGCAGAGCTCAATCAGATGCCAGGCAAGTCACTCCTTCCCTCCTCCTCCCTCTCTAGAATATTTGCCAGTGCATTTCAATGCAGGCCAACCTCTAGCAAACTTAGATTTTCAGGCTATGTCTAACTTGAGGATGATTTACTAACATACCCTTGGTTCTGACATACACGTTCCTCCCAGCTACAGAAATATCAAGAATTCTAGGAAGTCACATTGCCAAATTCTCATTACAAATTTCTCATTTACAAATTCTCACAAAAAGACAGAAGGACAAAACTTGAAACCTATGCTTACTTGCAGTTCTGATCTTGGTCCTCTTCCTTAATTAGTAAAGGTGGGGGTGGGGAGGCTCTTATTCAAGTCCCTAAGGGTAGTCCTCCCTTCTGTTTATGGGCATAGTAAGAATGATCATATCTGTTTTTGAGATTGAGCCAAATGAAGCAAATGCATTTCAAATTTTCAGAATATTATAGAATACTAATGACAAGTTTAAAGGATCACACTTTGGAGGGGTTTGTGTGTGTTTGCTTAATGTCAAAACTTGCAATATTCCATGTAGGAAAGATCAGTGCCCACTTTCACCTTATCACCCTTTCTGCCCATTCAGGAGTCTCTTTTTGAAAAATATATCTCTGGAGAGACTTAAAAAAAAAGTCTTTGTCTACTTCCATCTGTATATAGCAAAGTCATTCAAAAATGTTTGCCAGTATCTGTGACAATGGGTTCTGGGGATCATGTTTCTTATCCTTCTAAATAATGGTATTTCAAAATACAGCGGGATATAAAATTCTACCTCTTAACAGTGCCAATGTTCTGTTGAACTTTAGTACCTGAGGCAGTGGATGCACCACAGCCATTAGATTTCATTTTTTTCTGAAGTTGGTAGAAATATATTTTTCTTTGCACCTTAATATTTTGGACTAGCTTCTAGAGAAAATGAACATTACTTACCAGCCAGCAATGTTGTGAGAAATATCCAGTTAGCGATGGTGAGAGATTCTGAAATGAAAAAAAACCCCAAAATTTAAAAATAAAAGTAATTAATTTTAATAAAAGCTAAACAACATGGCAGTCATAGAAAATAATCCATTCATTATGCAATTTGGGTCATTGACCCAGTGATACTTTAGAGTGATACTTTATAGAAAGTAAAATATGTTTCTTTTTGAAAGTGAAAATAAAATTGTGTACTGGAAAAGTAGCTTTTGTGACTGCCTGCATGTTTAACTTGAAGGTCTCTAACCAGTTGCAACCAGTTATGAATGACTTGCTGCCCATTTCTGCAATTCACTGTAACTTGTATTGAGAAAGTTATGTTTTATGGTTAATTATCCATGGTCTGTTAAAAAAATAAATCAAACCATTGTGAACCACTAGGATTTGCAGCTCCATTTGAACTTTACTGTACTTTTGATTAAACATTTTGTAAACAAAAACAAACTGGTTTCTCCTTGTTTGGTTGTCTGCTACTTACGTTCTGAATATAAATATTGTGGCAATGGTGGGGGAACAAGTTATGGATTATTTACCCCTGGTTTCATGAGTTGTGAGTTACTGGCCTTATCCTCCCTTCATGAGTATAAAAAAATGTATAGTATTATATTCTGAGTTCGGTAAAACAAATGGAGTGAGTGAACTGAAACCTTTTAAAACTAAAACCTTTTATGCTAAGTCACAAAACAACAAAAAAACCTCCAAATTAACATTTAAAAAGCTTCTACTGTGGAGCAACAAAGTCCTCCAATATTATATAATCTGCATTTTAAAAATTGCTTGGCTAACAAGCAGCAGCCTATTAATAATTCCCCAAGCTTTGCTTTTCAATACCTTTAAAATTTAGAAGCCACAAGTGGTTTTACCAGGAGAGCACCCCCATCTTCCTATACTATCACCACAACACAATGAAAGCCTTGAAATGAATAGCAAGATGACAAAACTGATTTAGAAAGATCAGGAATTTCTGTAGTTAAAAGCAATGAAACACTATGTGAAAGAATCACTTCACACAAAATTTCCCCATAGTTATCATCCTAGGACCTATGTAAATAAAAGAAGTCCAAAAATAATTGTTCAGAGGAAATGAGAAGAGCCAAGATTCAAAGGACCCTGTGGCAGAGTGCAAGAGGAATATATTTGAAAGCCAGAATCTTAAGTATCTAACACATTTGCATATGAAATTTAATGAGGATCACCAAGGTAACTTGCCAAAAAATTATTAGTTTAAATAAGCCAATAGTCTATGCAGCACTGACCGCTGAAAAGGATCTTTAGGAAAGATGTAAAATTGCCGTCTGAAACTCATTTCTTCTATGAAGACCGAGATGAGATAAAGACTTACATTAAATACTATAACATGTCCACTGCTAGGATCTGAAGACCTCCATATCCAGTTTCTACTTAACCTTTTATTACTTGCAGTGCTTACTGCTTACCTGCAAAAGCTCCGAGGGAACAGCCACAGCGGGTCCCCCATCAGCCCACGGAAACAGAAATATTTATGAAGCTGCTACTATGTGTCAGGCACAACTGAAGTGATCCTGCTTGAGCAGGGAAGTCAGTAACTGAGGTTCTTGTTGAAACATTAGAAAACATCTATCACATTGCCAACAGCAAGGAGGAGGGAAAGGAGGCTGGGAGAGTTGTGAAGGACTTAAGAAAAATTGGAAAATGTTTAAAGCTCTCCCTAGCTTTTGTATGTTTTCTTTCTTTCTTTCTTTCTTTCTTTCTTTCTTTCTTTCTTTCTTTCTTTTTTTTTTTTTTTGGTGCTAGGGATTGAACCCAGGGTCTTGGACGTGTGAGGAAAGCAGTCTACCAATGGAGCTATATCCCCAGCCCCTTTTGTATGCTTTGGGAAGAGCAAGTAACCTATATATTAGTAACCTATATGTGGTTACAACAGAAAACGAGGGCTGAGTAGATGCTGTTGGCATACATTGGATTTTGAAAGGTCAAAACTGCTTCATATGCAGGATCAGAGAGTCAGAAAAGCAACCAAGATGGAAATGGAAGATATTCTGACAAAGGGAAGTCCGGGGAAAAGTTCAGATATTTCCTCCTCATCTGTAATATTCAGATGTCTCCAACTATTTTTGACAACCAGAAAAATGCAGATCCCTCTGTCCTTTTGAGTCCTAAGTTTTGTTTGTTTGTTTGTTTGTTTGTTTTAAATCCAGGCAACCCACTTGAAAATTAGGGTACTTAGAATGATTTCCTATATATGGACTTACACATAAAAACATAAGAAGACCTTTTTACAGATTATTAATCATGGTAAAATTACATTACATAGAATGGACTTTACATTTTTCTGAAACACAAAATATTTATTAAGTTGTTACTATATGCCAGTGATTCTGCCTGAGAAGATAAACCTATGTTCAAGGTTCTTCTTGGCAACATTAGAAAACGTCTATCACTACGCCAACAGAAATGAGAACTGAGACTGAATTTTTTGATAATCAGGTAACAACACAAAAATCACATATCAAAATCCAAACTCAGCTATAATACATGTAGAGGGACATTTAGAAAAATATATGTGTGATTATGATTTCCTGGTTAAGTACTAGCTATTCTGACCAATATTCATTTCATTATTTTTCCACAAACAAATCTCTGAGTTACAGGACTGGTAAGAAAAAAGTTGGAAGGAGATAATTAATAAAAAATTTAAAATATATACTAGTTTAGTTATTGTTCATTTCAAGATGACAAAATATGCCCCTATGTCATCATAAATCAGAGATATAATAATCCAAATAATCTTGAATAGTCAGTTGTTGGAAGCTAGAGCCACCACATTCAGGCAATGAAACCTGTAAAATCAGACAAAACTATTCTGGCTTTGATTTTTATCTTTGTGCACCAGAGTTTTCCATACAAAGGAATTTAAATTGCAATAGCTTACGCATCAGAAAAAGTTTTTAAAAATTATGAGATAGTCTAAAACTTTTTAAAACAATAAAAGAAAAACTCACCTCACACCTTCAGAAAAATTAAATCAATTAATTTCTCATGGCTTTAACATCTGAAAGTATGGCTTTAAAAAGTGATGCTGATCCCAAATGCAAGGAAAGGAAGTACCTTGATAGTTCCAGCTCATACGTGAATGATCATATTTATTCTCTTTTCTACCCACCTTCCACTTTTCTATGATTGCATTAAAAATAATCAAAATCACTGTTACACGCAATTCCTTCTAATAGATCTCTAACAGTGCTTAGTACTGGGTTCCTTAACATTTTATGTCCATTTTATAAGCAGTTGATAGATACTAAAAAGGAAAGACAAAAACAAACCAAAAATCTCTCCAACCTTCCTTATCAGACAAATGCCTGGTTCCCAGAGGACACTAGTCAGTTAAGTGAAACAAAATATTATAATAGGGAAGAAAGACTGATAAATCACATACAAATCTCACTGTGTTCCCATTTAATCTGGGAAGGGAGTTACTTCAGTGAAAAAAAAATGGGGGTTGTGGGAAAGGGGTGAAAAGTTACAGAGAGAGAGAGAGAGAGACTTTTATTATACATTTGAGATTTAAAGAAAGTCAGTACGAAGAATCTAAAGGTGTTCCAGGGAGTAGAGTGACAGAAAGTTCTAAATGAGAATTCCAGAAACCACAGGTTCTTAAATAGAACTGTCATTTAAGGGAGAAATTCCATAGGGAGTTTGAATTAAGTGTCCCTGTTGTAGCATCTAGATGTTTTTTCTTTCATTAAGGCTTTGGGGTTTGAATGTACTTTGTCATGAGAAAAAAACATTAGAGCTTTATAGAGCCCCCAAAGTAAAAAGTAAGAGAAAGACGAGTTTATATAACTGGCTTTTTACATAAATATTACATCAGGATACATTTCAAGTGAAAACTCATGCACACACATATTCTCTCTCTCTCTGTCTCTCACACACACACACATACACACAGTCATTCTTATCCTCTATTTTAAAATTAATTTCATGCTTAGAATATTTTTTGATTTTTCATAAAGTAAGTGAAAACACCTCATAATCATTTCAGTCTTATATTACCTGGAAAATTCATCACATCACAAAGGGTCACAAAGTCTTGTTTTAACTTCAGTTAAGGCACTGACAATTATGGGATGTTTTGCTGCAGCCTAGGGCAACTAGAAAAGGCCCTAGATGTTAACTAACTCCCTTCTAAACAGTCTGAGAAAAGGGAAAAAAACTGTAAGTTTCCCCATCTGTTATTTCCTTTTTTTTTTTTTTCTTTTTGGCTGTGGAAAAGTAAAATTATGCAAGAGCTCTTGAATGTAAAGGCTGTGTGTGCTTTTTCCCTTTTTGTCTCTGTGTACCGGTTATGTGATGTTGCGTAACTGAGTACAGAGTAGGCGGTTAGCGTTTACTATTGATTTACACTATGCTATCTAATGAATTCAGAACACCAAAAAGAAAGGAATAGGAGGGGGAGGGAGTAAAAAAGAAAAAGAAAGGGACAGGGCGAGAAAAAAGAAGAAACCAAGGGGAATGAGAAAGAGCTTACTTTGAAAATTCTGATGTTTGGGATAGGTTTATTTTTACTTCCTTTAGCTCTGACTTTTGGTTATTCTTCAGGTCTCAGAAAAATGGATTTGAGCTGGTGACCCCAATATTCCAATCCTATTTCTAATGAGGATTACTGACTGGTGAATGTTTGCAAGTATAAATGTGTCAAATTACTTGAAAGCAGTTCCACTAAACTGTCAGACTTCTCCATATGCACCTGTTTATTATTTGAATGCATTTATGAATCTGTACCTGTGATAGCCCATGCTTCTGTCCAACTAGTTTACCTATTTGCATTGTTTGAAAGATACAAAGGGCTATTGTCAGGGCAAAGGAAAGTATATTTTATTTTACCATCTCCTTTAAGAATACATAAAGAATACATTTAGAAATCTTTGAATGAGTCACATATTACTTTAAAGGAAGATACACCTATTATTTGGCTGATGGAACAACCCAATATAGGATAATAAAAGAGAAATGGGAAAAATAAAGAAGAACCATAAACTAATGGACAATACTCATACAAGAAATTTAAATAATTTATTATATTGTGTCTCTAGAGAGCATTTAACATTTCCATCAGGGCCAGTATAGATATTTCCAGTCATCCAAGGATGATTAGTACTTCCTGTGCCATAAACTGACTTTTCAAAGGTCAGGCCAGACAGTATGGGAGAAGTCATTTCTGCCTCTAGGTCTGGACCTTCCTGTACCAAAATGTCCTCCTATGGCTGAGAACAACTACAAAGGTGAATGAGAAAAGCACAAATTCTCTTTATTTATTGGTCAACTAGAGAGATAGAGAAGGACTTGTTCCTTTTCTGAATATGAGTTGTAAATAGTGACTGAGAAAAATTACAGGAGTTAACCTAAGGAAAGAACAAGAGTTTGGGTTTCATTTAGGATCATGCAGCTGTTTTCTCTTTTCACTTATTTTAGTAGAAAATGTCAAAGGAATGCCTATTCCATCCATTTGCTAAACATGCTTTAAGTGCACATGGCAAGGCCACACATTTGTATACCTAGCACCCAATACCAGTTGACCCCTTTTGTGCTCAATAAATATTTCTTGACACTGTAGAGTAGTTATGGAAGAAACATCTCTGTAGAGGAGTTATGGAAGAAACATCTCTGTTGGAAAGGTGCTCTAAAAATGTCTCAGAAAAACATATTCCAATGTTTTACAGGAACTCTTACACAGTGCTACTCTATCCTTAATCTGCAGGCAAAATAATGATGTAAAGGATATTTCAGACAGTTATTTAGGAGTCAGTTGACTTCAGTTTCATTTTGTTAGAAAAAAAACTTCACAAAAATTATAATACAGATAACATCAGCAAAGTTTTGTGTTCATTTCCACCTGCCATTGGGGCTATTTTTTTTCATTTCAATCCTGGGCACGGAAAAGTCCATTTTAATTTCCATGGACACATTATAAAGGAAAAGTCATGGGATATCAACATAATTCATCTTTTAAAAAATACTGAGAAGAATGTAGCCATTTAGTAATGGAAGATAATATGGCTTTTTGTTGAGGGGCAAGGCAGGTTGAGTTTTGATTAGGTTATGCAAATTTAAATTAATAGAAGGGCAACCAAGAATGTAATGATTTCCATTTTCTTGGTCAAACAGGAGTTTTATGAGAAAAAGTAAATTCTGGATTAGAAAGTCAGAAGTGCCTTCTTTCGGTTAATTGAAGAATAAGACCTTTAGAGAAAGAATTGCAATTGCTATTTCTCAAAAATTCCAATTGAAGAATCAACTAAAGGTACTTGACAAAGGTAGCCATATTGCTTTTTAAAAAGTAGGGTCATCATTTTGTTAATGGTCTAGGAGTAAGTATTCACATTTCAGTCAAAACTTTAAAACTTTTTATTTTTTATTTATTTATTTTTATTTTGGCCATCCGTTTAATGTAATCAGATTTAAAAACTTTCTTCAATAAGCATTCTGGCAATATGTCAACAAGATCATTCCATGTGATTTTGCATTTCAAGGATTCTTAAAACTGGATAAGAACTTGTCTGTCCTCCTCATTTTATATATGAAGATTATGAGACTCAGAATTAATTTTCTTGGGAGCATATATTTTGATATAGAGCTGGGACTACTATCTAAAGCTTACAGTTCATTTTTTCACAGCCTAGACTAAATCAAAGTGTATAAATTGAATCTTATTTTAAATGCCATAGGGAAAGATTTCAAAGGATTCCTTTATAAGACAGAAAGTCCTTACATTATGTAAAATGTTCACCTCAAAGCTATCTTATACTTAATTTTTTATCTTAAATGTGAGTCGGCTGTTTAAATTGTTCCTTTTCCTCTTCCTCCTCTTATTTTTGGCTCTTTGCCACCTGATCTCTCACTTCCATATCTAACTCATATCTGCCTTTCCTGACTTCAAATTCTTTCTTTTCTCTCACTTTCTCATTCGTTTAGTCAATTTTAGTTTTTTCTTTTTTGCATAAAAATAATTCTTTTTGTTAATGGGCTTTGATATACTCAGAAATTATAAGGGAAGGAAAAGTAATAAATTACTTAAATATTTTAAGAAAATAAATCCAGTAATATGCAATAAATAGACCTTTGGTGTATATACTAAAAATGAAAAAACAGTTGCAGCACAATATTGATGATGAGGGTGAATGACAGCTGTAGGATTCCTTCTAGAATGCTGAAGCCATCTAGACCCCTGTGTTGTCAATAAGGGCACTGTGTAAAGTATCTTATCAAAGGGAACAAAGCCTCTCTGGACCACTCATTTTTCCACTATGCCAGGTCACCTTTCTTTCGCTCATCCTCTTTTTTTCCCATTGTATGAATACACATATTTGAGACTGATGATGCCACAAGAGGAGAGCAGGAGAAATCCCAATGGCTTAATGTGGCTCAATGATACAGGCCAAAATCAAAATTCCAAAGAAGTTAGAGAGATAAGCACACTAAAACTGCAGCTACATGGAATGTGAAGTCTGAGGAGGGGAAAGGGAACTCAGACCTGAGAAAGAAATCTCTGGATAGCAGGGGCATTGACACCAGAATTATTGTAATCAAGATTGCACATTGTTTCCATTAATAATCTTATTGTTATGGGGTTTAGAATTCAGTTAAAATGATCAGCTCTGGACTGAAATGCAGCTCCAAATATCTACTCCGCTAAAAAAAAAAAAAAAAAAAATACAGCAAATATTCAGCAATTTCAATGACTTTTTAAAAAGCTTTTTTTGTAGTTGTAGATGGACAAAATGCCTTTGTTTTATTTGTTTATTTTTATGTGGTGATAAGGATCGAACCCAGTACATCACACGTGCTAGGCAAGTGCTCTGCCATTGAGCTACAGCCCCAGCCCTCAATGACATTTTATTAGGATCTCACACCTTTCCCTAAAAGAGGCAGGTGCTAATTAACAAACTTAATCTACAGGAGCCAGAGTGAGTAACATACTCTAGAATGAAGGATATTAACCTGGTGTATGAATTGGCAATAAAAGGATTTCCTATTATTTCAAAAGACTTTATGTACATCACTTCATTCCACTCTATGGATGTGAATAGAATCTCTGCAGCATTTTGTGGAAAGCTCCTCCACTCTGTTTGCTAACTCATTTTGTAGGAAAACCACTACAATTATAGGGTAGAGGAATATCTGATGGTCTCCTTAGATCTTTTTTTCCTCATAGCCCATTCTCTGGTTAGTATTTGATAATTAATCTTTACAATCCCTTGCTTCTATTTCTCTAGCATTGGCTACAATGTCTAACAGCTATAGTATGATACCCTTCCATAATGGTGAAGGAGGGAAGGGAGAGGAAATCACAAACATACTTTACATTAGTAGGCCAGAGGAAACAGGTACTTATTGAGCATTTACTACATGTCACATATTCCATTAATGTTGTTGCATTTGATGCAAACCCATTGTGAATTAGCACTGGCCCAAGTTTTACAGATTAGCAATCTAGTGACAGATCTGGTACTATTCTGCCTAAGGACACAGAGATAATTAAAAAGTTGGGAGTGAGGTCTGAATCAGGGTTTGTGTCACTCTGGGACCCATGTGTGCTGCAATATACCACAATGCCAGGAGCAGGAGATGAAGTCATCAAACCTGAAGTTCTCCATGCCAATGGGAAGAATCACTAAAGCTCCAAACAGGAGGTGGGAAGGTAACGAGCTCTTAGAAGATTAGTCCTTGTTTTGCTCTTAGTTTTGATAAATCTTTGGTTATTTAAAGGCAAAAACCTAAATATGTATTTGGAAAATGTTCTTTGTTTCGGAAAAGGAAATACACAATCTCCTAGGACTCTTTAAAAAATCAGACCAGATATTTTAGTGTTTTTAAAATTCCTTTAAAGATTAGTACTAGATAAAAGTTTTTAAAATATGCATATAAAAACAGATGATTGATACATTAAAACTTCAGTATCTGTGTGTGTGTGTGTGTAATTTTTTTTCTCTTTGCCAAAATTTCTGGCAATTACTATAAAGTACTTGACTAAAGCTAAACAGTAAATACGTTAAGCCAGGAGAAAAGGAAGCAAATTAAAAGCAAGAAGGTTTGGTATGTACATAATTTCCTTCAGAATTTTAATTTAAAAATATTTCTTAAGCAAAAGAGGTCATAGTACTTTAGTAGAGATTGTGTGTGTGTGTGTGTGTGTGTGTGTGTATGTGTGTGAAGATAAAGAAGTTTTACTCTCTTAATTTGGTAAATGATTTTCTTTTTTTTAGAGTTTTCTTTATTGAATATTTCATATAGCTATTTTATATTGTCTTATAAATAAATACTTGTTCAAGATAATATTAGATTTCATCAAGTAAATAACAAGTTTTTAAAAGTCTATAGTCTGAAACCCTGTACAGTTTACAAATTTACATATTAGTACAAACCATTCTTTCAAAATAACATAAACTAGAAAGTATACTCCATTTACTCACACAATGACATTTTGAGGATGAATCTTACATAGCTCTGTGTGTGTGTGTGTGTGTGTGTGTGTGTGTGTGTGTATTTGTGCTATATTATGCTCAAGATCATTGGGACACTTTTTTAGAAAACATTTTTTAAAAATCGTAATTTGGCAAAGAACTTCACAACAAAGTAAATCGTAGCCAAACAGATTTGAGAAAAGAATAATGAACACGTCTTTAGGCAGTGGTAATCATCACTTTTAGGGAGTCCTTATTGCTTTGGCATTTCTTCCTCCTCCACCCCCCCCCCCCCAGATTAAAGTTGGATTCTTAGCAGGACAGTAGAAACATTAACTCCTGATTTAGGAGAAGCATCAAAGAGAGACCTGGAACATACTGCTGGTCCACTTGTCCCATCCCTATCAGGAAAAGCCATTGTAAACTAAGCAACAGGAAAGGTGGTAACAGCAATCACTCTGTCTGTGGTACTGGACAAAGCAGGCTATGTATCTGCACATGACTAGAGATCTCTTCAAATTTTAGCCTTTCTAGGTGCTCTTGCAACAAAGCCGGAGAAGAGATGAGATCTGTCAGAGAAATAGATATGGCTGAGGGAAAAGAGGAGATACTCTCCTCTTAAAAATCAAATTTAAACACATGAGTAAGATATAACTTGCAACATTAAAAAATAAATTACACAGTTAACTTGAACCAGCTAAAAATAACTCACAATATCCTCCTTACTAAAACAAAACAAAATAGAGCAAAAACTCACAACCAATTATTTTGACTGGTGAGAACAGACAGTGATACAAAAGTAACAGATGGAAGCCCATTTTTACTCACACAACACACTCACTGAACACAACTGCAAGCGTCCGTACGACAATAACTTAACAATAGGGACTCTGGTCTCGTGCTTCAAAATATCTCCTTCAGGTGGATTTCCTTAAAGACTTTAGAGGGGCTTGTATAGAACAATGTACAGTGAAACCAACCCATCTGTCCAAACCTAGAAATAAGAGAGTTGCAAATCATAGCCTGGGGACAAAAGAGATCCAGGTGTCACCTTTGCCAAAGCTTTTTTCAAGACTGGCAAAGGTTTTCTTTCTTATTTATTTTTGCTGTCTGGTAGTATTTTTAAGGAAAAGTGACATATATATATACTCTTAAAACACTACCTGGCATCTAAAAACTTTCATAAATCAAATAATTAAGAGCAATAAATCTTCCTGCTAATTTCTCCTCAAAGTTGAAAGAAAGGTTATTTTCTTACCTTACACAGTGCCTTCTGATCTGTCAGTGTCATTCAGTCAATAATTTCAATGTCAGTTACTGATTTTCAACTCTTTTATTACAAAGACTTCAAGCAATAATGAAATGGTGCTGATCTGCTTGCTTTCACGCTATATAACGTCTATATTTATATGCTTATGCTTCTATTTGGATCTATATTTATCTGCTTTATCTGCCTACAGTGCATCTGTTTCTCGTACACACAGACATATATTTATATATATACACATACTGTATATATATATATGTGTTATATATAAACACACATACCACAAAAAATGTATGAATGTATGCTAGTGTGCTTACTTCAACAACCGTGTAGGTGCATAAATAGACACATGACAAATACACAAAGCACATAAATGTACATGTAAACATAGTTGCACAGGGAAGAGCATAGCTTAACCACAGCCCTGTTTGCCAAACTTGGTTATAGACCTTGAGACTCACACACGGTTGTATGACATGTCATTGACTACTCTGAGAAAAAAAGTCTTCTGAAGGTAAAACTGAATGAGTAAATAGGGACCAGGCATTCCCACTCACTTGTTTTAGAGAGGAGGAAACTGAAATACTAAGAGGTAAAACGCAGAGTTTACAGCTTTATAGTGGCAGAATTGGGAGTAGAACCTAAGACTCGCCTTCTAGATAAAAGTTCTTTCCATTATGCCAAGCTGAAATGATCAATTTTTTTTTCAAACACAATGGTGTTATTTTCTAATTGCTATTCTTTCCTATTTTCCCTGTCGTTGCTACATGTAAGCAACCAATGTTCACTGAGGGTCAGGTGCTACTCTAAGTACTGTACATGTACTATTTCATTTAACCCATACAATATGTCTATAAGTAGGTATTATTACTCATTTCTATTTTACAGATTAAAAAAAATTAAGTGTGGTGACTTAAACAAACTACATAGCTAGTAAGGAGAAGGCATGATGTTCAGGGGCTATACTTTTCCCACTATACTAGGATGTCTTCTTGATATGTATTGGAATGTCATATCAAACCCCACCCCCACCACAGTCTAACAATCTTTTTTATTTTTTATTTTTTGGTACCAGGGATTGAACCCATGAGTGTTTAACCACTGACACACATCCCCACCCCTTTATACTTTTATTTTGAGACAGTGTTTCGATAAATTGCTGAGGCTGGCTTTGAACTTGAAATTCTCCTGCCTCAGCTTCCCAAGTCACTAGGATTAGTGGTGTGTGCCACCATGCCTGGCCTAACAATCTTATAAATCTGATAACTACTCTGTTTCAGGATATATAATAAGCCTAAAGCAGAGGTTCTCCCAGACTAAGCAGAAAAAAAAAAAAAAAATAAAGGGCTATGAGGGAGGTATCGGCTACCTTTCCCTAGTAAGTATCCCAAATCCTCCACTAGAAAACTGAAATATTCTAAATTCAGGTCAAAAACTTTGCCCCAAGGGTAGTCTTACATGATTTAAAGTCTTAATAACTTGTAGTTTACGAACATTTTATGTCTTTTTCATCAAAGGATTAGAGAAAGCTGATAATACTGATTCAGATGGGAAATAGGGGCCAAGAAGGCAAAGAGAAAAAAGCAAAAGGAACAAAGAACCAAAACCCAGCTCTTCTTCTTCCTCTCTGTAGCAATTCTTCCAAAACAAAGACCAATAGAAAAAGTTCAAAGCTCATTTTGTCCCACTCAAGGGTTAAGGACAAATTCAGAAAAAAAAAAAAAAAAAAAAAAAAAAAAAGATGTCTACATATGGCATGCAATTTTGTACAACTCTCTTCAGATAGTAACCAGTTGAGTCATCCCAACACAGAGGAGTTTTACACTTTGGTCGGTTAATGCAGAACCCAGTACCAGGAGATGCCATGTGGATTTGCGAAACTCCCTGGGGCATACTGCAACCATAAGCCAAGGCTGGGAAATTACACTGATCCATACATGCAGCTCTTCATCTGTGACATATTGATAATTACTTTTTATTTGTGAATTAAATCCAAGTTATAAAAATAATTTTCAGACATTTGTCATGAATGGTACATTTTACTTAACTCTTTCAGATCATCATCTAGCCCCTATCTATAGGAAATGGGAGCTATGATGCTATAGGGCCTGATAGTATCAAAAGAGTATGGCCTTGAGGGAGAGAGACAGGTTTTCCACTTATTATTAATACAGCTTTAATCGTGTCACTTAAAGTGCTCTGAATCTTCATTTCATCAACTGTGGAATAAAGAACAAAAGTAATATTTTGCAGGACCATCATAAAGAATAGAGATAGTCCCAGCACAATGTCTCCCTCACAAAGGGGGGCATTAATATTAATTGTTATATGTTTAGGAAGGCCACTTGGCTGTGACTTTCTATTGTAGAAACTGTATGAAACTCTCCCAGGAGTAACATGAGATGAGAGGTACTTTTTATCCTGGTTTAATCAAAGATGAACTTTTTGGTGATCAGGTATGTTGCAAGTAAAGATGAAAATAAAAGCATTTCATAGTGTAACATTTTCAGTAGAAGATCTTAAGGCACTTCACTTTCATGATTACTGGTCCTGTCACTTAAAAATTGGGCAAAATGAAGCTCTGAGATAAACTTCCCCAAATCAATAATAATAATAATAATAATAATAATAATAATAATAATAATAAAGTAGTAACCAGCCGGCTAGCAGGGGTGAACAGAATTTCTGTCTCTTAACATCTAAATCCCATAGTGTCCAGCTGAGTAATAACTGCTGCAAGGTCACAGATACAAAGGGCCATGTTTTTCCCAAAGCTCTGTGAGATTATTCACTGAGGCCAAAAACATTAGGTAATGCTGTGTACATCTGCTGAGATAAAGAGGGCAAGTCAGGGTTAGGTCAGGGTTTAGGTTAGGGGTGGGGTGAAGAGTGGCTTTTAGATCAAGTGATGAGAGCAGTTTAATTTAGGAAAAGAACAAGCCATACAATATTTAAAGTAAGAGGAAAGAAAAGGGGAGACAACCACAACCAGGAGAAGGTGGGTGGGAACATAGACCCTGTGGGGCCAAAACGGGTAACCATGTCTCAAAGAGGCCACCCTCCCACTTTACACACTGAGAAGTGAACAAAAAAGCCCAGGGTGCAGCATAAATCCTGCTACCCCAATAACACACACAGATGTTCCACCATTGTTTTCTTTTATGCACATTTTAATTAAGAGATCAGAATCAAGCACTAAAATGTTATTAAATGGCTTGTTTACATTTTCACTATATGTCATTTATTATGCATTTTCAGAAGGACTATTTGGAACTTTCATGTCACTTCTACAATTGTCCCAGTAACTCACATCCCTTTAGCTAATTAAGTTAAGTGTGGGAGGACCTTTTCAGTCAAAGCACTAGGAGAGGCACTCTCACTTCTTTAATTCACAATCAGACAATCCCCACCACACTCGACCACACTCGCTAACAGCCTGACAAACTACATTCAGTTCTCCAACACAGCCTAAGGTCCCAGGTCCATGTAGCCTTTCTGATTTTTCATGCCAGGCCCAATTTCAAATATTCTCCCATTTTCCTCCAAGAATACAGTCTATGTACCCGTGCCATGCCTTTTACTAAGCAGTTTGAAAGTCTTAGGAACTCCAAGACAGCATGGAGGAAACTGCTAGGTGCTTACAGACTCCCTCAGAGAGCACACAGTGGGAGAAGGTGTAGAATTTTTCTCCTCCACCCCTTTGTCTATTTCTAATCTGCTACTTGCTCCCATTTATCCCATCAGGATTCCCTTACCTTCTCTTTTTTAATCTAGGGTTGAAGTTAATACTCACACTTGCTCTTCTCCCAGATGTCAGGGATATCAAGACTTTTTCAGAGAATCCACCTGCATGTGTGGATCACAGTGTCCTGCAGTCTGTCTGCACCATAGCCTAAGTACTTAACCATAGGGCATTGTCCTGAAAGTCCACAATTCATATTAGGCCTTATGAATCATGGCACATGGGATTGTTAAAGGCTCAGAGGGCAGAATTTGTGTCTCACACATGCTCAGTTCAGTGCCTAGCACATCATGAGTTCTCAATTCAAGTTAGGGAGGTAAAGCTTTTTCTTTCTTGCTCTTGTCTGCTCTGCAGGATAAGCAGAATGCTTGCACACAACAGGCATGAGAAAGGAACACATTCTAATCTTATTGTCACTTTATATTACTTAAACTGCCTCAGTTGCAACAGTGTTTTGGTATCTCTATGTATAACCTTGAGTAAGAGTAAATTAAGTCTGCTACAACTGGTGAACCAAACAGGACTCGGAGAAGAACAAGTTTTAAATCAGTTCCTTTGGGAAACATTAAGATACTATCATAGAAAAAATAAAATTGGTACAGTACTCGGAGAACATCTTATCAATATGTGTCATAAACTTAAAAGATATTAATACTGTTGACCAGAAATTTCATCCCTAGGAATGAAATTTCTAAAGGAAATAATCAAAGACCTTTGCGAAAATTTAGAAGCAAGATTTTTCATGACATTACTTGAAATGGTGAAAAACTGGGACTCTTATCTGATAATAAAGGATTGATTGAATAAATGATAGTACATTCATTTACTGGAATACTATGCAGTTATTAAAAATAATATTTTGGATACTGCTTAATGACGTGAAGACTTTTTTAATAAGAGAAAAAATGTATTTATAAAAGCCTTCCTTCCCAAAAGACTTAAAAAGTGACTTTCTCTAGGCTTTTTTGTTCCTAGCAGTCTTCCCTCTCCTGTTTTTATAAAAAGTGTCACATTCTAAAACCTTGAGTGTTTGGGACTATGTAGTTATAATAGATACTCGATCTCTTAAATAAATAACAAT
The DNA here is from genome assembly GCF_902686445.1 of Sciurus carolinensis. Classification (NCBI taxonomy): domain Eukaryota; kingdom Metazoa; phylum Chordata; class Mammalia; order Rodentia; family Sciuridae; genus Sciurus; species Sciurus carolinensis. The sequence continues at coordinate 78,079,024 of NC_062221.1, read as the reverse complement.
TCAATAGCCCTGTGATTTTAATCTTAGGCTTCTACTTACAAAAATATCAGTGGGCTGTGAGTTAATGATAGGGAATATTTTAATTTGGAGAAGGGCTTCTGAACCTATTTTTCCATAGTCCTAAATTTTGCTTTTAATTTAGGCTCCTTAGCATAATTAATACCATTGTATTATATTATTTAGGCCTACTGCATAATATTTCGGCTTTTTAAAAATTTCCAAACTGTAGATTTAACTAATGCTGGATCTGCTTAAGAAGTATTGATGCTATAGAGAATAAACAAGGCACACAGAGTCAGTCATTTAGGAAAATAAGGATGAACTCAGTTTAATGCAGTCTAATTCCCTCAGTGGTATTTAATATAAAGATCATGGTACTTTTCATTTCTACAGTTCCTTGTAAGATAACCACCATTTCCACAGCTCTTACTACCCCTATGCCCATATCCAGTCATACTTGATTGTGCAGCAGACTAAAGCAGAAAGAAAATGGAGGAACTATGACAAGCCACATGTGATCCCAAGTTATAAGACAGGAAAATGATACAAAGTAAGTACTAAACGAAAAATTAGATAAGTGGAAAAACGTTGAATGTGTTAAAATGTGTTAAAAATCAGGGACTCCTGCTACAAGAAACAGCTCTACTTATGGCTCCAGGACATTCAGGAATACTAACCCTAGTTAGGAATCACAGCTTTAGGAAGGAGGAATGTTCTGAAAAAGGCTGCCTTTGGAAAAAACAAATGCCAGGCCCATTTCAAGACCTATATGAAAGATTTCCAGAAGTGATACCCAGGCATGTGCATTTTGAACCCCAAAAGTGATTCTGAAGTACACTAGAGCAGAGAACCAGTGAGCTATAGAACAAGTTCAAATCCCTTAATTCTAGCAAACTTTTATAAATTCACCCCGACCTTTCACTTCACAAACACAAATTCTGGTCATCCTGGGACATCTTTACTTTTCAACTTTGCTCCTCCACAAAGAGAAAGCTAGTTTTTGTATTTGTACATCTGCTATGCTTCTTTTCTGGGATGCTCTACCTGCTCCTACTTCAAATCTTCCCCACTTTCAAAACTGGGTTCAAATTTTACTTCACTTATATCTGATATGGATTTCCCCTACATTAAAAAGTTCAGAATATTTGTCTTTCCCCTCTGTCTTATATCATTATGGAAATAATAGTACATTGTTTACAGATCATAAACCATATGTCCTCAGAAATAATTCATATGGTCCTCTTGGTACTTCTTTGCCATGTACACCAGGGATTTTCAAAGACTAGCAGAATGAAACAGCACTTGTATGTTCATCATTAAATAACACAGGGCATGTGTATTTATCTACCAAAACTGCTCACTGTCCATTCTTTGCTCCCTGCACCCTTACATTCTAAATATAATACACATGCAGAAATAAAAACACAGTGAATCTCTAACTCTAACCCCTCCTCTGAGCTCCTGTGCCATATATCCAACCACCTAGTACATCTCTTGACTTAGATAAGAAGATCCAAGACAACGTGCCTGTTTTAGTCAGCTTTTCTGCTGTATCTAAAGTCCTGACAAGAACACTAAAAAGAGGAGGAAAAGTTTATCAGGGGACTCATGGTTTCAGAGTTCTAGGTCCATAGACAGCTGGCTCTATTCCTTGGGGCTCAGGGTGAGGTAGAATATCATGGTGCAAGAGTATGGCAGAGGGAAGCAGTTCACGTGATGATCAGAAAGCAGAGAGACTCCATTTGCCAGATACAAAGTACATACCCAAAGGCATGACCCCCCCAGGGACCCACTTCCTCCAGCTACACCCTACCCACTTTCAGTTGCCACTCAGTTAATCTCATCAGGGGATCGACTCACTGATTGGATTAAGACTTTCATAACCCAATAATTTCTTCTCTAAACCATCTTGCGTTGTCTCACACATTAGCTTTTGGGGGATACCTCACATCCAAACCATAACAGTGTACTAGATCTAAATCATACTTATCTCTCCCCCCAAATCTGTTAATCTCCTCATATCTCACACAGCTCTCTACACCATGAAGATAAAGATATTGCCCTTTAGCCAGTGGCTCAAGTGAAACACCTGAGACTCACTGCATCTCTTTCATCTGTACCACATCAAGTTCATCAGCAACTGCTGCCATCCCAACCCTCAAATTAGGCAGAACTGAACTATTTTCCACTCCCCACTGCCATTGCCAGTGATATAACTGGGCTACCACAATAATGCCTGAGGCCTCTTCCTGCCCCACCCATGACCTGGTTAGTCTATTCTCCACAGAGCAGTGACAGATTTCTTTTGATCCATAAATAAGAACACATATCCTTTTTAAAACCCTATTACAGCTTCCTGTCAATCTCTGAGGTGGCCTATGTGTTCTGGTTCCTACCAAGCTATATGATCATTTCTCACTTAACTCCATTTGAGCTACAGATTTCTTCTTGTTCTTCCTGGAATATTTCAAGTACTGTACAATCTTCCTTTCCTCTGCCTAAAATTTTCTCCCTCCTGGTCACCACATGCTTAGTTTCTTCTCATTATCTAGCCTTTTTAAGATTTTTCAAATGTATTCTCCTCAATAAGATCTTCCCTCTCTACCCTATTTCAAATAGCACTTTTTCCATAGTTTATCCCTACTTTCTACCTGCTTGCCCTATGTTGTTTTCTTTCTAATTATTTCTCAGGATTGAAATGATTACTTAATTTTTTGTTTACTTAATTTTTTGCTGTCTCTTCTACTATAAAGTAAGTTTCTTAGGGAAATTTTTTTGAGTTTTCACTGTATTCCCAGAATTAGAACAAAGTCAGAAACATTGTAAGTTCTTGATAGCTACTAAATAACTGAATGTTCAAGTTATTTAGCACAATGTATAAGTGACTGAGTAAAGTATGACAGCACTTATAAATGTCATCTCAGGCACATAAACTTTGAATAGAAAGTTTTTCTTAATGATGCAGGGATGCTCTGGATTGTTCCAGAGGTCTGTATTCTTTAGATCTGACTGCACAGGCCAGTGTTGGAAACTTGCTAAACAGTATAGTGCAGGTCCTAAAATACAATTCTTAGGATGAATAAAGTCAAATTCAACAATTTAAAACATGATCTCCTTCAATTTTTACAAAGGAGAGGATTTTCCCATGCTAGCCGATCCTGGTAAATTAGGGTATGAGCCTGTGCTTCAAGAACTCCCAATCTGGAGGGGGAAATAAGGTATTTTTTTGTGTTATTTATTTTGTAAAACTACCAAGTATAGCTCATCTTTGTATCTACAATGTTCAGAACACTGCTGAGCAGAGAACAGAACTTCAATAAATATTTATTAAATAAATGAACAAACTGATCCGTGAAACAAACAACAAAATTTTAAGTGCTTTTCTCCTATCTCTAAGCTTTATGTTAGTGTTGACTAATTTCAGTGAATAAAACAACTGCCTCAATTAGACATATGTAATATAAAATTCATTCATACAACTTTCCTTCATATATTGGATTAAAATAATCATGGTGTAGGACCATGTCTTAGATCTCCAGGTCTTAGTACAGTGCTTGTGAAAAAGGAGGGAAAACTCCAAAGCAAAGGAGAGAAAGAAGTTAGAAGTCCTGGCATCAATCAGTGAGTCTTAAATAATGCCAGTCTGCCATGATTATCAGATGTTAGGTGATGAGAACCATGCCAACTAACATGAATTCTTACCCTGTTTTTATGTAAGACTTGAGCTCTAAAATTATTTCCTGAATACAGGAGATCAGAGCTGATGGTGATTATTTATTAGGAGATTGCTACTTTCTGGAGTACTGCTGATCAAAGTGATAGACACACAATGTACAGAAATCTACACCTTTAACTCAACCCTCTCTCAGAGTTAGGTAAAATTCTTTAGTAAGTGGATGTTATATAAAGGAGTTCCCTACCCAAATATATTTGTTTGTCAAATATGGAATTCTTTTAAATAAAGGAGCAAACACAGAGGTGATAAAATATATAACACAAACATCAATTCAATATGCCTTGTGAGTATTCATCATAGTTGGGGTCACCAACTGCCATGATTGCCTGAGACTGAGGAGGTTCCTGGGACTTGGGATTTTCACAAAGTTCTAGGCCAGTCAAGACAAGTCAATTGCCTTAATAATGGCATAACTTGCTAAGTTAGTTATTGAATATTCATATTTATCGATATGTAAGTTCTATAGCTATATGTAGAACACATAACAGACAAGTAGGCATTACTAGGCTATAAATAAAAGAGGATTAGGAATTAATCAGCTGTGTTGTCTTAGTACACCATATGAAGTACAAATTCCTTCTCCTTTCATTTCCTCTCTATTTCCCTGTGCATTGTTAGACTTCTTATTTATGTTTTAAAGCTATATGCTAATATTGATTTTATTAAGTCAAAGACATTAATTTGGGGGTATCAAGACAACTTCCTTGTCTTCAGAAGAAAGGGAAAAGTGAGGAGCAGCAGTAGAGGCTGGTCTCAACGCATAGGTTCATCTATTTTTTACATCACCAAATGTAAATTATGATGGTGATGTCATTGTAAGGAACTATACCCATGCAGATAAAACTTCCAAAACAAAGGCAAGACATATGATACTACACAGCCTGAATTCTGCTGAGATACTTATTATAAGACCAATTGTGTCAGACACTTGTGGTCTCCTCATGATTCTTAGGTGCACTTACAAGCACCATCTGACTTTAAGGGGGTTCCTGAATAGTAGCTGGTCTTTGGGTACAGAATAACCTTCAAAATTTGTATTAGTACAATATAAAAAACACTGAATTTTCCAAAGAGTTTACAATGCTAGATTTTAAACACTGAAGGGTAATATCTTTATAAATATCTCTGGTCAGTTGTAGCAACTAGACCTACTTTTGAGGCTCCATTTCTTTCATGTCTTTTAAATTTAATGATAAAAAAGAAATATCTAAATACATAATACACATGAAACAGTGAAATTAGGAAAAAAATTCTATTTGATGTGTGTCTGTTTTTTTTAAGTTCTCATGACTAAAAAGATCAACAGTTAGCTACATTTGTAATATTTATGCCTCCTAGACTCAGTGTAATGAGTTTCATCTCTGATCGAATTTTTATAACTGACTTTCATTTACCTGTGAAATAGGTAATAGAAAGCCTTGGTAGGTTCTTGTCCTAAAGAATCAGATGCAAAAGTTAGTTCCATAACAAGGAATATAAGGAGGAAAAAAAAATTGTTCCTCTAATATGCAACCACTGTATTCCTCTGCTTTTTGCAGCAAAGGGAAGCTGTGGTTTTAGATACAAATACTGAAATAAGTATAGAACTGATTAATCAAAATCTGAAACTCATATTCTTCAGCTCTCTGCTTCATGAAACCCCAGTGTGTCCTCTTAACTTCAGCCAAGTGCCCAGTTAAGAGAATTCTTCAACGAGATGAACATGTTGCAGAGCAAGGCTTTATCCTAATTGATAGTTTTAAAAAGCCCAACCTACATGCTGTTGAGGGCTTTGGTTACATAGGTAAGCAAAATAGAGAAGACATGACTTCCTCCATTAAACTGGCTGGAACCCAGGTTATACTAATTCAGCCTAAATAGAAAACCTCTGCTTTTCAATCCCTTTGTTCTCTTGGATGTCACAGCTTCCTGCTCTATTCGCTTCCTTTTATAGTCTTCCCTCACCAAGCATTTCAGGAAAAAAAAAAAAAAAGCTAAATAAAGATCACAGCCTGTTCCATTGTGTCCCCTTCTTCTTCATCATCTTCTTTTCCATTTGTGCAATGTTGTGGCACCTATTAACTACCAATGTTTTCAGAATGACATTATACAAGGTGCAGGCTGTACCACTGTGCCCTAAAAATATCAACAACTGCATTAGTCTCACAATAATTAATGGCAGGCATTATGCAAATGACAACTTTTTCGCTGCAAAATAATGACATTTCTTCATTTTGAGCAGAGTTATGCAAAACAATGAATTTAGGATGATAAATCACACAGGAGAATTAAGAAAGCCATAACGTTCCTGCCCAGGCAGGCAGAAAGATAGACAGACCAACAATTTAGAAGACATTGTTTGTTCTCACACCACTATAAAAAATCATAGTCAGTCGGCCATTAATGTGTGTGGTTTTTTTTTTTTCCTTCTCCCCTTTAGGCAACAATGCATAAGGGGATGCTAAATTCTAGCAATTGGATCATTACAAGTCACAAGCAAATTTTTCTTTATTAACCTTAATAAGTCATTCACTCAGAGACTATAGTCATCAGGCAAATAAAAAGTATCACATGCCATTCTGCTACACATTAACTAATTCCTTATGCAAACATCACAACATATAGCAATTACTGCCGCTCAAAAAAACAAAGTCATTTTCAATTTATTTTATTGCTTTTATACTTGGCCATTTCCTGTAGCACATTATCGTTTCTTTCCATAACAACCCGAGGTGGAATGGAGGAGAATTTCAGTAGCAATGAGCCCTTCCTCTAGCCATGTTTGTCATACCTTTTTCCCCACCTGGGGCTGCTAAGTAAAGTTAGGGGTAGAGTATGTGTATTCTCCTTCACAGTAAATCTCTAATAAGCTCTAACAGGAATGGCACATTCAGCTCCTGTCCCTCTGGCAAAGAGCGTAGGGGGGTAGGCAGAAAGGCCTGGGTCTGACTGTCTCCCACATTTGCTACCATAATTCTGGAAGCTTTCCTGGATTCAGTAAAGCAGGGTAAAAATGCAAGTCTAGATCTGCCACTAACAGGTGAACATTACAGTCATACATGCAATATTAACTTGAGAGATGCACATTATGGCTAATGAGAATTATGAGGCTAGTTCGTCTTGCTTCACTCAGCACATAACCTGTCCCTTCCAGAATTTTAAATGAAAAGCAATAATAAATATTGAATGCCCCCTATCTCTTCCCATTGTTAAATAGAATCTCTTTTTAATTTTGTGTTTAATTCTATACTACCCTTTGTCCAAAAATTCCAGGATGTGAAGCAAACACTAAATGAAACTTGCACATAGCCAGTAGATTTTTTTTTTTTTTGGCCCATTTTACAGACTGACAAATGGATTCTGAGTAACTAGGGGCTTTACATGAAGTTGGACAATAAAATAGATTAGATCGACTGTCTCTATAGTATTCTAACCTCAGAGGCCCGTGGCCTCTTTCTCATAATTATGAGCACTCTTTCCTGCTGGTAAACAATTATGTTGAAAACAGCCTGTACATGTCCCTTTTCACACAATAGAATGATCATCTCCCCCTATTCTCTTAAATTCACAATCCATTCCCTTTTTAAGGTAGAACATTTCCAAAATACACACGGGAAAAGCTCCCTTTTCAGTTTCTCTTCCTGAAGGTAATAACATTTTGCAGTTCTCCTTAAATAAAATCCAGCCCATGCTGGATCAATAAGAATGATGCCCATTTCCCTAATGGCAGCCGATTGCCATTTGCTATTCAAATCAGACTAGATAAATTACAGTACATGCCAGGGAACAGGCCAGTGAATTAAGACAGGCCTCCAGAGGACCAGCGATATTATTAATCTTTTAAGACACTATCATATTTCTTCTTGACAGTGTGCGTAGACTCACAGACACACTGCACCCAGATTGAAATATCAGCTGCTGAAAAAATCAATAGTGTTAGAAACACAATAATTTTTGGTCTGCAGGGCCTACACTAAGCAACACTTGTACCCTTCTGTGCCATCTTTTCTCCCACTTCCTATTTTCCATTTTCCCCTCCTACCTTTTTGCTCTTCCCTTTCTATTCTCTGGTTTTAAAAGCTTATGAGCACAAAATGACAAGATATTATGAAGGAGTTTCAACTGCTAACACTTGCCATTGTAGTTAGAGTGGTGGTTTTCCGTAGGTTGTCTGAAATGCAATTTCACTTGTAGGGCAAAATGTTTTGGTGTGGGATAGTTCTTTCTTTGCCCTTAATACAGACCCCCAACCCTTGTGTGCTTGGTTCTGTTTTATAAAGACAGATATTTAGGGAAGTGTTCATTACAAAAAAAGTTCCAGGGAAAGTGGAATTCAGGGAAAAAAATATAATGGAAACCTGGATCAGAAATGAAAAGAGATTCTTCCAAGAATGAAAGGAAGAAACTCAACAAAGGACTACAGGGGAGGTGGATGGAGAGCAATCCAGGCTGGGAAGAAACTTCCAATTATAGGAAGAAAACTTGTGTTGGACCCTGCCTCTGTTGCCGTGCACTGTGATTCTGCCAGCTGTTTTATCTTTCAGAGCCTTGGTTTCCTTATCTGTTGAATAAAACAGTACAGTCACTTATTTGATAGTGTTCTTGTGAGAGTTAACTAAAAAGTGTGCTTTCTAAACAACAATGTGCTTCGTAAATGGTTAAGAATGACATAAATTCTGTTTCTACTAAGAGGGATTTCTGTAATATGTCTTACTATTTCCTGTCAAAGCACCAGAATATCATACAGGAACTTTAGATGTTATCAATAAATAAGAAAACTCATAAATTTTATTTACAGACATATTACTGGTAGCTGGTAGAACCTTAACTAGATAGACCAAGAACTGTTGAATCTTACTTAGCCAATATCTTTTATTTTTTATCAGATGGATTTTGCATTTTCCATATCTCTTTCTACTCCAGAATTGAGGCTTTGATTCCTGTTCATGTTATTTTTCAACTGCGGAAGCAGTTTAAACAAACAAATATAAAACAACAACTAAGACAAAAAACCAAAAACAAAGTCCATCATTATTTGTGTATCTTCATGAGACTTGATCTCATGTTTTTCACCACTTGTTTCCCACTTTTATTCTTCCCTTCTTAGCAATATTCATTGAAATAAACTGTCTGCAATTGCTACTACATCTTCACTTTCTATTCTTTCCCCAACTTTCTCCAATGGGTCTTTTATCCATTCCACTCTATCCTATCTACAATTGCCAAATCCCAAGGTCACATTTTTATTCTCATCTTACTCAGCTTCTCAGCAGCAATTTAACGTGGTTAACCACTTCCTCTCACTTAAGGCACTGTGGCTATCTTCTGGGACACCTCTCTTTCCAGTTTTTCCTACCACCTTATAGGGCACTTAAAACCCATTTAACTCTCATCAAATTTGAAATCTGTTACTAGTCATTCATTCTCAACATACTTCTGATTTGGGATAATCACAGCATTTGGTAAAACAATGAATTCTTAGAAGGTGCTGTGAGATATCCACGTTTTGAATGTCTGGCTTTAGGACTTTCAAATACAGAATACAAAAGAAAACCCAGCTCTTGATTTGGCTTAATGCTTGTTTATTCCACATAACTCATGGCAAAATTTATGAACTACTTTTGAATATTCATAAGTAATCCATTATCTGGAAATTTCCCAAATGGATGGATATCTATATATAGGCAAAACAAAGCTACCTACCACTGTGTCAAAACCCAGTGAAGACCCAGTGTATCTTTATGGCACAGAATTTCAGAGAGATGTCTATATTAAATTTGATACACATATGTACATCTTCATAAGTCTACCAGATTTAATAAATTGCTCCATCCAGTTTCTTCCAACAATTATTCTTTAAGATCAACATGGCAAGAAATCAAGATGAAAACCATTCCCAAGTGAACCAAAGTAATCTCAGTATGTTTTCAGAGCTAGGTCATACCCTTGGCTTCTGGTGAAAGCATGAATACCTATTCTATGAACACAGGATGTCCTCTTGTATTCTGTCTTCTCATGTCAGATGGAGCTAAAGTTCATTTTTGTCTCAGGAGAAGAAACAGTCCTTCCTGACTTAGAAAATGAATGGAGGGCATTACCTGACACAGTGATTTCTTCCCCCAAGTCTGACTCATTTTTGATCACATTGTAACACATAAAAGGTCACTGACACTACAAAATATCACAAGCTAGCACAGGGTTGATCAAAGACAAAAATCATCTACATATAATATTGCAGAGAATCCCAAGAACTTATTTTCAATGTGATAATTCCTAGAAAACAAATAAGGGTTATTTTCTTAAGGGAAAAAAAAAAAGGAAAAAGAATGTTGTCATCATTTGCATGCTACTTGCCACCCAGGGCTAGATTCTAGCTTGTTTCTCTGTTTAAATTCTTCCACAGAGTTAGTGTGCCAGGCCCTTACACAATTTTTTTCTCTTATCTAGACTAAAACAAATACTTCATTTGAAAACTTATCAGCAAAATTCTGAGTTAATACTTTAAATACATATGTTGTTGTTGTTGTTGTTGTTATTATTAATATTATTATTAATTTAGTGTGTGAGCTGTTCCACCAAGTTAAACTTTAACCATATTAATCCAGGGGAAAATTCTCTGATTATCAACTAACATTTTGTAAACAGTTATCTCATGGGTTAATTATTAACTTGAAAATTTTAACTCAAAACTCCAAACAAGCAGGAGGAGCCAAAAGACCAGGAGGAAGGAATAAAGATTTTGCTGCTTCTGGTTATGTAAGACAGGAACACAATAAAGAAAGGGAGCATTTTAGTGGTAGCTGGATGATGCATAGAAAACTTGGGATGAGCGGGGTACAGATAAAAGCAAGAAAGGAGCCTGAAAGACACTGGCTGCTTATCATCACAATCTCAAAACGGAACAATGAGGTCAGATATCATGGGAACGAAAATTCAAGGAGATAGGAAAATGTCCAAAGAATAGAGGGAAAATAAACGTGTGTGCTTCAAGAACAGGGACACCACTATCATGTTTTAAACCAACAGAGATAAGACACCCAATGCAAGGCTCGCTGGCCTCTGCTGCCTAACTGCTACTGAACCTCACATGTAGCATTCTAGTGTCACTCTCCTACTAAAAACAATGAAAGGAAGGCTCATCTGCCTGACTTGTTTTCATTTAATAGTAAAACAAAGTCAAAATGTCTCCCTGCAGTCATGGCTTGTTAGAAAACATGATTTCAAGTTCTAAGCCATCACCTAACTGTCCATTAATTCATCCCAAGTTAATAAAACTATATCATCTAAGGAGAAAAAATAGTTATAGGTAGTAGGTCAAGTCAGAAAGGCTTTACCGTAAATATTGTCCTCTGCTTTGGAATTTTAACTCAAAATTGTTAAGGACATTCACATATATTCAGATAATTTGTATAATCTTGATATCTGTGATGTAGGGTAAGGTTGACATATTTTTAATGCTGTTTCAGAAATGGTTAATAACTATTAAGATTCTTCCTGTCAGTATGTTAAATATCAAAAAAATCATCAAAAATTCCTAGTGAAGATCACTTAAGGAAGATTCTTGTTCCCCCTATAAATGTATAAAGTGAGGTCAAATAATATGTTACCTATGAAAGAGGTGAGATTAGAAGAAAACAACAACAACAATAAAATATATATATGATTACAGCATGAAAAATCCTTAGATATATATGTATATTTTGTTTAAACTCAAGAAGTTTGATACAATCCTTTATACTATTTTCATATTTTTCTTACCTCTTTAATACACAAAGTCATACTTATTAGAAAATATTTAGACAATATAGACTATACCTTGCACTTATAAAACGTTTCAGTTTACAAGATATTTTCACAGAGTTATCGTTTTCTTTCAGCAGGTCCTATAATCTTTGTTCTATAGATATGCAACTAGTACTCTAGCAGGGAAGTAGATGTTGCAGAATGAACTTGAACAGAGGACATGGGACACATTAGCAGTCTTGTTATCCATGTGAACATGTCACATGATAGAGTAGCAGTGTGACTGCAGAAATAGAAAGGCTGTATGAGGTAGTGACCAGAGAAGAGGACCACAGAGGGAGATATGTCAAAGTAATTTGAAAGGAAATATAGATAAGTACTAGGAAAAAAAAGTGCAAAATCTAGAATAATTCATAGGATAGAAAAATGATTTAGAATAATGAAGAAATTCCAAATTCAGACCAATTATTCACTTGACATATATTAATTGTATAACAGCTATGTTTGTTTCTCTGATAGATGCTATTGGGCAAATAATAATGTGCATGGAGATACTAATATGTGCTTGAAGTAGTAATTATTGAGAATAACTATAATACAATGATATTGAGATATTTAAGATGAATGTTTAGAGAACAAGCCATCTCTTCTACCTAGGATGATAATGGAAAGCTTGACTATAATGAAGAAAGTGTAGTTGAAAGTTTGAAAATGTGTAAGATCTGGGAAGTGGTAATAAGATTCAGGTTGTGTGAAGGGCATGAGAAAAAAGCACGGAAGGAGAAAACTGGAAGATACACTTGGGAACAATAAATAAACAAGTTTGTTGGAATTTTAATAGAAAAAGTATTGGAAGGATAGATTGAGTGAGGAATATTGAGGGGGGTCCTTGATACTGGACTAAGACATCTACTTAGTTCTGAGGGCAAAAGAGGGCTATTAAAGTCTCTAAGTAGGGCACTCACTTGATCACAGTTATATTTTGGTATAAATAATTGAAAATGGTGGGGAAAGAGAGAAGGAAAGTGAGAGCAAAATCTCTTGCAATAACCCAGGAAGTATATGACAAATATCTGACCTGTTAGATAGTGTCATTATAAAAGTAAAGGAAATTACACGTTCTAGGAAAGAAATGATAATTAGTGTTTATTAAACCTCCAGTATGTGATAGGCACTAAACTATGAGCTTTACATAGGTTAACCCATTTAATTTGCATGCCAATCCTAAGAGATAACTTCCTTTCCTTTCTACAGATGGGGATTTAGCAACTCTTTCAAAGTTATATAGTTGGTAAGTGTAAAGCCAGGATTTAAATCCAGGTAATCTGACTCCACAGTCTGTTCTCTTAACCCCTATGCTTACTGTTTTTCCTTGGCCTACAGCCCTTGATGTCTTATATGACCCAATTTTATAGAATTTGATGACTGAATATGAGTCATAAGAGCCTGAGATTTTTGGAATTCTTGATCCTGGATTTTTTTTGGGGGGAATGAGGGGTGAAGAGTAGAAATTGACAATGTAAATAACAATGAGAAAATACAAAAGACTTTCTTGAACTCATACTATACATTTGTTCTTAATGGTCCAATTGTTATTTTGGAATTAAAATATCAATTTGTAATAGAATTCACAAAAGCAACTGAACAGTTGAACTTCAACACTTCTGAAGATGGATACCGGCAGACCCTTCCTGGCTTCGCCAATGCTGGAGTACAGCACAGTACTTGGTATGTAAATGATGCTCAACAATAATGTGTCGAATGAATCAATTTGAGGGTTAATAATAATAATAATAAGTGAGAATAAACTGGTAGGGAGTAGTAGAATCAAAAAAGCCACAGCCAAATAAATCTTAGTTCAAATCCTGGCTCAGTCACCTTCCAACCGTACAACAGGGCAGTCGTTGCTTTAAACATTCTGTATAAGATAAGGTAATAATTCATAGGAAAGTCAGATAGATTTTCAGATTTAGTCTTCTGTGTAAAGGCAGTGCATCTATGCAAACCTAGAAAGCAATGCTCCCAAAAGCTGTTATGTGTGACAGAAGAAAATCTGCAATCCTCTTTTCTTCTTTTAATTTGAAAAAACTACGTTGAGACCTAAGGAAAAAAAAATCTGCCAAATAATTGCCAGTTTTAAAAGAAAAATAAATTATGTTCAGAGAAGCAAAAACTCTAGAGTTTCAACTGAAGGGGAGATTTTAATTGCAGGGAGACATATCAGCTGAATGGTTTAGCTTGGACTTGTGGGATCAGCAGCAGCCAGTGGGATATATATTAAAAGAAAAAACCAAGTTTAATTAGCCTTAAGATTTTATACAGTGTGGCTCTTCCCTCCCACACCCTGTCGGATTCCAACGGGTCAACTGCCTTTTCAATCAGGCTCTCTCCCATCCTTTTCTCAGTTGCTGTCATGACAAGCCAATGGGAGAATGACATACAGATGAAAACAAGGTTTGAGTAATTAATGCACTGTGGCTGGTTGTTGTCTGAGCATCATTTTATTTCTTCCAATCACACAGGTCCTTGGACTTCACAGCTCTGTGTTTCAAATGGGGGTGATGCTGATTATATTATGACATTACAGCAAAGACAGGCAGATCAGACAAAGTGAATTTCACTAGTAATTAAACTGCAGTTTCTTTCGTCTAAAGTCCAGGGCAGGATTAATCGAAAGGTAGCTCTTTATCATGCCGATTAGTGCTGGGATTTGAAGAGTGAGCTCTGATTTGATAGCTAGCTCTGAATCAGGCTGACTGGTGGCCCTACATCTGTCTAACTTGCAAAAATAACATCAGATCAAGATATATTTACAAGGTTATGCCCTTCACTTTTATTTTCTTTTATTTTTCTAAAGGAAATGCAAATAAATTCAAATATGCTGCCATTTCCATTATTCCATTTTCTATTACAAAACTGTCTATTAAAAAGAACAGGTCCTTCCACACCACACAGAATTTTACAAATGGTTTTCCATAATTCCACTTAGCACCATGCTCTAATGCTTCTTATTTTTTGCCTTTTCATTATCTCAGACTCAATCTGAATATTAGGATGGCCCAAGTAACAGCTTTTCAAACTGCTCACGGGTTCTACTTTTATTTCAGAGGACTCATTGTGGGACTTATGGAGGGATTTGGCTTCCTTCAACTGCTCTTTTAATGCATATGATATTCTCAAATTCTTTATCAAATAATGGATTGGATCACAGATTCTCAATCCAGGAGGATTCTTACAGAAGCAACTGTGAGGCTTTGTAAACAATGAGCCAACCAGTCCCGACTCCATATCAAATCAGCCAGAATCTCTAGGATTCAGAGGCAAGAATACATATATTCTTTAAGTCAATAGGTGATTTGAGTGTACAACCACATTTGAAAACCATTGAGTCAGCTACACGGTATGCCAGCTGTATTTGCAAAAGACTTACCAAAACAAGCCATTGTTGAAGGAAATGAGGCCTGATACTGTTGTGGGAAATCTCCTAATAAAAAGATGAAAAGCTTACTCTAGTAGCAGTTGCATAGAAAAATATATACTCAGGTCTCTAAAGGTCAGTGTAAAAGGAGGAAGATTATAAAGCAGATCTATATTGAAGATGCTTCCATTGTTCTATCTGATAACCTTGAAGATGATGGTTTACTGACTGAGTTCAAAGTCACATAGTAACACTATAGCTACAAAGCATATAATTTAAAGATGACTGTTGCCTAACATAATAGAATCTCAGAGTTTGGAAACAAACTTGGAATTAGCTGTCATCTCATTTTAATCTATTTTTTATTCAGGTGTTTTTAGAAAGAGAGAGGTAGGACTGAGAGGATCTGACTTCAAATTCTGACTCTACCCAGTCTTAGAGTTTAAGAACACACATTCTGGAATCAAACTGAATTTAATTACTAGTTGGGCAGCCTTCAGATATTTACTTCTGTAAGCCTCGATTATCACATCTTTTAAATGGGGTCAAGAATATGTACACCAGAGAACCATTTGGGTTTTGCATTAATTAATTTAGCTAAGAGTGTCTGGCACACAAAAGTGTCAGAACTCAAAAAAAGTCTGTTCAAGGCAAATGCAATAATTACTTACGGATGTCATTGAGCCTCTCTACCTAAAAATCATTAGTTTTAGGACTCACAGATCAGTTTTCTGGAAGATTTGATTCACCAGGGAAATACAGAATGAATCCAACTAGAAATGGCTTTCAAATTTTATTGAGCATAAGCATCACCTGGAAATGATCGTTAGAAATGCAAATTGCTGGGCTCCAGTCCCAGAGATTCTGATTCAGAATGTAGGGGTGGAATTTAGGAGTATGTACTTTAGCAACCATCCAGGTAATTCTGACCAGGGTTGAAGGGCCTCACTTTGATAAAGACAGCAGCATAGGAATAGAAATTAGCCAAACATTTCTTTGCAGAATAACCACAGTGTTGGCCTCACCTGGAGGAGACTATGCTTTCTATTCCTTAGGCCAGAATCCAGTTACATGGATGTAAGTCATGTGCAAATATAACATGTTCACAGAACATGATAATGCTCACAAAGTAGCACATCTATTTTTCTTCAATTAAATATAATCCTAGAATAACTATCATTTAGCTACTGATATTATCTTCAATTTTTTGCATCACCACTAGGTACACTGTAGTATACAGACATGGGTCAGATTCATTATCAACTCATCCTCTTTCTTCTTAGAAAATAATAAAACAGCTTTGTGAAAATTGGTAAATTCTTTAAACAAAGCAGCTATTTCTTCCTTTAAATGCATTGTAGAATAAAGTATTTTCAAAAGCACTAATGAAAATGAATAACAAGAGTCAGTGTATAATTGTGAGTATAGTATTTAAAATGTAATTGATAAATTACTATAAGGAATATATTTGACCTATCGATAGAGATTGTTCTGGATATAAGGAGAAATTAAGACATTTAATTCTCATGATTTTCCTGAGGAAAGAATGGTGAAAAAATTTCAGAAATGTGCTTAGAGTCTGTAACACAATTTGCCAACAAATGTGCATTAACTATATTCTAAAAGCTCTTATGTAAGATATAATGAGGAATTATTTTCTCTAATTTCCATTGCACAAATATTTGTGCAATGGATGGGGGAAGAAAACCAGATGAGAAAAGTTTGTCATCATTACAAGGCAATATAGCCTAGTGGTCAAGTGTGAGGTCAAAGAAAATCTTTTTTAGTACATACTGTATGAGCTAGGATTATTTATGTGAGATCTCAGAAACTCAGGCACAGTAATTGTTCATGATGACTACAGTAGGTCCTGAATAAATGCATTCCATTGTTTATTATAATAGTTTCAGTTTATTATAGTACAAACAAGATATATCACAGGTAAGACTACATGTAACAGGTAAGACCTAAATGAATGGTATAGACATTGATGGGTACAGGAAAACAAATTAAACAAATGCTGGTATAACTAGTAAGGGTTATGCAAGGATGAAGTATTTGAGCTGGATAATGCAGGTTGAATAAGATTTGGCTAAAGAGCAACACAAAATCATTTTCAGTAAGTTAAAGGGCTGATGATATGAGCTATAGGTGAGTGTTCAAAAGTGTTTAGGGGGACAGGAGTTGTGGCTCAGTGGTAGAGCACTTGCCTAGTATGTGTGAGGCACTGGGTTCAATTCTTAGCACCACATATAAAAATAAATGAAAAAAATAAAGGTCCATCCACATCTAAAAAAATATTTAAAAAAAGTATTTAGGGACTGTTAAATAGTTTGTGATAAAACGTAAAGACAAATTTGGAGTAGAACAATAGTGGGTTCTGGAACCCCAAAATCATTTGTAATTTTATGGTGGAACTTTTGTCAAAATATTTTCTCAATGGAATTTAACATCTCTTTAGTAACAGTAAATCTCAAATTTTAGCATGCATCAGAAACACTTGTACAGCTTTTTCAAATACATATTGCTGCAGTATACTTCAGTTTCTTTAGTAGAACAGAGTGAGACTAGAGATTTGCATTTCTAGCTTATTACTAGGTAATGTTAATGCTGCTGATCATTTTGAGAACCACTGCTTTATAAGATGGTAAAACACAATTGGAGGACTAGGGAAATTCACTACAAGTAGGAAATAAATGAATAACTGAATAACCCTTTTATTTCCTATAAAATTTCATCCCCACTTTCATAGTAAGTAATAGAACAGCCTACATGGAGATCACCTTGGCCTTTTAATCTTGTTGGGTTCAGGCCTTTTAACTGTGGGAATGTGGAGACACATGATGAAAAGGAGCCCAGCCCAATCAACTTGGAAACTTAAAGACAACTAAATCACTATTAAGGATACTTAAGAATTGAAGATAATAGTGCCCAGAGACTGAAGAAAGAGTGGAGTTTTTATTCCAAAGGGCCTCTATCAATCTGCAGTGGACATTTGGATCTCAGGTGACATTTAGCTGCCTGCAAACTGTTCTCAACTCATGTTGGTTCACTATTTCTTCTCTTCAATCAGTAATTGGGAGTCAGTAGGGGGCTAAGAACATGTCACCTCCTGTTTCTTCTCTAACACAAACTTCTACCATATATATATACCATACTATATTTTAAGAGGTATTTCAAAGGGTGGAAAGAAAAAAAAATAAAATGCTATGATAAAATGCAGTATCTTATGTGTTGGTACTTTATTTTTAATGGAAAATCAGAAGAAAAAATGTATTTGAAAATTCATGTACATGTCTTTGTGAAAAGGGGTCAAAAGTGAATTTAAGTATTTGAAATTCCAAAAAAAAAACTCTCAATAACAATGATTTGTTTATTTCCTAGCCATTTATCTTTCCTTAAAATAAGAAGTTATATAATTACTAAGTATAATTAATAATTTCCACAAATATGACAGAAGTTATTATCATAAACACCTTAGACTCAGATCCCTATAGTTACAAAGGAGAAGAATTTGCCTAAGTTTTTTTTTTGTCTGTTTATTTATTTATTTTCAGTACTGGAACTAAACCAGGAATACTCAACCACTGAACCATATCTCAAGCCCTTTTAAAAAAAAAAAAATTCTGAATCAGGTTCTTGCTAAATTGCTGAGGCTGGCTTTGAACTTCTAGTTGCAATCTATTGAGTCTGTGCCACCTAGTTTATCTAAGTATTTTTAAGAACAGATAGCAACCTAATGATACAGGAAAAAAATTGAAAAAAAAATCTTTCTTATGCTCTCCAGAAAATACCACAGAAAAAATAGACATGAACTTTGGTATCAGTTGTTAAATATCTTCATTTTGCAGATCATGTCAAACAGTTTAAATAGACAACAACACAAGTCCTCTAATGTCTTCAGCAGTTATGAGTGTGAATTCCTGACTGGTCCCAACTCCATTTCTAACTAAGCATCTCCATTAACTCATAAGCAGAAGAAATAGAATTTGTAAAGTGTTTTACAGTTTGTAAAATATTCTCATAAACAGTATTATTGGATTGTCTCAAAAATCCTATAGGGTAGATAAGTAGGGAAAGTATTAATATTATTCCCATCAGAATGTGAGAGAACTAAGGATCAGAGAAAGAGTTAATCTCTATTAAATACTCATATTGGGTCAAATTGTGCAGATCTGAAAAGAAGCCCAAATACAGAGTTTTATATATTATGAAATAGGCTCAGATAATTTGATAATTGCCCAAGGTGAAAAGAGCAGAGCTAGGAGCGAGTGCAAATAATCTAGCTTGAGCCACCATGTTTTTTCTACTGAACCATAGACTAAATTCTCAATTATAAATGTCTAGCTACAGTAACAGCCTCTCCAAAGGAGGCTTACTGAATTGCCAAGAATACAACCACTAATAGTATTTGGGTTTTTTGTTTGTTTTTAATTAATTAATGAATTATTTTCTGGTGCTTGTGATCAAACTGAGGGCCTAATGCATGCTAGGCAAGCATTCTGCCACTGAGCTACCCCAGTCCTTTTGTTAATTTTTAGTTAGCTTTTAGTTAGTTTTTTCCTTAAGATGTGCATTTTTCTAACATTACTTAGGCAAGAGAATAAGAAAGGCGATGCATTATTTCATCAGTTTAGAATATGGACTTTTAAAAGTCACTCCAGCTACCTACCCCACCAACACAAGAGTCAACAGCCCCATTTTTACTAGCATACCTTAACAAGAAAGATAAACTAGAAGACTAACCAACCTCAAAGGTTAAATCCTGGTATCACCTTATAAACTATTAGTTCAAAGTAAGTGGTAATGCATATGCATATTAAAACAAATAATAACAATAGAGAGTGTATGGAAAGATAAACTTTCCATTTATTGTTCTGAACTCAAAAATATCTCAAACCTATAAACTTAGACTTTGTAACTCCTTGGACAAATTAACATACCTCCTTTTATTTTTACTTTTTACATGCATTTACTTGCATAATTTGTGGTGTGATGTGTTTTGTTTGTTTTTAAGATAAGTATTTTTTCCTCCACTTATAAAATACAACTTCTGACTTAGAGCATTTACAATTTTGGCAAACAAATGTCTTCCCACAAAAGACAGAATTTTCACCTAGAAGCCACGTTGGGAATTTGGGCTGCAGAAGTCAAGGGAGGTCTAGTACATAAGTAAATATTTATAAAATTAAATTGAAATTTTGAATGTTAAAGGAAAAAAATTATTGAAAGATTGTTTTACATCTTGAGCAACTACCTTGCTACTGAGCATTTTTAGAGAATTGCAGATTTAGAGTTGATGCGGTATACAGGACTTTATTTTTTATAATGACAATATCAGTGTTAGTAGAGCTATTAAAATTATATATTAAAATCATCTAAGGCTTGCATACTCTGTAAAACATTCCTGTAAAGTCATTATCTATGCTTAAACACCTTGGTCTTAGGAAACTAAGATTTACGGACATTAGGTTCTGTTATCAACTGATTGTGTCTCCCAAAATTCATATGCTGAACCCTTCTGCCCCAATATGACTTTATTTGGAGATAGGGCCTTTGAAGAGGAAATCAAGCTAAATGAGATCATAAGGTTGAAGTCCTAATACAATAGGACTAGTGTCCTTTATAGAAGAGGAAAAGACACCAGATGTGTGCTTGCAAGAGCACAGAAAGAAAAGGACATTTGAGGACATGGCAAGCAGAAGGTCATCTGCAAGCCAAAAAGAGAGTCCTCAGGAGAAAACAAACTTGTTGACTCCTTGCTCTTGGACTTCCAGCCTCCAGAACTATGAGAAATAAATTTCTATTGTTTAACCCATCCAACTTGTGGTATTTTATTATAGCAGCCCCAACTGTTTAATATAGACTCTAAAATTCTCAGAATAATCTGCAAGATAGGAACTGTTTAAAGCAACTTTACAGGTACAGAAACAGACTATATGGCAGGGGTGGGTAGGTGTCAAGAAATGTCCCAAGAGACAAAGAATGAATAAGTGGCATTTCAGAGATTTTACTCATATCTACCCTCCAGGACATTATTTTTTCTTCTGTTTTCCATCTTTGAGCATATAAGGCTGTTACAAAGCTAGTTTTTATATTGACTGGAATAGTCTTGTAGATTTATCACTGCCTCATGTTCTACTTGTTGCAATAATAGAAATCAACATAATTTATCTTTTATATAGCCATCCTTTATAAGCTTGAAGATAGTTATCACATTCTCTCCTTCTGAATTTATAAACAATTCCTTTACCATTCCTCACATCACATGGTTCACTTTTCTAACACCTTCCTCACTTACCCTTTAAGATGTTTCTATTATATTTTTGTACTGAGTTATTTATTCATAGTACCCCATATCTTTCATAAGCAGTCTTCCTGAAATATATTCTTGCATTTGTTCATTTAAAAATGTTTTCTGGTTAGATGGAGACCATCATTCCATTCTTTCAAGATGTCTTGGGAACTTGATCACCTTGTTTGGCAACTCTTTTCTGTATCTGAATTCATGTCATCTGCAAATCTGATGAACATGCTTTCATCCAAGTTACTGAAAAAAAAACTGATGAGCAAGATAAGGCCTCAAATATCCCCATAATATGCCATAGGAATCCTTTTGACTATGACACTGAGCCATTTTTTGCACCTAATAGTGTAGTCATTCAACCAATTTCCAATCTATCTGTACTTAGATAGTAACTAAAATATTTCTACAGATAACTCAGCAGAGACCAAATCGCATATTACAGATGTGTTTTCATTGAAGTCATTCTGCTTTCTGGCAAGCACCTCTTCTTTCAGGGAATCACAAAGCATTGCTGTAAGCTATTTTGCTTAGGGCTGACAACAAGCTGCTTTGTCCTCACCAACTGCCTTCTTATACTTTATAAAAATTAGAACATTTTCACATCTCTAGTTGTCTAACATTTTCTTTTCTTCTCAAATACAGTGGCAATAATTGATGGTCTTATTGACAAATCCTCTCACTAGCCTATGAGCTCTGAACCACTTTTCATGTCTTCCTTTTTTTGCTTACCTTCCAAGGAAAGAGTCACTCATGTATCATCATGAACTGTACCTAGAGATGGCATGCTGGTCAGAGATTGATCTGCAAACTTGAATAGTAGAGAAGGTTTAACAAGGTGCTGTCTTGAGTCCTTGAATACGCTGGTCGGGAAAGGGCTGTGATGACATGAGGCTGTGCTCTCATTGCCACACACGTCACTGCAAGACTTTAATATTTCAACTCTAGCAATGCTCCCAGAGAGGGTTCCATGTTTTTCCTGTTTACTCTGGATGATTTCCTTTGCCAAAGATTCAAGACAGCTTTGTGTTTTTTAGTCTTTAGCTGAAAAAGGTTGTAATATATAAAGTTTTTATTTTTCCATAAAGATTTTGTCTGAGGCAAGCATGTCCCTTGACCTTTACCTAATCAAGAAAAGTGGTTGGGTGGTGGGGGATGGGGAGGCAGGTTGGACTTTAAATGCACAAATCAGTTCTAATAAAAACACTGAAATTCAGGTGCCTGGGGTTAGAAATACTGGAGGGAATTCAATTACACTAATTAATATTTAAGAAGGGCTAGAGAGCACATACTGAATGTGGGAAACTAGGCCAGTCAGACATGAGCATATGGGGAGGGCAAGATCAACAGATAAAAGTAACAAACAAATCATACATAAATGCTCCAACAGGAATGAAATAGAGAATATAAAATAAATGTTCCAACAGACACTGAAGAGGAGGTAAAGTAAATGGTCTACCAGACATAAAAGCAAAATGTTCCAACACACACAAGACATTTTATTGGTTTTATGTAAACACATATATTATAAAAATGATTTTTCCAAATAAGTTAGTAGGAAATGTTACCCATTTATAAAAACAGACTTAGTCTAGTTTGTGTGCATTCACAGCATACTATATTTGCTCTCATTTCCTCACTGGCTCATCACACAGGAGACTCAATATGGCTTGACTTTCATAATAGGTAGTTCCTTAATGACTAAGCCCACATGGATACCCAAAACCTGACAGAACGCCAAAAAGCTTCAGAGGATTCCTGGTTCTACACAAGTTATTCTGGTTTTGGACACAGTGTGATTTGGTTGGTGTCACAGCTTATGGATCTGTTTTTTCATTTGTAGCCTAGTCAGTCAATTCTAATTTTTGGTCACTCCTCGATGTACTTGAAAGCTTTCCAAAGAAGGTACTAATGGTACCTGAACTACATTGCTTCCACCATGTGAGTGGTTCTTGTACACTAGCATTTGACTATACTTTTCCATCTGTCTCTCTCTTTTGTTTTTTTAGTCTCATCCCTCTTTCCTTCATTAATCATTGGAACACTGAAAACTGGAAACCAAGAGACTTCACTGGATTGCCCTTTTTAATTGTGTATCTTCAGAGTGAAACATGAAGTTTTGATATATGTTGGGTTACTTTTGCTATCAACATCATCACACAGAGGTGGAAGTAGCAGCATGGAGTATTGAGACTGAGAATTGAGCTCCTCTTCACATTCTCTAATACACAGATGGTAACAAATGACTGGACAAACCCTTTGCCCTATGTCTATATGTAATATCAGGCTCGCAGAACAAACCAAAAAACAAAATCCTTGCCCTTCAGGAGATTAACTTCTAATTGAAGAAATAATTTAGATATGCCCAAACTCACAAGACAAAATATCCCTAAAGGTTTAAGTTGTTCATAAATAACAAAGGAACAAAAAGACATAGGGCTATTTCTTGAAGACTGATTTGAACCAGATTACTGGTTTTCACACTGTTGCATAGTCCCCAGACATACAAAGATATGATTATAAAAAGCTAGTTGAATTGTTAAATATTTAATTAAAATATACTTTAAATTTTTTATATCAATTTATAATTGTGATATGAATGGCATATGAATTGAAATATATAAGTTCAAAAAACACATTGGAGATCAATGTGTCATTATAAGTTGGAAACATATAATAAGGTTAACTAATTTTCATGCAGGCCTCAAATTAGAGCTCTGAGTTTGGAAGATAAGCTATTGGATTAAAAAAAAAAAACTGAAAAAACTAAAAAAATTATTACTATGTGCTATGGTTTAGATGTAAGGTATCCCCCAAAAGATCAGATGTGAGACAATGCAAGAAGGTTTAGGGGGGAAATAATTGGGTTATGACAGACTTAACCTAATCAGTGTGTTGATCTCCTGATGAGACTAACTGAGTGGTAACTATAGGCAGGTAGGGTGTGGCTGGAGGAGGTAAGTCATTGGGGCATGCCTTTGGGGTACCAATCTCTACCTTTCCCTCCCCATCTCCCTCCTGGTACAAACACAGCAGCTTTCCTCAGCTATACTGTTCCTTCATAATGTTCTGCCTTTCTTGGGACTCTGAGGAATGAAGCTGCCCATCTATGGACTGAGACCTCTGAAACATGAGCCCCCAAGTACACTTTTCCTCCTCTAAATTTGTTTTTGACAAGTCTTTTCCTCACAGGAGCAAAAAAGCTGACTAAAAGAATATGCAACTGCTTATCTGTGTCTCATGATTTTTCTGATTCTGCATAGTACTATATTCCCCACAGAAATACACAAATGCTGAAGCCAATATAATAATTCAAGCCTGAATTTTCATTTCTTTATATATTCACTATGATTTTCTTACTCATTAACTTAATTGTATTTAATGTGATAATTTGAATTTATAAAGTATTTTAAATAAAATACTACCATTATTTTAAAAAATTTTTTTACTTGTTCTTTTTGGATATCTAAGACAGTAGAGTATATATTGACATATTATACATATGTGGAATAGAACCTATCCTACATGTAAAGGTTCAATAAAATTTAGTTAGAAAAGAGAATTTTGCTTATGCAAAAGAAATACGACAAATCTCTAGATCAAATAATCCACATGACTCTTCTAACTCAAGGCAGTATAATTCTCATGTTTCTGTCTTCAGGCTGCTCAGTTTCTGAATTTATTGATTTGCTGGCTTAGACTACTATATACAACAGATGTATTGGGCCCAAAGTGAATTTCACAGACTGTTTACTAATTCCTTTAGGTTTAAGAAGAATGATATTTTTTTCTTGGAGCACAGATTATCATGAAACCATCACATCAAAAGAGGTCACTTTGTTTAAATTAATATAATACGTGAAATTTATCACCCCTGAAGTACGAGGTTATCAGAATTTAATATATTAGTCTAAAATCTAACCAGTCATAACTAAGAAATAAGTAAACAGATATAAGCAATATCGCCTAAGAAGGTCATATTGCTTATATTAATATATAATTTATGGGCATATTCAGATATTTTTTCATTTACTCAAAATATATTGCATGGAAAACTTTAGAAGACCTTTTCCTAAGGATAATCAACCATTATCAAAAGTTAGGAAAGAGTAAGCCACAAATGGCTTTCGACCATTATAGAACGAAAATAGCAAACTGAAAGAAAGGTTCGTTTTTCAAAATCTGAGCTCCTCTTTACTATGGTAACATTTAAAGGATTTATAATACTGGTGTGTAAGTCAGGACTCAGCTGAGTGAGGTCTTTCATGATCTTTCTGTAGAGCAGTCCAACCAGAATTATATGTGTGTTTATTTTTTTAAAGGTTGTCACTCAAAAGGTACCACAGAGTGAAGGTTAAGAACACACCTGAGTTTCCATTCCAGTTTCACATTCCTACTTACATGACCTTGAGCAAATCAAGCAAACTGACTGACTCAGTTTCTTTTCTATAAAATGGGGGAAATAATAGAATAACTATTCTCTTGGATTTGTAGTAATAAATAAATAAATGAAATTGTGAATGAATTTTGCATAGTATGTTATCTAGCAATACAGTTCTCAATAAATATAAGCTGTAGTTATTAAAAATTTTAAATATCTAAAAGTCAGTTGTTTTCTTCTGCTTAATTTATTTATAACCTGATTTTACTTATAATTTATTAACTGTATGTTCTCCTCTTCTGGAATGATGTTCTATTAAGGTTTGGTTTTCCTCAGTTCTAGAATGTTCTCTAATATTTCTTCATCTATGCCTCATTCATCAGATAGACTATAGAGGCTCATTTTGGTAGTTCTGCATTTGGTTTTCTGTCACTGCTTATGATATTTTCTCATTCCTAGCCAACAGTTTAAGAAATAAAACTCAAGGAAGAACTAAATGCTGTGAGAATTTATTGGGAGTAATGGCTACCACAATTGGGCAAAAAAGGATGTTATTAAAAATGAATCACACCAAAGGAGAGCAGCTGATGACAGCAGTCGAAAAATTCTGTACATGGTAGGAATCAGTGAACCCCAAAGAAACAAAAGAAAAATAAACAAAAAGTCATGAAACTTACATGATTTATAAGGAAAGCCCAAGTTTAAGGGACAGGCTCTGAAGACTACAGGAGCCAAGAGAGTCACTTTTGGACAGTTAATACAAAAGGGACTGGTGTTCTCTGATCAAATGGGCACTATAATTAAGAATAGAATGAGAAATAAAATAAATTAAAATGTTTACTGTATTAGATTTCTTTATTGCATACCCTGTATTGAGGGACCAATACCTGGTACAGCAGTATAAATGGGGTGTATAACAAATGCTTGGTGGTGATGGCAGAAGTAATGAGGATGGTATGCTTTTAAGAGTCAAAGTTAGAAATTCATGGCCAAGACAAATTAAAATGAAAACCTGTGTTGTCAGACATAGGACCAAGCTAATCTGTGACACAACTTTTTTTTAAATACAACACTAAGGACTTCTGGTTTGAAAAATATTTCATGCAGGTAACAAAACCAAAATAGTTGGCTTAGAGCAAAAATGACTGCGGATATGTAACTTTTTGTCTTTTGCCTGGATATGGAACAGCCTCTCAACTTCCATGAGCTCTAAATTCACTTAAAAAGTAAAACGAAAAATACTGCCAAGGAAATTGAGATGGTAATGTAACATTACGCCTGAGAGCATAAACTATCAAGACAAGATGAACAAAACCAATTGAAATGGAACAAGCAAACTTAACACAAGTCAAGGAAGTTTTCTACAGTGTTAAAATAAATCCTACAATACAGAACCCAAACTGCTATTTATGGGAATAGCAAAGAAGTTTTCTCAGAATCTATGTAGGTAACTTCTGTGAGATTATTCAAAATGTGAGGAATTTTTCATAATTACCTTTGTTTCCAAGTGAAATTTTAGACATTTCTTAAAACAAATGAAACTTTATCATATATAAAACATTTAAGTTACCAAAAACAAAAAGCTAATATCTGAAGAATCACAAATGCACACATGTGCGCACATACACATACACACACACACTCATCAGTTGCAAATATTATAGAACTGTTTTCAGAAGACAAGGGGAAATATTTTCATGATAGTCCTAACACCTTCACTTCTTGGGAATAAATCACTCTACTCTGCTGAAAACCTGCATTGCATTATTAACTGATATTTAATGCATATTTTTTTTTCAATCTATTTAGGAAAAAAAAATTCATTCCCATTACAATATGAACTGTGCAACATTCTAAAATCATTTCAAAAAGAAAAATATCATCCTTTGTATTAATTAGGAGCTCTTGCTTTTTCTAGTAGCAAGCAATTGAAAAATAACTTATCCAGGAGTATAATGTTATAGTGAAATAATCATCAGGTAAATATGATAATTTACTATATGATTTAAAAATAATGTTTCCATTTTATGCTATGAGACTATAAATAACTTTTAAATTTTTCATTAAAATACTTTTTCATCAACTTTGATATTAGTTTACTAGATATGGTAAATATATTTATGATTTAAAATAATAATGCAATTATATGATAAAGAATAAATCACTGTCCCATTCTTATTTTGATAAAATCTTTTTAGTTGATGTCATTTCAAGTTAGGCTTTTTTGTGATGCTTAATATTATAATTAATAATTCATATTTTTGTCTTTCTCCTCTCACTCTGACAACTTTTATTTTTAATCGGTGGGCATGTGCCAAATTGGTTTGTTATTTATTTATAAAGTAAAATGACAAGGGAATTGAATATGTGGAATAAGAGAGAGATTTTTTTTCATATGACAAAAATTTCTTAGTAATGGGGATGTTTCTTGGTTACACTTATGGACTCAAGAATTTTAGAGCAGTTAGATCAGATGTCATAATCTTAGTATGACAACATGTAATAAATACATTAAATGGAACTGTTCATTTATATTTTAAAAATTCATTTTAGTTTTGTGAGGACATCTGGGCACATGCAAAAAAAGAGAACACAAAATACCAAAATTTGTAAGATTCTCTATTCTGATAGATCTTATAATGTCAATTAAGTAAAAATTCTGACAAAACAGATCTATTCATATTCTTTCCTAAAAGCTGAAGCATGAAAATTTAGTAGGAACAAACAAAAACTTTCAAAGATATGGGATTTCTATGGAAGGAAAAACAAAAACAAAAAACAACATTCTGCCTGTGGGGCTTTATAGAATATTAAATAATGTCTTCAGTTCTGCCCATAACCAGAAACCACATATCCTGAATGATAGTACAATGAATGATCATGACAGAAAATTCATAGTGTGGTCTCCAGAACATCAACAACCAAATCTTAGGGGAGCTGGGTCTAAGAATAATCACAGGCTACCCAGGAATTACCATGGAATAAGAATCCACAGGGATATGGCCCTAGAATCAGCACTTATAATTAAGTTTGAGAACTATACTGTTATGGCAAAACTCTCCTATCCCATCACTGCTTCCCATTGTCAGAAAAGCTCTTTAAACCCATCCTTTGTGTCAAACACAGAGAATTCAAGTGAATAGCAAATCTGATCATGATATTTGCTTCCTCTTCTTTCTTCTATTAGTTTAAGAAGTATAGCCTACCATGACAGGACTTTACTTAAGTCAGGCCCTTCTCTTAGGCTCTTTGTGGTAAATTTGTGCAAATCTTTGAGGCTTTCAAATTACATTGGCAGTGCTGAGATAATATCCATCATGTGCAACTAGATAATTTTTTAAATAATTGGGTCCAAATCCCATTTAAAACTTGACCAGTATTTACAGAGTCCAATCATAATGTACTATTTAACACTTCAAAACAATTTTATGGCCTTAACTATTTCAATCATTATTAAAATCTAGAAGGTTGTAAATTGCCATTGAGTCAGATGTGGAAACTGGTGCATAGGGAAGTAAATCATTTAGTGGCAACTCATTTGATGGCAGCCTGAACTAGAACACAGGCATTCTGATGCCAAACTACCCTCCCTTTTAAACTTCTCCTTGGGGAAACCTTCCTCTGCCTTGTGGAACATGTTCACTTTATGGGCTCTTTATCTCTGAGATGTTTCATCTGAACTTATGCACACATGATGTTTATTTTATGGACTACAGAAAAACCTAGTTGTATGAGTGTGTAAGATTATGCAATCTGAGGAATCTGAGGTTGTTACATTAAAAATAGTAATAATAATGATGCTAATGCTAACCTTGTGATGTAATATTTCTGAAATGGTGTTATTTTTTTTAAAAAAACATCATTTTGAATTTTCATAATTCATTTTAAGATTTGGTGCTAATGTAGGCACAGAAAAGGCAATTTAACTATGTATTAAAATTTACTACTAGGCATGACTACTACTTGGTTAGCTGTATTTCACTATTTATATCAACAATGGCAAGTGCCATTTCTAGGATCTTATTCATAATAACTACTATATCATGAAAGAAAATAGAAACCATTAGAATAGATATAGTGCTCATAAAATGACAAATTTTCAGTGGAACTTTATTGAACAGATTATTTGAAAGATGTTTCCTATGGTTAGGAAGGACACATACACACAAATATCAAACATGCATCAAAATGTGTATATTTCAGTTTTTAGGGAAGAATTTTAATATATTTATTAAGAACTTTCACTTAATTGAGTTTATTGGATCATTTAAACATGGAAGCTAATGTAAATTTGTGTCTTGGGTTTCCAGAAGTTGGAAAAGGGAGTGAGTGGAGGGAGAGTAGAGTGAATGGAGGATATATGTGCATTTGTGTGTGTGTGTGTGTGTGTGTGTGTGTGAATTTAAATGTCCAAATTTGATGAAGAAAAAATGTGTTAACATTCTGTGTTTTCATATTTTTGTGCAAAAAATAATTTTTCTCCATAACTGGAGTTTACATGGTCTCTATCATGACATCCTTTGAGAATCCCTGTAAATACCAACATAGATTTTTCCAAATGAAAACTTCCATGATTTAGGCTTATTAGCATCTGAATGAATGTTTCCATTGATTTGTCCAGAAGAAGGAACTTGGTACTGTTCAGAGAATAATCTTTTTCATGATGATTGCCAGCAATGTTTCCCTATTATCACAAAGAAAACTGCAAAAATACAAAGCATCAGATATGAACCTAGATAAAAATAATATCATAGATTCCAACTGGTATCTGAGAGGTGAAGACAGGCTGAGATGGACTCCTTGGCTTCCTTCTGTCCAAAAATTTCCTGTTTCCCTATTTCCTATGGTTACCACCATGGAACATGTTAAAATCTCAGTAGGGACTCTGTTTCAACTTTTCCTTTCAAAACAGAGTGAAAAAGTTTAATGGAAAAAAAAGTCCTTCCTATCTCCATGCCAGGCACAGTGTAAGATCCACAAACTTAAAAGCCAGGCAAATAATCTTTTATGTGCACCAAAGCTCCGCAAATGACCTAGTGCTACAAAAATCCCCAAATTCAGGCATGTGACCTAATGTGTGCTGAGATGAGTCAAGGAAAATGGAACCATCTGTACTTTTATTGGACAGTCAAATAATTCCTCTCTGTCCATTCAAAATCATAATTTTTACTTCAAGGGAGATGCAAAGGGTAGTTTTTCAAAAAGGATCAATTTTTTAAAATTGATGATATAGAATGATATGGAAAGTATAGCTTAGCAAACATGGGTAGAGATAATCAAACAGGCTTATAAAACCACAATTTCCTGGAAAAAAAAAAGTTACATACTCATCTGTGCAAAAAGGCTTAAGATTTATAGGAGAAAATCAGGGCAAATGAAGGAATTAGCAGGTTGCAATCATCTTTAACCTGTAAACTGTGGCACCTTTTCTTCTCTTGTATGAAAGCTATCAATAATTGAACTCTTACAGTGCATAATTACAGTAAAATAGCAATCAAGTGTAGGGACATGTTAGTTGTAAACATGTTTGTAAAGTTCTGCCTTTTATTTTCTTAAACCTACACATTAACCACCTATCATAGGGAGATTTCAGTGGACTTGTATTTTTCAAGTTTCCTGTTTTATGGGAAGGAGGAAGAAAGAGTAGTAACAGTTTGTAAAGTGTCATAATAATGGTTAAGTATGTCAATGATTGCACTTAACTAAAGAACACATATGTAGGAAGTAAGAAGGACAAAATGGAACTAAGTAGGATTCTGTGGACAAGGTGACAGATAAGCATCTATAAAGGATCCCAAGCTATTTTTCCTCCATTTCATATATTAAAGTATTCCCCTCACTTTACGTAGAAGAAAGATGAGATGAATAATCACAGTAGCTTACATGTAAAGGATGCAAACCATAAGCCAGGTACTACTAAGTAAATGTATCATATCTCATTTAATTCTCACAAATATCCTGTAAGACAAGTGTTATTATTTGCATTTTTCAGATGAGAAAACTAAAGCCAACAGAGATGAAATAACTTGAACAAGTTATACTTGCATAATAACTAAGTGGAAGAGCTAAGATATGAACTTAGGTTGGATTTCAAAACCTGACTCTCAAACACTAGGCCAGTGGTTCTTAATTCTGATTACACATTAGAATCATCTGTGCAGCTTTTTAAAAACTCAAATCCTATTCCTATTATTCTATTAATAAATCAGAGTTTCCTATACATGGGCCTAGACATGGATGTTCCTCTCAAAGCTCTTTAGGTCACCCTGGCACCCAGTCTAGGTGGGGAGCCACTGCATTGTGTCATACTGCTTCTCATGAAGCTCAGCAGCTCTGTTCTGTGTGAGGTAACACTAGAACCCAAGAGTCCTCAGTCTCTTTGCAGTGACTTTTCCCTGGCCTTACTATGTTCACCCTTTCATGTTCTTTCAGAACGACTATTTGGAGAAGTAATACACATGGGGAAAATTTTTACAAAGCATTGTCAGGATTTGGTCACAAGACCAGCAAAGAGAAACCTGCTCACATTCATCTCTAGGCTACGATGAGTAACAAGATTCAGGTTAATTATTCACATTCCCTAAAGGAAAGTATAAGGCTAGCTAAACTAATCACTAAAATTCGGAATCACCTCCTCCTCTCCTTTCACAAATCCAGTAAGAGTAACTACTAGATCTAAGAAGAAAAGACCCAATTACCACTCTTTTTAGTGCTGTTCTACTTAGGGTCTCAAGGCAACTGACAGTCGTCCAAAACACAAAGGTAACGTGAAAATGTCTCTAG
This sequence comes from Sciurus carolinensis, assembly GCF_902686445.1. NCBI lineage: Eukaryota > Metazoa > Chordata > Mammalia > Rodentia > Sciuridae > Sciurus > Sciurus carolinensis. Next base: position 78,046,680 of record NC_062221.1, on the reverse strand, counting down.
TAGAAGTGAAGAAAAGATGTCTGTAGTGGGAAGACAGTAAAATTTGAAGTCAGAAGGTCTATGTTTGTGTCTATACTCTGCTGTTTTACTGCCATGACATGAAGGCACTCTGAACCTTGATTTCCTTTTCTCATATATCTCCCTGAGGGCAATGGTTCAAAAAGTGTGGTCCCTATCAGCCTCACCTGGGAACTTATTAGAAATGAAATGATCAGTTTCTACCCTAGACTTAGAATCAGAGTATGTGGTGGGGGGGCAGGGGTAGTAATCTGCACTTAAGTAAATCCTCCAAATGATTCTGATACATTTACTTCCACAGGGTTGTTTTCTAAGGATACAAGAAGATGGTACATAAAATGTTAAGTTTTGATAACTATCTATATAAATCAGAAATTTCAAGTTCTCTCTCAGAAATATTTAGAGAAATAATGTTACAGCCTACTTTCCTTAGTTAATAACCTCATTTCTGAATTTCACTTTGCATGTGTAGACGAGGCACAAGTCAAACAGAGGTTATGCAATTAGCTTGGAGTCAAAGAGAAAGCAAGGAGTAGAGCTGAAAAAGAAACCCCATCATGAACTTGATTTTAATTCAATCAAACTATTAAGGTACCAACCACGCACCTTCCTCTATAATCACAATGAACCTTTTAATAAACAAGTTTCTACCCTACAATAGTTTTTTTTTTTTTTTTTTTTTTTTTTTTTTTTTATCTTCCAGAACAGCTTGACTTCTATAGCTCTGGACTAAGCAGCTGAAGAGTCAACAGGAATGACAAGCTTCTGACAGTGAGAAAGTACAACTGCCCCCACCTCTATATATGAAGTGCAGACAGTACCTGTTCCTCGTGTCACATTTCTGACTACTGCAATCATGGAAACCATGAGAGATAAAAGTGCTTACCTTTGGGTTGAGTTTTCGCTTGGATATATAGACTCCTATAACATATTTGGATACTGTAAAGCATAAACTGAATTTTAGTAGATGCTTTGGAATGGTTCTCCCCCCCCCCCCACTTTCCTGTCAGAAGCACTCTATCTTTTTACTGTAATTTATCTGATATAGCTACTAAGATGCCTGATACTTTTACATGCAAGGGTGCTGAAAAACAAAGAGCGAGAGAATGGGTTGTTAATGAAATTCTCTGATTGTAAAAAGCACTTTGGAATGATCAGGTGGTAAATAATAGTAAGAGGAAATAACATAAAGTGCTTAGGTGCTACAGCAATAGACACCATAATAAATGCAGAAGAGATCAGACATGAATAGAATTTGCATTTTATGCAGCTGCTGTGTGTGTATATAGAATATACAGAAGCTAATTTTTCAATAATACTGGTAAAATATTGTACAAAATCTATTCTTGCTGTCTTCTCACTTTAAAAGGCATTATATAGAAAAACACCCATCTGTCCTAGTGAAATGGTGAATGTGTGTAAAGAGGCAGGAAAAAGAGCCTCTTTGCATGCATGAAATAAAGAGCTCAAATAAAAGGACAAAATGAAGAAAATAGTAACACTATTAGAGCAGCTATGCAGACATGCACAAAGGCAATCTTTGAGAAAAATCACAGATAAATAACTCTGTTAATGTGTGGCAGTAGAATTACAATAAAGATATATGATCATATACCAAAAATACAGACATGTGCTCTTTCTGTTTGCTGGGCTATTTTTATAGTGTTGCTTGTTTTTTAATGGAGACAGAGAGGAGGAGTAAGAAGTATGGTTTTGCTATTTGTTGTTACTGTTGCTGCTTAGATTAGCTACAATACTAACATTAACTCCACTCCAGACTCTTCCAACAGTTCCCAGAGTTCAATATTTACCATGAATTGTACTCAATTTTCTTATTTTTCAATGCTTGTTCATAACCCAAGTGTCTGCTCATTAAGTACACTAAAACCTTAGTTCATGTTACTCCCTTTAAGAAGTGATGAAGAACATGCTGAGAGTCCAGGAGATTCCCTTAGCCATTTGGGAAATGTCTGATTAGGATTCTGAGAAAACAGAAGACATGATAAAAGAGACCACCAACCAAATACCAATGAATACTGAAAATTGAATCAGCCAAAGGATACAATTCTTTCCCTTCTTTTGTTCTGTTCCTTTATGAAATGACAGATTCTGTCTAGATTTTTTTTTTTTTCTCTCCCAGGTCTTTAAAAAACAGGATTGGGCTAGTATATCCAACTATATTTCAAAATATCTCAGATTTCCATCTTGGAAGAAGACACAAACTTCCTCAGAGAACCTCATAGAAAACAACTCTGCATATTCACACAACTTTCATGTGTTTCTAAGCATAGGAAAATGAATAGACAACTACCAACATAAGAAAAGACTCATAATAATAATAACAATAGCAATGCTTTGAGTTCTAGAGCATGATTTATCACAGATTCACCTGTATTAAGGGAGACTCCAGGACAGGGATGCCATTAAGCTATATTTCCATTTTCAGGATTCCTCCAAAGTCGGACTCTCCGGAAAGCTGTAAATGCTCTCAGAACAGACTTCGGTAATGAGATTGGAATGAAAGCTGGGACTATGGTATAAAAGCATCTCCCTGCCCCTTGTTCTAAAAGTTAACTATTAAACCATGTGTCGTTCATCCTGATTTGGTTTACTCAATTCGAGAAACAAGGACACACTGCTCATATTGCCCTGGGCGACTGAACATCTAGTGAAGCCTTAGTGAAGACAGTGTTCTTCCCAGCAGCCCTATCCAAAAGGCTGCTATTACCACACTGTCAATCCTGTGCTGCTGGCGAAGGATGGAAAGCATCTTCTTTTGAAGAATAGGTTCTTTCCCTCCTTTAGATTTTTAGTTTCGATACACCCAACATTTTCAGAGCTTAATTATTTTTCTCCCCATTCTGCTTTTTCTACTCTAGTTTATTCTTTTAATTATTTACAGGCATGCTTGTCTGGACACTTCATTCTAGAAGAAGTTGGGTGATTTTTTCAACACCTTTTAGTGGAATGCGATAATAGATGCTTGGAGAGGGACCTGGTCTTAACAGTATTTTTCGGTTTCATCTGTGACAGAGCTCTTTTCCCTTTATTGATTTTTCTCATGGCCTGTCCATTCTAAGCTTAAAGTGGCTTCAGCGGTATTTGAAAAATTGGTGGTTAGTCACTGTGCAAACCATTTCTCAAAACTGTTGTTGCAAGCTTCATTTTACTCTGTGTTACAAGCAGAATTTTGTTAGGGTTGGTTTCGTTTTCTTTGTGGAGTCATGCTAGCAGACAAACATACTCTAGAACATTGCTTCTAAATGCGGGTTGATTGGGAGTATGACCATACTGAATCTATGTTCAAAATTTATTAGTTGAGACAAATGCAGATAAAGGGAAGAAAGCGGTCATTAGGTCTTCAATATTTTTCACAAATATGAATATCAATACACAAAAATGTTAAAATTTACCAAGAAAATTATTTCCTACATTTGGAAATATATTTATTTTCTTGTCAACAGTTCAGGGGAGTGGTGAGGGGATGGGACATATATGTAGAATTTTCCCACATATTTTTATAATACTGTCTGTGATGACATATTATTACCTATGTGATATTTATACTTGTGAAAAGGATAGGTTAGAAATAGCATGTCAGGAAGTCAATTTTGATTAGACTCTAGAACAGCTAAATTTGACTTTTAACATGCTAATCTTTTAGAGCTATTGTAAATTTTTACTTCTATTTCCAGGACTCAATATTTCTTTTTTCTTTTTCTCTTTTGGACCTGGATATTGAACTCAGGAGCATTTTACCACTGATCTACATTCCCAGTCCTTTTTATTTATTTATTTATTTTTTATTTTGAGATTAGGTCTTGCTAAGTTGCCCAGCTGGGCTGTGAATTTGTGATCTTCCTGCCTCAGCCTCCTGAGTCACTGGAATTAGGGGGATATGCCACTGTTCCTGGGATCAGGACCCATATTTTAAAGGGATGAATAAAGGTTGAAGATATTTGGGATTAAGAGAAGGATGAAAATACCTAGTAAAATTCAGATTTGTAAAATATGGCAATATCTTTTTTTTAAAAAATACAGAATTTGTGGCAGTTTCACAGTGATTTTTTTAAACTTTTCTTATTTTGACACAATTTAAAAAGCATGGAATATAATTTGCTCAAGTTCAGTCTACAGCATTTACCCAGTATTTCCCCTTTCCTTCTCCTCCTTATTCTGGTTCTTTCCTCTTTTCTACTGACTTTTCTGCTCTTTACTTTTAGATTTTCTTATCAGTATCTTGTGGATATACATTATGATGAGAGTCACTTTGGTATATTCCTACATGTACATAGGAATGTTAGGTCTTTCCTTTCACAGTGATTTTTGACAAATTCACAAGAAAACTTTTTGAAACTTCAAAAGGCGAAAGCAAAAAACATCTACTTTACTTTAAATTAAAAAGCAATAAAAACAGTGAAGATATATCAAAATTGCTAACTGTCAGAGTCTGAGAGAAGGAAATTGAATATTCATTGTGAACAGAGGAAGGGTGAACATGAGAGACACAGCCCAGGAAAAACATTCCTGGTGTGTAATCCAAAAGCCTAGCATCTCACAATAAAGGTTTTATGGTTTTCTTTTTAGGAGAACATTTGAAGAGAGATTGTTCCTGGGTTTTTGTTATAGTTTCTTTCCTGTCTTTCTGTTTTTCTTTCTCTTAGCTAAAATTTTACTCTAAATTCCACAGAAATTTCAGGACACAAATGAAATAAATAGTAGTGACAAAATTATAAACTATGATAATTTATACAAATTTCAGTCCTCGTTCAAAACAAAGCTCTTGGGATTTGGAGTGCCCTGGTGAATTCAGTGATGCGAATGAACCAAGGCAAAGAGGAAAACCAGGACCAAGCACTACCATGGAAAAATATTCTCCATTTGAAGGCTAGTCTCACCACTGCTTTACTGTTTGTGGCAACGACTGCTTAATGAGATGTCCCTTTTCTCAGTCACCCTGAAGAAAAGACAATGTGCTACTTTTTTGGCATGTGTTTTCTAAACTATAAAGTGGTATATAAACATAAAGTGGCATTTATGCCTCATGAGAGAAACACATAGATTGATGCTGAATGGATTAAAAATGTATTGTGTTCACTTTATAAAAGTAGCAAACAATTATAATAATTACAGTTCTTCATTTAAAAACTTGATGGGAAAAAGGTCTACAGGGTATATTTTCTGAGAATCATGAGAATTTAGTTTTGGAGAAAAAGACTTGAGAGAAATCATAGGAGAGTTTTGTGAGAAGGAAGAAACCCTTGTTTTATGAACCACTCATTTCGAGTCCCAGTTTCTTCAAAATTTGTAAACATGTTCCCTGAAACCAAGGGAGAGGCAAATTTAGTTGCCTATAGTCATGCACTGTTCCCTTCTGTAGATCTAGTGAATCCACAGCCTTATGTTCATGTTTCAACAAAATGACAGCACAATATAGTCTCACCATCACTTTGCTTTCTTTATTCAGATGGGTTATGCCCCCAATTAAATTATATTACAAACTCCCCACTGCAAATAATGTAAATCTATAACCAGAGCTAGATCTATGGTAATAAAGAAAAGGCAATCTTTAGAGTCTTAGAACTTTGGCTTCCACCTTTAACAAGTCATATAACCTCTATAGGTAAATACTTTCTGATCTATTAAATGAAGATAATAGTAAAATGTAAAACTCTTGGCAAAGAGAGGTCACTCAACAAATGGCAGCCAAATCACCATATGTAGTAAAATCCAAATGAAAAATATTTAGCCAGGACTGTTGCTTTGTGAGGTAGGTCTGGTATCCATACTACAAAATCCATTAAGCCTAAATAATTTGGTCATTTCAGCAAGTCTTTAGAGATTTTTTTTTTTTAATGACATTTCCCAAAGGTCAAGCTAGCTTATGTTATGTGGAATTGCTACATTTAAAAGGGAGCTCTATTTGGTTCATAAAATAAATCTGGTTCCCCAAATCCAGGATCATAAAGACCTTCTACTATAAAGGATAAGAGTGACATTTGAAAAAACAGGCTTTAAAAAACTATAGTAGGAAATGAATGCAAATTATCAGGATGACAGCAAGTGCCCCAAGTCAAAGCCACATGGAGAAGAAATTTGCCCTATATAAACTGCCTGCAGATCAAGAAGAATGGAATGACACTTTAAATACTCAAGAGAAATGGAAGAGTAAAGAACAATGTAGAACTGAATAAGAATGTTGGTTAAAAGTATTAAAAGCTTGGACTTTGTAGTGTAAGGCAAAAAAAAAGATTCACGAATACACATCTGTAGGGAGAAAAGGAAGAACAGAATTCCTAGGAATTGAGAAGCATTTAGGAATAAATTCTTAAGTGATATATTAGAAGGTGGTGCTAGCTACAGAAAATACAAATATTGATGGGTTAAATCAGGACTGAGGAAAATATGAAGCCAAATACGGGCAGCTCTGAGGGGGAAAAAAATAGGCAGCTTGGTATTCAACTGTCATCACAATTCATTTGTGTTTCACATCCCACTGTTTGTGACATTAACAGAATTTCGAATTTAGCAATGAACTATTTTTATTTTGTGAATCTCTGCAGCCATTTTCCATATGTAGCTACAACTCCAACTAGCAATAATAGCCTTTGATCTTTAAAATGCTTCCAATTAATACTATTCAAATTAGGGGTCACCTAAGAGTTTTCCAAGTTAATTCCCTTTTCTTGGTATTTGAAGTGGAGTGTGGTGCCTGCTATTTATTTGCATTAATCCCAAATTATTTGGCCATTTTGGTAACAAATCCTTGAGTCGTCTTTGCTTTTATTATCATTTTTAAAAAGATTTAGTGAGTTTTGGATTTCTGAATTGCATTTTCATTTAACTAGAATAATTAAAGCAATCTTTTCATGCAGGCATTTAAATAGATCAAATTTATATACATACTTCCTACTGTGTGTCAAACATTAAGCAATTTCAAGTGTCATTATTTACATACTCATATATATTAATGAGCTTATGGTCATTGTACACATGGCTTTTATGTCTTATCTTTGTGGTTATTGCTGTTGGTAAAGATATTGAGTATTATATACCCAGAACTCTACTTGGTATAGGGACCATACACACACAAAAATGAGGATATTATTGATCCCTTTTCCTTTTGAGGACTTACATACACACACACACACACACACACACACACACACACACACACAAACTTGTCTGTGCTTATGAAATTTGTAAATGGCAGAGCGGATAACCAAACATGGAGTCTACTCTGTGTAACTAGAGTCCGTGCTTTTCTCATGATATAGATCTGCTTTTCATACTGATGCAAGGCTGCTATTCTGAAAAGTTAATATAATGTGTTGTCAATTGCTTTTTAAAACATAATGGCAATCATCAAGAATACAAGCAATAATTAACGTTGGCAAGGATGTAGGGAAAAAGGTATCCTCAGACGTTGTTGGTGGGACTGCAAATTGGTGCAATCATTATGGAAAGTGGTATGAAGATTCCTCAGAAAACTTGCACTGGAACCACCATTTGACCCAGTTATCCCACTCCTCAGTTTATGTCCAAAGAACTTAAAATCAGCATATTACAGTGACACAGACACATCAAGGTTTATAGCAGCTCAACTCACAATAGCTGAATTATGAAACCAACCAAGGTGCCCTTCAACAGATGAATGGATAAAGAAAATATGGTATATAAACACAATGGAATATTACTAAGCTTTTAAAAAGAACAAAATTATGGTATTTGCTGGTAAATGGATGGAGCTGGAGAATATCATGCTAAGCAAAATAAGCCAATCCCAAAAAAACTAAAGGCCTAATGTTTTCTCTGATTTGAGGATGCTAACTCACAATAAGGGTGGCAGGGGTTGGGGCTAGGGAGAATAGAGTTACTTTAGATTAAGTAGAGGGGAGTGGAAGGAGGGGAGGGAATAGTGGGGTAGGAAAGATAGTAGAAAGAATCAGGCATTATTACCATTTGTACATAAATGACTACACAACTGGTGGGATTCTACATCATGTACAACCAGAAAAATGATAAATTATACTCCATTTATGATGTATGTATGATGTAAAAAAAAAAGAAAAAAATTGAATTAAATGATTTCAAGTTCCAGGTTTTTTAAAAATACATTGTTATTCTATTTGTCATTCTCTTTAAGTTCACACTTCCACAGAACATGCTTTCTCCAATAAAATATAATTCAATTAAATAAACTAGTATGTGATACCTGTTAGGTTAGTGATCTTTGTTCACGGTCATGAACAAGACACAGTTCTGACAATTGAACCTTCTTCCTGAAGATGCTCTCTTTAGGTAAAATTGTATTTCTAAACTTTATCATCAAAGTATAATGAAAGGTATGGCACTATCTGAAAAACATTGGGGCTTTGGATTTAAAAGTTCCTTTTAATAAAACAAACCTAGTTAATCATGAATTGTTGAAACAAAATCTGTGACATTAGGGTAGTTAAGGCAGGTTTAGACATCATTTCTACCAAGAAACAGAATTTAGTCTGCAAAATATCATTATCTACTGAGATAAATCATATTATGATTTTCATCTATAAAACCCAGATTCCTAATATGTATTGCGAAGACAATATCTCTGACCCATCCTCAGTAGGAAATGTGTTTTGAATTGTTTTGTCAGTAGTAATAATGGAGCTGTACTGGACAAAACATATTTTCAGCAAGTTTCCCTGGTAATAAAATAATTGTAGTAGTAATAATCAAAATAGTAATCACAGTATTAATGATGACATTTATTGAATATTTTGCTCTCCACCAAGTACTGTGATTAGCACTTCCTATGCATTCTTATTAATTTCTCAAAATATTGCATGCGGTAAGTACTATTAATAATCTAATTTTATAGAGAGGTACCCTGAAATGTGAAAACCCAATAACTTGGCCAAGATCACAGATAGAAAAGAGGTACAACTAGGATTTGACCCCAAGGAGTGTGACTTTTATATCTACTCCAGGCAGAGCTTGTGACAGGTGTTACAATGTTTGTTCAGAATACTGCATTCCTACTCTTCAATCTACATCAGTTGAGTTGGGGCCTATTTGGTCTGTAAGCCCAAATCTGAAGACAGCTTAACTCAAAAGTTTGAGTCACTGCTATTCATATTTCTTGCCAATTAAAATGCTCCCTTCTGAGAAGTACTGGCTGACTGGCTAACCCTAGAACATAACACATGCTTCAAAAAGTGTCTGATGAATGTTAACAAAGGTTCTGCTAAGCGGTGAGTTAACAAGTAATCCTCCTCCCCTTTTAAAAATATGTTTTCCTAATGTCTAAAATATTTTCACCATGGTCATATATTACTTTGTCGATAAAGGGAAAAATTAGAACCTTACTTCAAAAAAATCCTTTTTGTTTTGTTTTACTACTAGGTTGTTAGTTTCAGTTAAAATTTGTCCTGGGAAGCCTTTCCTGTTTCTCTGTTGGCGAGCCCTTTCTAGGATAATACTCCTTACTCTGGCTTCCATGGAACCTTATCAAAGTCACGTACTACCATTAATTATCAATCTTCTCTATCATAGTTAAGTACCCCTTCAAGACTGATTCCATAAATTACCTCAAAGCCTTCTATGTGCCCTGTATACCCACCACTCAGTTCAATGAAAAAACCCAGGACATATATTCACTAAAACAAGCAAAGAGATGAAGAAGAATGATCTTATGAGCAACTATGTATGCTTTGTGGTCCTCTCAGGTAACTTGTGTCTTCTTTTATATTATATTCAGGTCCCCGTGGAAAGGAATTGCCCACAACAGTGTCCTGAATTGACCGGTCTATTGTTCGGAAGTCTTTACTGTTGGGTGAAGGATTGTATATATTTATGTACACACCCACACACACACACCATGAAATAACACAGGGGTAATAGAAAGGGAACACAGGAAACATGTTTAAAAAATGAAGTACATTATTTTTATGCTTATATTACTTCATGTTTTATATTTTAGTAATTTTATTCCCATTTTAAACATCATGAAACTAGAAACATTATTTTGCTACTACATTCTTAGTTTCTAGAAGAAAGTATGGCACGGATTCTCAATAAGTATATGTTGAAAAGGAAGAAAACAAAGGAAAAATATATTGAAGTTCCCACAATATTTCTGGTATTTTGGAAATAATAAGGGGGGAGTATGTCCCCAAAACTTTTCCAGGAAACAAATGAACCACCAACGAAGTTGCAAGCTCTTATTCTGTTCCTCAGACCAACCACCTAATTAATTCCTTCATGTGCAATATGTCCCACTAGCCTGTTAATACCCAATTTCATGCACTGCTATCACCTGTGGAACAGAGTTCCAGGTCAGAGACGCTTGGGCCCCTTCATGCTGTGCCTCATCTGCCAACTAGAAAGGCTGCCACCATTTAAGCTCCAGCATTTCCTACAGATCAGCTGAGCCAGAGGGGCAACGAAAGAAACATGTAAGTTCTCAAAATGTCTAGAGTACCCATACATTTCTCTTTTTCTCTCATAAAGGACCCTGATAACACACCACTGATGGATGATGGGAGAAATGGAATTAGAATGTTCTATGATGCTTGGTCATTCCAGCTTTTGGTAATAGAGTCCTTCATTGGAGAAAATGGAATTTCTTATGTTTTACACCTTGTACATTGTAGTTGGGTACTACAATATGATATTGTTGTCAAATGTATATTTATGGTGATATACAGAACTTTGAGTTTTACTTAAAGAGGAGACTATATGGCAATTCATAGTTATTCTAATTTAGATAAGATAATATCCCAGCAATAAAATTGGCTTACTTATGAGTTTATTAAGACAAGAGACCAATACATTCTTTTATTTATCTTTGTGTTTCAGGTACCCAGATCCAACATATGACTTAGAAAATAGTAATTCTCAATAAATGATAGGTAGAAAAATTAAGGAAGGAATTTTTTATAAAAAGGTGAGATGTGGCTTAAAGAGTTCAAATTTAGAACATTTTTCTAAGCTAGATAATTCTGTTTCTATTAGCAGGCAATCATTATATATTATTGAATATGCATTAGTGTTTTAGTTAATGTTCACATAATGAACCCTCAACAACTCTGGGAGGGAAATCCTACTATCTTATGTTCATACACTAGATATTTTAAGTCACAATTTTAAAACACTTGCTTTCAAAGTTTAATGTATACAAACTGTGTGGGTAGTCTCCTAAACTACAAATCCCTAGGTTCCACCCTCAAGGATTTGGATTCACAAGTTCTCAAAAGTGATCCAAGAATTTTATTTTAACAAGTGCCCTAGTAATCCTCATACAGGTGGTCCTTGTGCTACTTGCTATGGATTAGACTACAGAGTAATGTAGAAAAATATTTATGCTTCACTTTTTCAATGTGGAAAAAGAATATTATTCTATTAAATGTGACTTAACCATAAAAATTATCCCTTAAAAACTAGGCAATTTGCTAAGACTTTTGAAAATGAAGCAAGGGAGGATGATGCAAGGGTGATAAATATTAAGTTTATCACCAGAAAGGACTCTTTTTAAAACTTCAAAAAGACTGACAGTAGGCTTGAAGTAAAAGTGGAATAAGAATGTCAGTAACACAACAATCCTTTGTGTACAATTCAGGAAAGTAATGTTGATTCAAGAGGTTTATATGATAAAATGTGTTTTAGTTCTTATTATAAAAGTAGAGGCCTTCTAAGTCTTTGATTTGCTGTTAATATATATATGTATATATATAATTTATATATTTATATGAAGTAGTTTTGAAAATTACTCCTTCTCTTAACTCCTTATTTTCCATATCTTGATCTTGTCAACAGTATAACACAATTCCTTCCTTTCTTTTCTTCTTCTTCTTTTTTTTTTTTTTTTTTTTTTTGCTAGAAACATATGCCATAGGATTAGAAAGGGATTGCTCTAGTCTACTTCTACATTCACATCCCATGGAAGGTGTTGTTTCTGTGTCTGACCTGACCTTTAGGTCTCTGCAGCCTATAATTATTTTCAGTGGGAGTTGTCTTAATATCTTAGCACTGACTTCTCTAAAATTCAGTCTGTCATTTTTAGTGACGAATGATGGAAATTATTTTATTATTCTTAGGGATGTTGTAAATTGCATAACTTGTCATGCTTTTTCTTTTTGACTTGGCTGTAAGAAAGTCTAAGGCAACTGCATAGTTCTTCACTGAACACAGTGTGTATGCTGACCTCATTCTTGATGGTGTTTTTATATCCTTATCCTGGCTTATTGTTTTGTTTTATTTTGTCTTTATTACCTACTTACTTCCAATTCATGTCTTTTGTTTTTTTATCTGTTTATTTTTCTCTATCAGCCATTTCCATTGCTTTCTTGAAATAGGATTTTAGAAATAACCTCACCCTCACAAAAAAGGTGTGTGCATGCATGCACATTTAATATATATCTCATACACATCCCAAATCAAAAATTAAAATTAACCTCATAAAATAAAAGAGATATCTCATAGTCTTTGGGCTAACACATTATAGACTTACTTGATTATTTATAGTACTATAATTTATGGAGGTACAAAATTAAAATACCATCATGAGAGAATCCATTGGCAATCAAACATAGGCATTCCCAGTACCAGATAATTTTGACATCTTTTAGTTCTGAAAACCAACTGTAGTTATTTAAAATCTTTGTGTTCAGTCTTTATATAAAATATAAAGTTCTTACCTTAATCAGTCTATCAAAATGTATGATTCTGAAAATATTTATTTGTTAAAAATTATCTATACAAGATACATACTTTTTTTTACTTCGAATCTTCAAACCAAACACATCAGTCCTTAGTTTCTATTACTTTTAATCAAATAATTTTCATTAAGCAACAAAAAGTGATGCCATCTATACACTGAAAACTTACATTCTGTTTGAGTTTGTCTGGTTTCTGCATTTTCTTCTCATAACGAACCAGCCAATCTCAGGCTAATTCTAGTTAAACACAGATAAGATAGAACAATTCTCCTGGGCACTAGACACCTTACAAATGATAATCATCTTGAATTGTCCTCAAATGACCATTCTGGGGTGGAAATATTACTATTTGGAACCTAAATATGATTTTTGTTCTTTTACTAATTTCTGAATTGCATATCCTTCCAGATACCAAAGGAATATAGCAGTGCCACCTGGGTATAATGCCAGTTTGCAATTGTTATTTGTTTTCTGTGGCCCTCCCCACCCCCAGCAGAGGCAACCAATAGCCAATTCATATTTCCATTACATCACAGTTGGATTATAGAACTGCTCTTTAGTCTGGCTTCTGCATGTCTTTTGCAACTCATTTGTAGATAGTCCAGAAGCTAGCAGCTGGACTTCATTTTTGTTCCAACAGTCACCATTTTATTATGTTTCCCTAAGTCACTGGGAGTTTCACTGATGATAAGTCCAAAACCCCAAAGGTATTTAGATTTAGTGGGTTAAATCCTTTCTCTCTAGAAAGGATCACCATTAACTTGCCATAGATTCACGTCACTCAACTATACATTGCCATTTATTCCCCATATATCAAAAAGGGTACTGATACTATTCTCCCACAGAAGACCAATAAAATACATAGTAAAAGTAAGTGATTGCAAAATATGTTTTAAAATCAGAGTGCTGTGTTCTTAAAATCTTTCATAGGACTTTGTTCAGTTTTTGAGCCTTTCCAAGTTCTCATAATTCTGTGGTATTCATAATAAAGCAGGCAGATGGTTTAGTCTCTGAACATATGCTTTAAATGCCCCCTTTGCTATTTCAAAATAATGGACCAAATTTTGCCCTCAAATAGTCACAAAAACCTTTAAGGAGCCTGCCTCTTGAAATTTGAGGACAGAATGTAATCCAGTGGGAATTAAACCTTTAAAAATATTTTTTCTAAACTTTCTTTGGAGCTCTATTCTACATATTAAGACAAACTGTATTTCTAGTAAAATAGAGTAAGGAAAAATACTATCTAGTACAATGTTGTATGGTTCAAAGAATAGATTAGAAGGCAAAATGTTTTATTTATATTTTAAAATTTTGATTTTCTAAAACCTTATGAGTCACCTGATTTAATTCTATGATTGCCTGATTTTCTATTTTTATTATGATTCCAATTTTTATTACTACCATGTAGATGTTTTATTGTTAAAGTATTTTGCAATTATTAATTAGTTAATTTAGTCTAAATTATGTTTATGCCTTTGTTTTAGATCAATGCTATTCATAGTTATTACAACCCTAAAATGCTATTTCTCCAGCCAATTATTCTTATTTCAAAAACAGTCTGTTATCTATGAAGGCACATTTTCTAGGTTTTCACAGAATATGTAATTCATCCTTAGAGGATAGATGTATTTTGATAATGCTGTTCACATAACCTAACTGTACTTATAAAAGTATCTCTATTTCTTAAGGTCTACATTTTATACATGAGCCTTCATTTCTATACTCATATTTTTCTATGTACTTAAATTTGGTTTTGAAAAAGCCTCTAAACTAGTCTCCCCTATCTTACGATACCCACAAACTCAGTAGTCTGATCAACATTCCAGATAAAAGACCACACAATCGACAGTAAGGACACTGACTATTAAAGAAGCCCAAAGTTTAAGTAACTATTCTAAAACTTTCATGTCTCTTTAGAAATTGTCAACAGGGACTAGCTTCGTAGTGGTGTAAAACAGTGTTTACTTTTAAAAATAAATGCAATAGTTGTAACCAAATGTGTTTGAGACACTGTTAAGACGCGTCATAATCAACAACGTTGAAAATACAAATCTTAAAGCAAGTGAACATTTTTACATATATCCACAAATATCTGAGAAAAGTTGAAAACTATTACTATTATTGGGACAAAACAGTCACATATTCTTCAGCTGATAAACAACTTTAAGAAAAACCTCTCTTCTCACGTCTCTAACTTTCACAATAAATATAACACTGAAACTAAATTCTCAACTTAGAAATATGCTGAGCAGTATTCCAATAAACAAGTTGATTAAAAAAAACTCACCAGACTAGCAGTCATGCTTCCCCCCTATCTTTCCCTTGCTTCCCTTGTTCTTTCACTTTCCACGCACACACAATCACACTTACCTGCACAAGTCTGAAACATCAGTCTATGTATTTTTTTTGAAATGTACTCTGTACCGATGCATTTTTCTGTGTTTCTTTCTAACCCTCGGGAATGTTAAGAATTTAGGAAGAGAGCCACAGCTTAAGAGAGCAATTATTTGCCAGTAAATACTCAATTTGCTTGTCCTGTGATTTTTCTTCTAACTTGCATATTCAATAATCCGTCCCTGACTGCGTCACGAGCACAAAAAGTCTTTTCTCCAAAGGAGAACACTTTCGCCAATCAACCTTCAGCCATGCCAGGGCACAGCTCGTCAGGGTGATTTGTTAGCTTTAATTAATAATTCCTCATGCTGGCCATTTTCACAAATAACACAGTGAGACTAGGACGCTGGATGGCTATGATTCAGGCTGATAAAAATACAGTGGAAAGGGGGTGGGGAGGGTGTGGGGGAATTCAGACGCCGTTTATAAACACCTCTAATCATACTCTTTCAGTTTACAATATAGAGGACATCGCGGCTGAATTACCACGTTATGTCCACCAATTTGTCTTCAGATGGAAGCCATATGTTCCTCCACTTTATCTGCTAGGGCCTCCCTGGTGCCAACACCGTCACTGGGCAGAAAACATTTACAAAAGAGGTCTCTAGCCTCTGGATTGCAAAAGTTTACTGCAGGGTGAAGTTGAGAAATCAGACATATACGACACTTCTCAGTGAGCTTGTGTAACAGTCTGGAAACACAGAAGTATGAGTCGAGAGTGTCAGATTTTCTCTTATCCTGCTGTTCGAAACTGGACATTTCACGGAGGCTTTTAAAAAAAGTCTCAAACCTCATCCACAAAACAGTTAGTGACAATGTCTGATTTGTTCAGGCATTCCACAAACATTTATTGACACCTATCTATATGGCACACACTGTATTATAGGCTGAGAATTTTAACTTAAAGTAAGACTTTTTCTGTTAACTGACACAATTCATCTACTTTTTAGAAATATATAAATTAGGTGCTTGAACAAAATCACCAAACAGGTAGTGTGTAAACAAAAATAAAGATTCATAACACTTTCTGTGTGGTTCAACCAATCCGTAATCAACAGCACACTTGAGTCCACTGTGCAAAGGAGACCGTCAGAGTAAAAAGAAAGAACAAAAACAAGAGGAACATTTGTTTTCCAAAGATTATAAAATGTTCCTCAAAGCGACTGGAGTACTCAGAAGCATGTTAATATGTTCAGAGGTATTTTTCATAAAGTTCCCAAGCACCTGAGAAATATGTAAAGAATAGGAAATTGTATACATGTCCCTTTTCACGTGTGTGTGATTGAAATTTATTAATTTATTGGTTACATATTTATTGAGCAGCTACTCTATTTCAGGAACTGAATAATACTGAGTTTTAAGGGATGCATAATGCATGGCTTCTGTCTTCAGGAAGTTCACAGTTTAATCACTATCCTCCAAAAGAAAAAAATTTACATCTAAACAGAAAACTAACATAGCATAGCAAGGGTAAAGACACAAGTATGAATAAAGGCATGAAATGGGGCTCCTAGAAGTGATGTATGAACTATTTCTAAAGTAAAGTAGGAGCTCCAGTGGTAGGGAGAATATTCTAGGGAGAGGCAAACCTTTGAACCCTTTCTAAAACTATTACTAGAATCAGATTACCAGTTCTAGGAAGTAGGGGGTTTAATGCACGATAATTTCAGATAAACGTTTCAGATGGCAAGTATTTCAGGACCTAAAAACAAATTTATTAAGGAAAAAAATGCCTCCCAAAACTATGTCTTGACATCATTGGAAAAGTATGTAGCATCTTGAATGCTGGCACAAATAGTGACATACATTGTCTTTTTCACTTTCAATGTGTTTCTGTTGTCTCAGACAAACAGGAAGCATGCAGGACACACCTCTGCCTTTTTATGGTTTCCAGTCATTTATTTCTTTTTACCATGTGCATACTTGTATAGCTTCTGTTTTCACAGCACCATAATATAAATCATATCTGCATGACTATTAAAAGAAGGGGGAAATCAATATCGATTTAGTAGTCACACATATATCTCAAGCCAGAGAGAATACTCTATATGGTACTAAGGGTGTAAAAGATAAGAAAGGAAGAAATGATACCCTCAAATCCCCCAAAAGACTCTTTCAAGCCAGAAAATACTCTTGGAAAGTGAATACAGTTCTTAATCATGTTGAACATTTTGTTGCATATATTCAAAGTATGAGGCAGCAGCCAGAATATTGCACTTACTCTAGATCAGTAGCACCAAGCTGTTTAAATAATTTATATACTTCATTAACCCATTCAATATATATTTATTGAGATCCTTATATTTACTAAGCACTTAGCGGTGATTATTTTATTTTTATTCCTGTAATGCTCATGTTAACTATTCTTAAATAGTTAACACTTCTTGAATGCTTACTAGATGCTGACAACTGACCTAAGGACTTCACATATACTATCTCATTTAATCCTCACAGTGACATTATGAGGCAGATACTATTACAATCTGCATTTAATAGCTTATGAAACTTACAAGTTTCATAAGATGGATATGCAGTATGATACTATGCACTAATACCCATCAAAAATCAGTTTCATTACTTAATAGTTTCATAGTCACACATAATATTTGTTAATATTTTTAATCTAGGAATATTCAGGTGGTTTGAGATTATTTTGAGAGTTAAACCTATATCTCATAAGAGCTGTTTCTAACAAAATATGTCTGGGAAATAATGTCACATGGTGTCAACAGCCTAGTAGGCTGCTCTGGGAGACAAGCTGACAATTAGCTTGGGCTAGGCATATTTTTAGGTGACCTAAACTAGCACCAGAGTATCACATGCTATGGCAGTCCCCTTTCCCTTATTAAAACTAAAAGACTTTTTCAAAGATAATTCAGAATCTGCATTGTCAGAAGCAGAGTGAGATACTGATTTAAAAAGAGAAGGACCTGGCTGGGTGCAGTGGAGTATGCCTACAATCTCAGTGACTCGGGAGACTGAGGCAGCAGGATTGCAACTTTGAGGACAACCTAGCCTCAGCAACTGAGCAAGACCTTCAGCAATTTAGTGAGACCCTGTCTCAAAATAAAATTTAAAAAATCTAAAAAGGACTGGGGATGTAGCTCATTGGTAAAGTGTCCCTGAGTTCAATTCCTAGTGCCCCCCCAAAAAGAGTCAGAAGACTTAGGTTTGAATTCTGGTTTTGTCACTTAGAAGCTGTAGGACCAGGGTCAAATTAATTGGGTTCCCTGAGGTTTAATTTTCTTCTCTCTAAAATGGTTTGTTGTGAAGATTAAATGTGAAGATTAAAGGAGATACATTCTTAAGGTACACAGCATAGAATCTAGCCCAGGCCAGAAGAGGTGTGCAATATATGGTATTTAAAGCACCCAGAGTTAAAGCTTAACACCTACAGTCAAGATTTACTATTTCTGAATCAAATGACACACACGATATCTACACCTGCCTTAAACAATAAATGTAAATAAATTTCAACTAAAGTAAAGTAGACTTGGTAGTCCGGTCAGTTTTCCTCTGAGCATGTTAATGGTATACCTAAAATGGTTGTGCTCAAGGAGACAGAGACTATGGACAAAACAGAGATAGATGGCTGAGGGATTATCAGTTAATAATAAATTCTTACTTTTCCAAGTGATTCATACAATGTTGGACTTTATTAAAAGGAGATGGAAAATATCTTTTGAGACTCACCAGGGAGGCCACAACACAGGATAAGCTCATGCTTTCCTCAGGTAACCCATGCTACTAACCACAAGTATTTCTCTAACTCCAGGTACTCGATGCCCTCTCTGTGTTCTTCTCTCTAGACATTGACCAAGTCCAGCTATCTCCAGTTCTTATCCTAAATCATGAAGTGAATATTCATGGAGCACAACATTTACTTATGGTTATAAGATACTTCCTGGTGAAATGGGCATACTTCATCATGGAGGGACCACTGGAGGACTTCATGAAGGCACTTACATGTGTATGCAATTTTATTTTTTTTGAGGTCTCCTTTGGAATAGTGACTTCCTGGTCTCTCCATGATTGGTCTTTATTCTATGACTCTTGCCTGAGATTAGTTTTGATGGGGATACCAGTAGATGACTAAATGAGCATAGGTATTGTCTGAGGGACAGTCACCTAACTATGTCTCCTGGATAGCTGGAGTTTTTTAGGATCTGCTTCTTTTTCAGCTGAAAATCCTAATTGGTAAAAAGTAAAAGTGTGTAAGACTATGTCCCCTTTCTCTAGGATACCTGGATGGATAAGAACAACTTAGTAAAACTTTGGCTTCGTTGGGTCTCTCTAACTTATTAGCTGTCTCACTCTAGCTTTATTTAGGGAAATCTCATATTTTAGTTGAAAATAACAATAAGCAGAGGTTGCTATAGACATTTCAAAGGACAGCAATTTTTATAACTTTTTCCCAGACAAATTCCAAAGATCTAACAATTTCCAAACATGTATTTTCAAATACATGTTACATATATCTAACAGTAAAATTTTACTTACTAAGTGATGTATATATATCTATATATACATATATATAACAGTAAATACATATGTGAATATGTATGTATGAATATATATGTGCATGTGTATATATATATATATATATATATGAATATCTAACAGTAAATGCTTTACTAAGCAATACCTACCTAATGAAGGAAGAAAAAGGTAATTTAAACCCAGTTTCAAATTTAGATTTATGCCTAAACAAGAATTTTAGAGCTCAAATATTCAAAATTGTTAAGGTGGCAATCAAAAAATTTAGCTGTGTACTTGTTGAGGGTTAAAAACATAAACTTCAGAGTTCCGTATTCCTTGAGGCATTGCTTTCCTAGTGAAAGTCAGCAAGCTTCACAAATGTGAATATCAGGATTCGCTAAAGGAGAAAAATGCTTCTTGTCAAAAAACTAGTCATGGCTAGTTCACGGGTGAAGTCCAAGATTGTATCAGTTTCCCTGTGACCTTGCTATGTGATTTGCTACAAGTCATTTAATATCTTCTTAAATCTCAGTTTTCTGTCTTTCTTCTATGATCCCCAAATGATATTATCAAGAAAATGTGGATCAAGTATTTTGATCACCTCATGGAGCATATGCTAAAGCCCTAAATCCCTGAGTGTCAGAATGAAAAATTAAGTAGGTAGAATGACACTAATACTTTCTGTGATCTTAAATAACAGATTTAGCACTTAGTATCTCCATTATTTCAACTATAAAGTGGGAACAGTCCTCTTTAGGGTTTTCATCCAATAGTGTATTGGAATGAATAGAGAATATTGCAAAATCTATTCAAAAGAGTTTCAAAAAAATTTCCTACGGACAGATGAAGTGATGGATATATTAATTAGCTTGATTGAATCTTCTGACAAACTATATGGAGATCAGCACATCACATCATACTCCCAAAATACACAGGATTAGTCAATTAAGAATAAACAAATAAATGAAATATGATATTAGGAAGCCACTAAAGTTGATTTTCAATTATATTAGTGAAACCGAGTTGAAAATATCCAAGTATATGATGAAGTTAATGTTTCCAAGCATATTCAGAAACTAATGAAAGAAGACTACTAAAAGACAAGATGTAGTACGGCCTTTTACTTGTGTGGCTGACTGCATTTTATGGTGGATCCAAGACCCCAGTAATGAGAAAACATAATCAGGAGAAGTGATTTAAGTAGACTGTTGAATGATATACAAGATAAAATGCATTCATTAATGAGTAGGCAGAAATGCTATATATGTGCTCTTAGAACCAGAACTGGTGAAGCAGTTTTTCATACTTGGGAGAGCCATGTTCCTAAAGTGTGCCCCTTATACCCACCTCCCACCTCTCCATTTTTGTCCTGTACTTACAGGTGGGAGTAATAACCAAAGGAAGGGGCAAAACAAACAGAGGCACTCACTGTGGCAGGAACACTCCAAAGATCAAAGAGCCCATTAGGCTGTGACTGCCAAAATCAGAACCATAGTGGGTGGCTCATCAGCACAGTGCCCTCAGAACTACATGGACCCTTGACAGGTCAGTACCTGGAGTGCAAGCTACTCATTCTTCTTAGGAGGACTACCTGCTTAGAACTGAATGTCCACATTTACTGACCCCACTCACAGCATTTGATTTTAAATTAATTCTGTGCTGGTACTATATTTACCGAATGATCTATTTCTGATAGACATATAAAGGTGTAATTTTTGTCTACTCCAATTTTACACCTTACCAAATTGTAAGAAAAACTATGATTTTACTACATTAATGGGTAAAATCCTGGGCAACTGGTAATCAAGATAATCAATTTCTAGCATATTAATCAAATATATTTCTTTAGTTTTCATATTTATCATACAAAAATAATATATTAATACCTCAAATGATATTCTCATATTCACTTATAGGTTTATCTCAATTTAACATAGTCAAGAACCTAGAAGACAGAAAATTAGAGCTGTTGCAAAAGTAAGAGAAATACCTCAAAATACACACTATTACCCAAACTAATCTTTACTTATCAGGGAGACCTAAATGTGGAACCAATTTATTCTTCCTTAGTATATGGTAACATCAGTGACCTGGTCCCTATATTCATGTTAGATGGGAGGGTGGGACGTTTTCAGAAGAAAGTACAATGATAGCTGTAAGAAATGCCTACTCTTGTACCTCAGAATGCAGAGGAGACACAAATTGAGGTAAGGATAAAGTGTCCAAGGCTGAGAACTCTGTACGGTTTGCAAATGTGCTTATAATTGAATCCTACAGAAATCAATGTGCTAGAGATGTGCTGAAAAGACAGTATTCATGATTGTATGAATTGAATTATGACCCCAGCATCTCAGAATGTGACCTAATTTGGAAATATGGTCGTTGGAGATGTAATTAGTTAAGATGAGGCCATACTGGAGTGGGGTAGGCCCCTAATCCAGTACAACTGGTGCCCTTGTAAAAAGGGGAAATATGAAAACAGTAAACACAGTACACAGTACACATCTTTACTCTGTGAAGATGAAGGCAGACATCAGGGAGCTGTTTCTATAAGCTAAACAATACTAAAGATTGCCAATAAACCACCAGAAGTGAAGTGAGCAGCCTGCCACTAAGTTGCTCTCAAGATTTTCAGAAGAAACTAACGCTTCTAACAACTTGATATGGAACTTCTAGCCTTAAAAACAGAGAGAACAAATCTCTGTGACTTAACAACCAGTTTGTGGTACTTTGTTAGGGTACCCTTAAGAAGCTAATACAATAATGATGATCAGGTAATCAGCATGTAGAGGTCAAATCAATTCAGAACATGTGGTTTAGGAAGGTTGAAAAATATGAGATTCACTGAAGAAACTACGTCATCAATATGCTTTAACATATATGTTTGAGTGACATCTTGATTATTTATTACATAGAGCATAAATTTTCAAATTTTCTAATTCAGTAAGACTTTTACAAAAATGACAACTTGATGTGCACCCTACAGAACATATCAAAGAGTCTTCAACCTCTAAGAGGCAGTTTAACTAGGAGGAAGTTAAGTATGTGTTTTTATTTGCTTATTTAAAATTTATAGCCTAGTGAGGGTGGAATAACTAACAAAAGTTATCAGTAGAGAAAAAGCTACCTCCTTAGAAGAAAACCACTAAGAAGGGGATTAGTGTCTAGATCATAATTCAAAGGCAATTATCCCAATGAGAAGTTAAAGACAATTTTAAGTAGGAAGAATACTGGAGAACAAGTTAGAGAACTACAGCAAAATGAGAATAAGAGATGGTAGAGGATACAATGGGAAAGAAAATACACAAGGTGAGCTGATACTGATGGTGAGATCAATCTGAAACGGGAAGAGGCAATGATAAAAAATCCACAAGGGTCAAGCGCTGTGGCACACACCTGTAATCCCAGCAGCTTGGGAGGCTGAGACAGGAGGATCCCAAGTTCAAAGCCAGCCTCAGCAAAAGTGAGGTGCTGAGCAACTCAGTGAGACCCTGTCACTAAATCAAATAAAAAATAGGACTGGGGATGTGGGGATGTGGCTCAGTGATCGAGTGCTCCTGAGTTCAATCCCCAGTACCCCCCTTACTCCCCCCAAAAATCCTGCAAGGACTAGGGTTCTAGCTCAGTGGAAAAGTACTTGCCTAGCATGTGTGAGACACTGCATTCTATCCTCAGCATCAAATAAACAAAAACAACAAGAAAAAGTCCTGCCAAGAGGTAGGAAAAACAAAACACGGTAGCGACATTCCTATATTTGAACAAGGAAAAAGCAAGAATTAAACTCTCTTTAAAACTGCTGCTCTGAATGCTTTTGTGTGAAAAAGAAAGACTGCACCTTTACTATTCTTTAAAAAGATTCAATAGTGGAATGGAAACTCTGTGTGTGTGTGTGTGTGTGTGTGTGTGCATGTGTGTGTGTAAGTTAAGCAGTATGGCAGGTAGGTCAAAGAAGAAATACTTCATGGAAAAGGAAACTATAACTTTATACAATGTGTTCACTGGAAATGTTAAGAAAAAGATGGATTAAAATTGCTTTACTAACTTTGTTGTGATAAACATTTTAAAATTCTACCTTTCCTAATTGTTCTTAACATTTTATTCAGCCAATTCTCAACTTAATCTGAGAAAGAACAATTTGGCTTTTTGACAGTCAAGTCAATCTCATTGGAAAATTCAAATCCTACAAGAAACATTTTCAACTGCCAACAGAAATCCATCTTAACAGAATCACCTTTTCCTTCCTTTCCCAAACTCATTCTTTCTAAAGAAAATTAATAATCATATACTTATACTCTTGGATGAAATGAACAATTGAAGAGAGCTACTCCTTTTTCACAGTAATAGAATGTTCTTGCTTAACATGGTCAAGACTGCAATCTGAGTTCCCTTTCATCAAAATTGGAGATGATCTTGTCTATGTCTTTAAAATAGATCAATTATACCACTAAATAGAAAAATTACAGCTTAATTTTACCAATTTTTAAAATAATTCTTAAATCAATTTAATTATTTGTTTTATTTTATTCACTGGGAAAATTTTGGCTTGGATAATGATGAAGTATGGAGCCAAAGTGTCGAAAAGGAAGGTAAGGAATACTTTTTATATAGATACTACCTTTTCTTTCCACTGATTTGTAAGCGATTTCTGCTATAGAAATGACTTCTGCAGAGCACTACTATTTCTGGAGACCAGGGTAGGATAGTCTCAAAACTGATATGTGAGTAAAATGAACAAAGTTGGCATCAATGGGAAAGGAAATGAGAAGCAGATGCAGAAAGGGATATGCCATAGCATTAAAAATATTTTTGGCCTTTATTTAAAATAATACTTGAGTTTTCTCTTCTGAAGGGAAGTAACTGAAAATACAATGAAAAAAGAATAAAGGAAAGTGGAAAGTGGAGGGGAGGAAGAATAAATGGAAGGAAGCAAAAGATGGAGGAAAGATGGAGGGCAAGAGGAAGTGAGGAAGGAGTGAACACATGAGAAACAACAAAACAAAAAAGAAAGGAAGCAGAAATGAAGAAAAGACAGCTATTATAGAAGTACTCTGTTATCCCTTTCCCTCTGGTTGGTCCTCTAATCATCTTTCCCCTGCTACCTATACCCACCCAAATATGTGGGACAAAACGGGGGTACCTAAGGCAGGTGGTGGAGGTGCTTTGCAATTAATGTACACTTAGGTATAATATCTCTAACTCAGCAGATCCAAGTGTTTTTAAATTCATATGCCTCTCCAAGAATAAATAAGTTATGAACTTTCCAAGCAAGAGATTAAAAAATGGCACATTTACAAATACATATAAAACATCCATGTATGTAAGTATACTTGCATATAGTTTCAAAGGGCTCATATCCCAGCATCCACCAATTGTCCAGTAGCTTACTGTGAAGAACTCTAGAATTTGGATCAAGCCAAAATAAGTGGGCAGAAATAAGGATTTGGAGAAATGAAAGCAATCAATCAAACAACCAACCAATACACAAACCTAAAAAAAAGGTGTTCCTTGTCTCCAAGTCAACCTTAACACTTCTCACTGTCTTCATTGTTTCTGGAGCTGAGAACAAGAAAAACTATGATTTGGCAAATGAACTATTTAATTAGCAAAAGTAGAGAAATCTATAAAGCAAAAAATGGAAATTCTGCCCATTTTTAATCATTAATTTTAAATTCCTCCCTGTTAATTGTTTTGATGGTACATGGATGCCTAATACTGTTTTGACTTCTTTCTCTTTCTTTCTTTCTCCTCTTCTTCCTCTTTCTTCTCCTTCTCCTTCTTCTTCCTCTTCCCCTCCTTCTATTTCTTTTTTTTTTTTTGTACACGGGGTTGAACCAAGGACCACTTAGCCACATCCCCATCCCTTATTTAAAATTGTTTATTTTAAGACAGGATCTCGATAAGCTGCTTAGAGACTCACTAAGTTGCTGAGGCTAACCTTGAACTTATGATCCTCCTGCCTCAGCCTCCCAAGGTGCTGGGATTACAGATTGCATCCTCATGCCTGGCCTTTTCTGACTTTAAACATTGGCTCTAACACATAGAAACATTGAAAGCCACATGACTTAATATTATGATTATTGGTTCATCAGATACATATGAAATGACATGGAGACAGCAACATTAAAAAAGAATAATAAATTAATTTCAATTTTTCAACTACATTGCATATATTTGAGGATGTAAATTAGGTCTTGACTGTAATAATGGGAATTGCTTATAATTATTTAAAACATCATGATGTTTTTCATAGTATTTCATAATCTTTAAATGTACTACATTATCTCATTTGATTTGGATATCAATCTTGGAAAGCAAATGAGAGAGACAGCCTTAACCTTATTTTACAGGTGAGGAAACTGAGGTTATAAATTATTAAATTACACTCTTAACATTATATAATTAATACATGGCAGGGCAAAGACTAGAACTTACAAATCTTAATACCCAGTAATTATTTATTTATTTTTTTGCCATCCTATACTTCACACAAAGAGTTCATTACACATAGCTTGTTGAGACACTTTATATTGTCTTAGTTTGGAAATCAGGATAGTACTATGTACCCTTGAGTGAATTCACACTCGAAAAATGTGTCATCCTGCAACAGGATTTTGCACATGGCACACAGAATATATTAAGAGGCACAAATATATATATTTAAATTGTTATTGCAAATGATATAGATACTTTGTATACATGTGGGCATATGTGTGGGTTTCCATGTCTGAGAATTAGTATGCATTTACCAATGCTGTTAGAAAAAAAAATTTAGTTTATAATTTATTATTAATCTTACATTTGGTAAGACCACATATTGGCAAATCATTGACAAATCAACACAAATACATGAATAGCACAGAACATATTTTGTGAAAAATATACACACACATATAGCTACCCCCAACAACTTTCCTATTCATTGAAAAGTGATAACGTAAGATAGATTTATTAGTAAAAACTAGAAACTGGCTTCTAAAAATGGTATGAGTGCATTTCCAGGTTTAAATATAATTAGAGTAATAAATGTAGTTAGTGTTAAAGTTTTGCAATTTGTCCTTATCTTTCCTGTTTTCATTGGAAAACCAGTCTGTCTTGGAAAATTCTTCGTATTTTTTAACCTCTGAGATGTACGTAGTCTTATTTTAATATACATAAGGTAGTAGATTGCTATTACTTCTTCAAAGAAGGTGTATGGTAGAAGTTATAATTCCATAGATTTACCTATATTTCTTTCTTAATATCCAAAATTGTTCTACATCCTAAATGTTTGAACCAAACTTGAGCAAAGATTTTGAAGTGTAGATGAACTTTACCCTCAATTCCTCTCTTTATACCACCTTTGTTCATGTTTTCTTTTGACCTTCTTGGCCCTTCCTTCAACCTTACCACAAGATTTATTTCCTGTCTCTTTTCCCTGGGGTGTTATTATCCAACTCTTAATCCTAGCTATAAACTGAGGTCCTTGTTCATCTTGCATACTTAACTACTGTATCCTTCACCCCTCTTGCCAACCCCTGCATTGTGATGTTGTCATCTACCTGTACAATTTCACAATGTCTTGTATAGTGCCATCATGTACCAGAGCATGATCTCTTAGACACCAATGAGAGAACTGAGAGTTTGTTTCCTGGGGTGTTTTAACTGTATTTATTTCAGTCATCTGTGTGAATTACCTCTAGTAATATTTTAATAATCCTATTTCTGGTTCATTTGATCTTGGCATACTTCTCTTTCACAGTTGAGTTTCACTATTAGTATTCCTTGTACAGAATAAAAGGTGTTGGTAAAAAAACAAAACAAAATGAAACCTCTACTATAAGCCAGAAAACCTCTAGTGCAGCTCAGGCCTTAATGGTCAACTTGATTTTCCCTGTGACATAGATGCTCTATTTATCAAGTATGAGAGAAAATAATTTTTACCAAGTTCCATGAGCTATATTAGGAAAAAATATGCTGGTAGTTTATGTAGTGTTCATACTGAGTCTTTTCTTCTATCTCTAAACTGTGCTGCCCCAGTGAAAAAGGAATAGGTAAGAGTACTCTAGAAACTCATAATGGAAATGACTCATTCTTTGGGAATTCATCTGTGACAGGCAAAATAGTTATACCTCAAGTGTGCACTCCCCAAAATCCAGAACTTCCAGTACATGGTAAAATGTTATGTTACTTGGAAAAGTAACTGTGATATAAACAAGTTATGGACCTTAAATTAAGGAGAATATCCTAGATTATACAGGTGAGTCAAATCAAATCACCCTAAAAGCAGATAACCGTTTGGGCTAGAGTTCAGAAATGACATGTGGTCCAGTAAATCAGAGATTACAAGTATGATAATGATTAAAGGAGCCATGGCAGGTGTTTAGATGGAGAGGAACACACACAAGGAGCTGAAGATGGGTACAAGGAATGCAAGTTGCTTAGAAGTGAACTCTTTCAAGTCTCCAGTTAAGCGACATATGACATGTTGATTTCAGTCCTGTGAAACTTGAGAGAAATTATTATAGCCAATTCAAACTTCTGATCTGTAAATAGGAAAATAATAAATTCATGTTGTAAGCTGGTAAGTTTGTGGTAATTTGTGATAGCATTAATAAAAAACTAATATACCATCCAATATGTCATTCTATTTCAAAGACCCATACTATAATATTTTAAATTCATACAATGAAGAATTGGACCAAGAATCACTATTATGAAAGCAGAAAATTCTTAGTGCTATAAATATATTTTTCCTAATTTTCCTTTTTTTGGGCATGTTCCCAAAGTAAATTAATATAGGACTGATAGACAAAGATCATGAGTTCATGAGCAGAGAATATCTGCTGAGGTGGAGTGTCCTCACCAAGGAGCTTCACAAATGTGCCTTTCCTTTACTGGAAAGAATACTATACTAATAGTGCTACATTATTCACACCAACTAATTCCAGTTTTCAAAAATAAAAAATAACAATCTGCAAATGGGGGGCTGGGGTTTTGGTTCAGTGGTAGAGTACTTGCCTAGCATGTGTGAGGAATTAGGTTCAATCCTCAGCACCACACAAAAATAGAATAAAGGTATTGTGTTCATCTACAACTAAGAATATTTTTTAAAATCTGAAAATAGTCCAAAGAATTAAAAATGCATTGACCGTACCATTTAAGAAATAAGGAAAAGAAGACCCCCCTTCCCCAATCCAAGCAAATATACCCAAATTCACAAATCCTTTGTACACTAGGGTGTCCTTTTCCAACTCTACATGTTGTCTTATAATCTATAATCATGTCTGAAGGAAATATCTTCAAAACTTGCAATTACACACACACACACACACACACACACACACAGCACCAATAGAGCTATCTTTAAAATATACCTTCCAAGATGATTTTCTTTCTTATTCACAATTTTTTTTTGCACTGATTCTAGCCTTAATAGAATAAAAGAACATTGGAAGTAAAGCAGTTATTTTCAATGATTTTCAGGGAAGGTTTGAAGAACTTGACCTCTGAAGATTTACAGAAGTTCAGAACCTAAAACTTTTTTTGAAGTATAACCAATGACAACATAACTGAAGATAGATACTTTTGTAATCAACTAGAAATCATTTTTTACAGTAAAGGATAAATTCTCAGCAGGTTGTAGATATTCTAGTTCATAATTATATCACAGTATGAAATAATGCAAAAGAAAATAGGAGAAAAAAACAAATATAGTTATTAAAAAGTCTTGTAGAAACACAATAAATACAATTAAATTTTTTCTGTGGAGACACAAATAGACTTGAGATAAAAATTACTAGCACCACACTTTGCATATTTCTTGTCTTCCATGAAGCTACAAAGAAGGACAGCTCATCTGGCCAGCCTAAGGGGACAGGATGGAGAAGGCTGTATGAGAAAAAGCATTTACTTTCCTCCTCTTTTGAATACAGTATTCGGTTTCCTACAGGTCTCTGCACACTTACTAAAAACTTTGGTCATTTCGTAAGGGGATATCATAATTTTGAGAGACTTTAAGGCTCATACATAGCAAATTAATCCCCATTTTATGTCTGTCCCCATTTAGTATTTCTAAAGGGGGTGGATAATAAATCCCGCCAACTATCTTTTTAAGGGCTATTCAAATACTAAACAAACCAAGAACATTTTAAAATGCAATCTCACAGAAATCTGCTTTGCTTAACCTTCTCTTCTTCTTTAAAACATAAGAAAGGCATGATGTTCTTTTTTTGTTAATTAATTCATTTTAGACAATTCCTTAAATTTTCATTTTAATAAATTTTTGTGTGGGTGCATTAATTACTTTCAAAGATGCTTTACAACTGTTACCTATTAAAAGCCTTTGTTAGTGAATAAAAAAAAAGGAAGAAGAAGAAAAAAAAAAAAAAAAAAAACTTCCAGCATGCCCCCTCCCTTCTCCATTCTAAGCAGGTCCTTGCTATCAACTGCTGGAGTATGCTCGCTTTGCACCTAGAGCTATAATTATTTTGCTTTAATTTTACAAAACCTTTTGTTCCATTCCCACGAGCCCACCTGATCCTTATATTACACTCGCTCTATTAAAACACTCATGCAGAACAAAGCATGACTGTACTGATTCATAAGTAACTTTTTTTTTCCTCAGTAAAATGCCACTGGCTAGGGTTTGGGACACAGTCCTGGGCTTCACCCTCCATTGCCAGTTCATGTGTTAGAGAAAAAAAAAAAAAAAAAATACATTGTTCAGAGTGCTGTTTTCTTCTCCAACACCCTTCCTTTGCCTTGCTTATGTTTTTTTTTTTATTTAAAAAATATTTTGTGTTACACTTAATTTTACTCTGGGGCAATAAAAATGGTACAATGCTGAGAATGGTGAGTTTATTAGAAGATTGTAGTCATATTGTGATTTCTTGTATTCATATGGTAAAGATTTTTTTTAAATCGCTTTTGTTGCCTCCTTTAATTTTCATTCTCTCTCCTTACTCCACCCCTTTTCCTTGAGATCTTGCAACACATGTGGGCTTTTGGCAGAAAAAAAATTGCAGTGACTCATCAAGAGAATTGTTTGTTTGCTCTAAGGAGCACCCTGAGGACCCTCTGGGCTGCACACGGAGCCCTTTGATCCTAGGAAATTTATTTCTTCCAGATGTTTTCCCCATGGCCACCTTTCCGCAATGTCCCTCTTCATTATGTAACATAAGAATAAATACTCAAGACCCACTGCTATGGCAAACAGTTTTCCTGAATGTAGAGTGACAGGGAGTTGACATCTGATTGAGCCATTGGTTTCTCCTTGCCTTAGGCATAATGATGGAAGAAAGTTAGCACAGAGGAAGGCAGAGCTGAGTCTCTTCAGGTGAGTGTCTTTAGAGTTAAGATGAAAATTATGTGAACCAGGTGACAGAAAAAATAAATAAAATATATAAATCTGTAGACCATGGCTCATGGACCTAGCTTTATCTTATCCTATAATGTCTTAAAACCTTTATCTGTCTGGTTACTCATCTAACTGTTCCACCTACAAAGTGTAGACAGGAAAGTGAAGCCTTTGGACATCTCTTGTTTTTTCTTGATATGATACTGCTAGTGGAAATAAGAAGGAAGGTCAGTCAAAGCAGGAGATACAGAATAGGTGCAGAAGTAAAGATTGTGTGGTAGGCTGAATCATTCCACCCTCCAAAGATACTCACATCCTAATCTTTAGTGTGTATATATATATAAATACACACACGCACACACACAGACACACTCACACATATGTATATATACATGTTAGTTTATAAGGCAGAAGAAGAAAGAAAGAGGAGGAGGAAGGAGACCTTGTAGATGTTATATAATCAAGGATTCTGACTTGGGGAGATTATACTCGATTATCAGTATAGGCCTTAAATGCAACCACATGAATCCTTGTCAGAGGGAGATTGCACATGACAGAAGACAGAAGATAGCAAGTCAATATGACCATGGAACCTGGAACTGAAGTGATGCAACCACAAGCCAAAGCATATTGGCAGACGGCAGGGCTAGAAAGGCAAGGGGAAGTAGTCCTCCAGAAGGTATGCAGCCCTGCTGACATCTGATTTTGGCCCGGTGATACTGGTGTTGAACTTCTGGCCTTGAGAATTGTAAGAAAATAATTTTTAAGAAAAAATTTTTAAGCATCAAGTGTGACAGCTTGTTACAGCAGCCATAGGAACTAATACAGATAATAACTGTTCCAAGACGACATTGCTGAGAACATTCTTGAAATCAACAAAATCTCAGCTCAGGCATGGTGGTGTATGCCTGCAATTCCAGCAATACAGGAGGATGAGGCAAAGGATCACAAGTTCAAAGTCAGCTTCAGCTACTGAGTGAGGCTCTAAGCAATTTAGTGAAAAAAACCTGAACAGCTCAGTGGCAAAGCATCCCTGGTTTCACTCCCCAATTCCAAAAAAATAAAAGCAAAACAAAAACAAAAAAAGCTCAGGCTGAAGTCTCAGGCTGGAGGTAGAATGGAAAATACAGTGCCAAGACTTGAAGACAAAATTTGATTTGAAGTGGCACTACTGGAGTTATTAAGGGCAACTATAATCTACAGCAAGTTGAGAAGTAAAATAAACAGGACAAGAGGGCCTTGAACAGAAGAATACAGATTATAAATGTGAATGTCCTAATTTTCAAATGCTAAATTGTGAGGTAAGACAAATCTTTCATATTTTCCCTTTAAATGTCTACATATAATGTATAACCAACCATTTTTTCTCCAAATCAATTATTGGCATAATTAATATTAATAGCAATTGATTTGGCATACATATACTATATTTCAAATCTATGATGCTATGAAAGCAAAACTCTTCTATTTGTACTTCTAGGAACTTTTCTTTAACTGTTCAAAAGATAATCTATTTTTAACATTTAACCCAAAGATAATGTGAATCCTAAAGTCAGAACCTCTTTTTTGAATTTTCATTTTTAAATTTTAATTAACATATAATAATTGTATATACTATAAGTACAATGTCATCATTTGATACTGTATATAATGTTCAACAATCAAATCAGGGGCAATTAGCATTCCCATTTCAAACATTTACTGTGGGTTGTGTGTGTGTGTGTGTGTGTGTGTGTGTGTGTTGGAAAACTTCAAACTCCTCTCTTCTCATTGTTAATGAAACTATGCAATAAACTGTTGTGAACAATAGTTATTCTATTGTGCTATAGAACACCAGAACTTATTCTCTTTTTTAACTGTATTTTGGTGCCTTTTACCCAACTTTCCTCTATCTTCTCTTCCCCTTCCCTTCTTATCCTGTAGTGACTGCTATACTATTCTGTACTTCTCTGAAACAACTTTTTTTAAACTTCCATATATGAAAAAGAACATATGGCATTTATCTTTCTGTGCCTGGCTTAATTAATTTAACAAACTATCCTAAACTCAATAATTCTTAGATTATTAAAATAATAACTTTAATCTGGAAAATTCCCATAGCAAAGTGACTCTGATGTGACTAAGTCACTCATTTTACCTTTTCCTTTAGTTTATCACTAAACATCTGTAGCAGATGCATCATTTAAAAAAGATAAGGAAAACATCTGAATTCCCATGATTCTTTAAGTTATTGGGCTATTCAGAAATCAAACCATTAGTTTTTATGATCAACATGAGATCAGTGGACCCAGAACACTGAGACACATGAGGAACAAAGTTCTGAAAGCTTAAGAGAATGTAAATCAATTGGCAAATAAGAAGAACTGAGAAAATCAATTAGAAATGCAGACTACTCTCTAGAATTTGAAAAGCAACCAGAGATAGAGTTCCCTGTTGGAGAAAACAGTCTAATGACAGAGATGTAAAAGACTGTTGTTTATTTTTTCACTACTTTCTTATTAATGCAGAGCATCAATTGGAAAGTAGGTTGAAAAAATAGAAAGAATAGAACACTTTTTTATACAAAATAAAGAACAGATTAACTAACGAATAGTCCCACTATTGTACCCAAAGGAAGCTATTCTAAGGCATCCAAGGCACCTTCTGATAGGTATGTCCATGCACCTTCATTTGGGGAAGCGTGAATCATGAGAATTTCCATGTGTTGCCTTTTCCCTTTCCTACCACTACCAACCTGACCTGAGGCAGTTCAAGTCTCAGAACTGCAGAGGCACTTTGAGTTCTATATAATATGAAAGGCAGACTATGTAAATTCCATTGT
This sequence comes from Sciurus carolinensis, assembly GCF_902686445.1. Taxonomy (NCBI): domain Eukaryota; kingdom Metazoa; phylum Chordata; class Mammalia; order Rodentia; family Sciuridae; genus Sciurus; species Sciurus carolinensis. The sequence goes on along the minus strand of NC_062221.1, from coordinate 78,012,932 downwards.
CATACTTCCTGTGTCTCATTATTTTATTTGCTTTAGTGCTATATGTACCTTATCTGTGGGAGGACAGAATGCCTATCTATGCAGGTTTTCATGGTACCATATAATTACAGTTATTCTTTACCTATCAATCCTTTTTACAGTTCAGGAGGCAATGGTTAACGTTTCCATTTATTACCATTTCACCTATTTCTGAGATCCTAGAGGACATGAGATGTGATTTTCCTTAAATATCTTCCTATAGTATATCACTTTCACTAAATACTTAAGAAGTAATTAGTTGACCTAGAACTTAAGGCATAGGGGAATGGGTGAGAGGATCAGTTGGAATTGATCTCTTTGGGTTTGCAATCTTTGTAATAAAGCATTGAATGCTGAAGAGACAAATCATAGAAAAAAATTTAAATCCTAATATAAAAGTACCTCAACTTCTTCAGCATAGATTATGATCCTGAAAGCATCTGTACTGTGGTATAACAAATATAGGAGGATGAACTTAGTATGATAGAGTTTGCTATGAAGGATATATTGAGATGAATGGGGCTTTAAAAATCAATAGCAAAGGACATTTGAGAAAATGTAAGAGATACTTGGGTACTTTATAAATGAACAAGGACTTGCCTCTAGCTTTTAGTCACTGTTTCTGAGACTTGAATTAATCTAAGTTCTGGGTTATCAGTTACTTAGTATAAAATTTCCAATGAACACTCCTTGATTATGCATTTAGGTCTTGAAAGTGAATAGATTCATACATCTTCCTCCACACAAATTACAAACACAAAAATATTAAGTTCATGTTTTCTTTTGAAGCAGTTTGGTTAATTAAAAAAAATCTGTAATGAAGAAAACTAGACTTTAATCCTGGATAAAAATGTTCTACATCAATGACTGTAATGATTTGTCTTGGTTACAGATTACTAAAAAACATTTTTTCTTAATAAAATGGAATCTCCATCAAACATATAGATCATAGGCTCTCCCCATAGGAATCTTTAAGATAATCTAATCATTTTAAGATCATCTCATTTTACAGATGAAAAACAATATGTGAATGTTTTAATAAAGACTAAGATTTTCATTGAGACAAAATGGCTGTTACATGAAGAGAAATGGAGAAAATGAATTAACAGTAGAAGAATGGTGAGGTAGGAAGAAAAAAGTGAAAGGCTTTTTCATTGGAGTAGAACACTGAGCAGAAATACATTCTTTAATACATATCTAGGTCATGGCTAGAAACCAGTTTAAATATTTTAAAGTTGATAACATCCATTTTTAAAGTACTGCTTAGATTATAAACATAGAAACAGGTTTACCTATAGGAAATCACATGACTCATAATTAAATAAGTCTCTCTTTCTGATATAACTCTCCATTCATTTTCACTACATATTACCTACCTCTCAGTTCCACAGCATATATAAATTGAAAGGGAACACAAAGCCCATTATAGTTTTGATCTGGAATGTCCCCTAATGGTTCATGTGTTGAAGACTAGGTCCCCAGATAGTAGCACCACTGGGAGGTGGTAGAAACTCAGGAGGCGGGGCCTACTAGTTGGAGGAAGTAAGTCCTTAGCAGTGTGCCTTTGGAGGCTATATCTTGACCCTGGCTTCTTTCTCTGTGTTTCATTCTCATTAATATTTCATTTTCTCTCTCTCTCTCTCTCTCTCTCTCTCTCCATCCCCCCCACCCTCTCTCTCTCTCTCTCTCTCTCTCTCTCTCTCTCTCTCTCTCTCTCTCTCTCCGTCCCCCCCCCCCCTCTCTCTCTCTCTCTCTCTCCCCACCTCAGCTTCCTTCTTACCACCAGGTAAGCAGCCTTTGCCTTACCATGTGCTCACCACAATGATGTTCTGCCTCACCTCAAGCCCACAGTTGTGGAGCCAAGTGATCATGAACTGAAATTTTGAAATGGTGAGCCAAAATGAAGCTTTCCTCGAGTTGTTTTTTGTTTTCTCAGGTATTTTGTCACAATGTCAGAAAGCTGACTAACATAATCACTATTATTTGTATCTATTTTAAAACAAAGATTATCTCATTAAAACAGAGAAAACATAATTGCTTTGAAAGTTTGTAGAAAAATAAATTTTAATTTAGATACTTGCTACTAAAGAGTATGTATACTCATTAAAAGTATAGGTTCTGACATTAGAATCTTCAGCACTTAATCTTTGCTTAACACTTAACCTTGGACAATTTAAAAAAAATCTCTTCACCTCAGTTTTTTTACCAATAAAATCAGGATATAAGAATGATTATTTAAAGATATGTTATAAATATTAAATGATATTAACTTTATATATCCCTTAGAACATGTACCTGGCACATAGTAATTGCTGAATAAATATTAGTTGTTACTACTAATATATTCAAACCTGTTAAATATTTTTGAGGTAAGGGTTTTATCATTAATGAGACATATTTAAGTATTGAGACTTTTAGTTTGTTGCCTAACAATTCATGCCAATAATCTACCTCAACATGAGTAATAAAATAGTGTGAAGAAAAGTTTGCTTGATTTTTTTAGGATGTGTTTGAGACAAGAGATTATCAGCCTTGTAAACAGAATAAGCTAAAATGCTGTCCTGGGTCCTAGCTTAAAACAACCGTAAAGTTATCTTAAAAGGCAAAGGAGAAATAAGGGAGCAGGGGAGGCGTAGCAGGATGCATGCAACTTCTCAACAGAACACTCATGGAGGAAAGTGAAGGTGGTGACTCTTCAGCAAGCAAAGGCTTCATCATATGCATGACTCAAAGCAGTTAGCTTTGCTGCTATGTAACCATTTGTTTACATGTTCTTTCTCCCCTATCATACAGTGATCTACTTGAAGAGAAAAAATATCCCACTCATTTTTATTTAATAGTTGTTCAGTAAAATTTTCATTGAATGAATGTCCTAACTGGTTAATTGATAGCAGCTGCTAAAATGGGTAATACCAGTTGGCAGTCCCTCAAGGGATCTCCATTCAAGACTTTCACAGGCATGCCTATCCAGTGGAGAGGAGTGATAAGATAGAACCGACTGGACATTATGGTACTAGCAATGGATCCCTAATCTCTGAAATTGGGATACATGCTGTAAGTGAGCACAAAATATGTTTATTGGTTCTTTTTAGTTATACATAACAATAGGATTCATTTTGACATAATTGAAAAAGCACTGAATATCGTTCATTCTATTTCAGTCCTCAGTACTTCCCTTTTCCTTCCCCTTCTCTCTCCCTGTTTCCTTCCCTCTGTTCTTCTGATCTTCCTACTGTTACAGATTTTTGTTGTTGTTGTTAATTAGTGTCTTCTGGCTGTACATGATGGTGAGATTCACTGTGGTATATTCATATATGTACATGGGACAGTTAGGTCAGATTCGTTCCATTTTCTTTCCCTATCTCATCCCTCCGACCTTCCCTTCATTCCCCTTTGTCTACTCCACTGCTCTTCCTTCTATCCTTTTATTTTATCTCCTCTTATTTTGGATTAGCTTCCACATATCAGAGAAAGCATTCAAACTTTGGCTTTTGGGACTGGCTTATTTCACTTGACATGATAGTCTCCAGATCCATCAGTTTCCTGCAAATGCCATATAAAGTCATTCTTCTTTATGGCTGAGTAAATTGTGAATGTAAAACACATTTTCTTTATTCGTTGAAGGGCACCTAAGTTGGTTGTACAGCTTGGCTATTGTGAATTGTGTTGCTATGAACATTGATGTGACTGCAAGACTATAGCATGCTGATTTTAAAACTTTTGCATATATACCAAAGAGTGAGATAGCTGGGTCATACGGTTGTTCCATTCCTCGGTTTTGGGGCATATCCATACTGCTTTTCAGAATGGTTGTACTAATTTTCAGTCCCACCAACAATGTATGAATGTACCTTTACCCCCACATCCTTGCCTACATTTATTGTTACTTGAATTCTTGATAATTGTTATTCTGATTGGAGTGAGATAAAAATCTCATTGTACTTTTAATTTTCATTTCTCTAATTGCTAGAGATGTTGAATATTTTTTCATATATTTGTTGACCATTTGTGTTTCTTTTTTGAGAAATATATGTTTAGATCCTTTTTACCAATTTATTGATTGGATTTTTCTTTTGATATTACATTTTGGAGTTCTTGAAGCATAAAATATTTTTTAAGTTTAAATATGTGTACATTTTTTCCTTTAACCATAATAATTTTCTTTTAAGAAATGAAAAGTATTTGAAAATTTAGCACATTACAAGACAGAGGAACCAAGTTCAATGTGGAATGCAAATGTAAGACTGATAAAACATGGCAAAAAGTCTGAAAGTAAATTCAATAAAGAGTCTTAGATAATGTGTTGTGGGCAAGCAGAGAAAAAAGCAATTACTTATAGCTGGGGAATCAAGGTAATTTTAGAGGAGGGAGTAATATTTAAGCAAGGATCTTGATGCAAATACTTAATCTCTGTGAAAATAGAACATTGTACCCTTAATTTGGAAATTGACTGATGTGCTAAGTGCAAATAACTATAAATGGGTGACATAAACATGAAAGGCATGACCATTCCTGATATATTTGAAAAGTTAGCTATTAGTTGATGCATATGTTACTATAATAACAATCAGTCCAATAAATAAAATAATAATGTCCTACAAATTTATTTATTTGTGAATATTTATTCATCTATTAATTATTTCAACCTAATATAAGGACCTACTGAATATCAGATTTTGAACTGTGATGAGTGCATTGGATACCAAGGTGATGAAGACAGAATGGGACCACTGCCCAAGAAGCAGATTCAGACAACTGAGTTATTAATAATTGCAGTGTGATACATACTATGTCAAGTGAAGTACTGAATGTTATGGGAATACATAATTGTAACCTATTTAACTGTAAGCTCATTGCAGAACTGAGGCAGAAACAAATTTGGACAAATACAAAAAGCTGTTGGTTTTTATTAACCTTGAGTTTCTTCTGATTTGGCTTTGTTTATCTACAGAATAGTCTGCCACATATGGGTCCCTATACTATTTGCTATTCAAAATCTTGCCTTTTAAACTACCTATTTAATTATGGGTGCATCAGTCACAAATAAATTTATGTTCTTCATTTCTTTAGAACTAGACACGGCAGCATTTCCCCCTACCCCACTGGTTCTTTTTCTGTTAAGATAAATCTTTTATTATAAATGATAGAAAGCTCAGGAAGATGATGGTGAGGATATATGAAACAGAAAAAAAAATGTTCTCTTCTGTGAGATTAGATCTACAGGGCTGAGAAGAGTGAAATCTTGTTTGGACCAGTATATTGAGCAAACATAACATGGGAGTCAGAGAGGAAGCAATTATAGGCAACACCAATTCTTATCATTTTATGTCAAGGTTAGAGATGGTCTTTTCATTCTGATTATTCTTTAAATCCGAGCTATAACCTTTAGCTTTTAACAAACACTTTCCTAGACACTGTCAGTCACACAGTGGGTCTTCTTGAGACCCAGTGAGAAACCAAAATTCTCCAATTTGTTAAAGCAAAAAACAAGTTGTATTCCTTATTTCAACTCTTTGGGAGGAATAAAACTGTCTTTTATCCTGACATGAAAAAAAAATGTAGTTAACAAGAGCTGCCACAGACTAAAGGACTAATAGGGTAAAATACTAAATGATGATATATAGGACATTTATCTCACTGGATTTCATTTATTTCAGCAAGATGGGTTTGTAGTCTAAATACTAGATGAAGATTATCAATAAACTGGGCAAATAATTTAACTACTCAGTCATTACAAGTAGTTTTAAATATGGCAGACATGGCCTCAGGAGAGTCAGGACTACTAAGAGGGCCTTGAACTCAGGGCAGACATGGAGATGGGACTGTTATTTAAGTGTTATGTTTGTTTTCCCATCAATATTATAAGTTATGTATGCATTTTAGAAGCATATAATTTCTTTGTATTAACTTGCCAAGCTATTGTACAGAAAGATGAACAAACTATGCTACAAAAATCAGAATGTGGATAAATGCCAATTTTCCCTGAGGTTTTAAATGAGATAACCTTACTCCTAATAGAAAATCATTGTGTACTACCATAGAAACAAAATGATGTACCCCATTTTTATACAATGAATCACAATGCAGTCTGTAAATAAATAAATGAATAAATATTAATATAAAAAGAAAAGAAAATGACAGGCCCAGATGTGTATCTTAATCCCTTCTTTTTAGTATATTCTGTGAATTAAACACAATGACACAATTATAATAACAACTGACAATTACTAGAGCACTACTCATGTGCAAAGCACTGATACAGTCATTTCATATATCTTATCTCATTTAATGCTCACAGGAGTACTTTGATATAAGTAAGGAAAATGAGGGAAATAGAAGTTAATTAACTTGTTCAAGGTCATCAGGCTAGTAATAGGATTCAAATCAGAGCCCATACAATATTAGAAGATTCTAATCCAAAGAGAGGAAAGAGATACAGTCAACACTTTGGGAACATCATTTTCTAAATTTTAGATTCTTCATCTAGAATAGGTGTTGATAAACTTTTTCTAAAAAGACAAGTTCATAAATATTTTAAGCTTTTTTGGTTAAGAGGGCAAATCAGAATGTAATGCTACATATATACTTATATAACAAGAAAGAATAAATTATACAAAATTTATATTAATAAAATTCAAAATATAATAACAAGTACATTTTTGACAATATATGTCTACTAATGATAGGATGAAGTTCTTTTTCAGAGACAATATTTGCTAAATTGAACTTCAAAGGCAATGTCCTTATCATAAAATGGAATAAGATGTTCACCTGTAAAAACCATTCTTAGCTCACAAGATTAACCAACAGCAGGATGGCTTTGTCCTAAGAGCCACTGCTTACCAACCAACTCATGGTCTAGAAAACAAAGGCACTGAACTAGGTGATTTCTGAGAACTCTTCCAACCTCAAGATTTTATGGTATTTTCTTACTTTGTAAGCATAATGACTTTTCAATGTCTTCAGTATATTTGGTTTGAAAATAAAATCCATAACCCCCCTACTCCATACATTCTAATAATTAAAGGAATGGATGAATGTAAAGGTAGCATCAAATATTTATATCTATCTTGCAGATTTTTTTTTGTTTAATTAGGATAGTTTAGATTTTATTGTACTTCTGCAGGCCCCTTTGAATGTCATCACAGAGGAAAGATTTCTGTTGGAAAGACATTTATGAATGGTATGTCAGAGGCGGGGAGAAAATTAGAAAGATCTTACAGTGAAATAAGGCAAGAGTCAATATAACACATAGTCTCCCTACTGAAGAAAATCTTGATTTGACTTCATTTATTATTCTATCTTACCTTAAACTTAATAGGGTAAGCTCACACTTCACATAAATTGGTGAATTTGCAAACCATGTTTTTAAAATTAATTTATCATTGTTGTTCTTGTTCTTAAAACTCCTATGGTTAGTTATAGGAATTTTACAAGTAGTTCCTAAATTTACTAAAAAATTTCATAGGATGTGGTGAAAACAAGTGGCTTCCAGCCTACACAGAATTTTTTTTTACACATACAAACAAGTAGATTTTTTGTTCTTACTTAGAACATAAGTATCAAGAAATTACTTGCATATATTCATATATACTCAACTTCCTACTTTAAAAAATATGAAAAAGTTCATCTGCGATACTGAATATCAAATGTCACATGTTTTAGCTATTATGTGAGGTAGAATTGAACACTTGTGTAAACTAAAGCAACAGAAAATACACTAACAATTTTGGATGACTTTATAAAAACTTACAGATGGGATATGACATCTAATTTATGACAGAGTTAAAGATCATTAAAATAATGTTATTATATAGATTCCTTGATGGTCCTAAATAAGGTTGGTCTTAGTAAAATTGTTAGGGAGGCATAATTGTCTTCCAAAAGTGTCACTTTCTACAAATTACATTTTATATTGTCTCCAAATATTACATTTTGTTTTTCAGGTTAAAAACAAATCAACATTTTAAATTTTGACAGGGGCTTTGCAGTATTTCTTTTTTTTTTTAAGTTGAAAAATGCTAAAAAGATACTGAACATCACCAATCATCAAGGAAATGAAAATCAACAACACATGCTAGGATGGCTATTATCAAAAAGACAGGGGATAACAAGTGTTGTTGAGGGTTTGGAGAAAAGGGAATCCTTGTATACCACTGGAAGGAATGTAAATTGGTGCACACACTATGGAAGACAGCATGAAATTAAAAATAGAGCTATGATGTGAACCGGCAATCCCACTTCTGAGCATATGTCCAAAGGAAATGATATCAGTATGTTGAAGATAGAGCTATAGCAGTCACCATACCCATATACAGAAAAATGGAAACAGCCTGAGTGTCCTTGAATAAATAAAAACAATGTGAGACATAGAGCTCACATTTTATGTGCACATATATATGATTATATATTATAGGATTTATCATGGCATATGTATAATGGGATTATATAATACATATGTGGGCATAAATATGTACATATGTATTTAAAATGGAATATCATTCAGTCATGAAAAGAAGGAAATCCTCACATGTGTAATAACATGAATGAACCTAGAAGACATTGTGCTAGAGAAAGATAAGCACTACATAATATTCCACTTATATGTGGAGTCTAAAAATGCCAATCTTGTAAAGTAGGGAGTAGAGCGTGGTTTCCTAGGGCTGGGGGCAGGACAGAAGATGTTGATCAAAGGGTAAAAACATTCAGATATTAGATAAAAAATTCTGGGGCTCTAATGTACAACCTGGTGTCTATAGCTGATAATAGTGGATTGTATATTTGAAACTTGCTAAAAGAACAGATCTTTAATAATCTCACCACATACAACACAAAACACAAAAGGCTTTATGAATGTGTTAATCAACTTGATTTTGGCACTCTTTCCCCATTGTATATGTATACTAAATAATCACATTTTACATCTTAAAATATACAATTTTATTTGTCAGTTATATCTCAACAAAGTCAGGAAAAACTCCAAACAAATAAAAAACAAGTAAAAAGTAAAATAAAATAAATCACAAACAACCCACCTCTTAAAAACAAAATTTAAGGAGAAGGGAAAGATCTTCCCTGTGTCTCTGCAATCTGTCACCCCCTAAGACAACCACTATCAACAATTTGGAGTGCAATGTTGCTAGTCCTTGTAGATGGTGTTTCACTCTGTATCAGTGTAAGATGAGACAATTACCTACAACTTCCTACTGTAACTTAAAATATATTATGAAATTCTTTGCAGACTTATTACTGTATGTATATGGATCAATTTTATTATTTGTAGTAGCTAGAAATAGTCTAATGCAGCAATGTATTAAATCATTTGTTTCTTGATAGAAATCTACAATGCTTTAAAAATTTTGCTACTATGAGTAAGCTGCAATAAAATTGTTGTAGTACATGTGCACATATTTCTTATGGGAAGATTTACACACTCCTTTATTTGAAAGGCAAATTCTTTAAATATTTAAAATGCTAATAGTGTTTTGTTAATAAAATAATTACCATTATTGAGCACCTAACATTCCAGGCAATGTGAATACCCTTCAATTACATTATTCAATACTGTACATAGTTGTTATATGTAGAAATTCTGATGGTCCAATTATGAAGCACTTAGTTGTCACACTTTGACCAATGTGGAATCATTCATTGAAAGTTTCTGACTAGGGGAATGGTCCATCTCTCCCATTTGAGTAAATCATTCCTAGAAAGAAAGAAAGGAGATGGTCTATCTTTCCACCAGGAAATGATATCTAGAAGACTGAATGATATCTAGAAGACTGGGGACCAGATAATGGAGGACAATATTTGCAGAGGGCTAACATCAGAGCAGTGTAAGACAGATCCATCTTCTTCTGTGTTCAAAACTGAAGCAAAGGGGGCAACCTAAGTAGGAGATAAACATCTCCATTCAAGTTTTACCTGTCAGACAACAGCAACCTGTTCAGAGCCAGAGAAGATTAGGGGTACACTTTCCCACTCTGACCATTGTTTCCAGTGGCCTCAAGACAGTGTAAGTATTACATCAGAGGAGGTATGGATAGGAAATTCCCAGGGCCAGTTAAAAAACAAACCCAGAGTTTTCAGGCCTTAAAGCTATGTCTAGTTTAGAATTTTTGCTAAGGTTTTTCAGATATAGAAGTGACCTGAAACAAACAGACCAGAAGCCAACCATTTAAAACACTGAGTTGGCAGAGATATAACAATAGGACAAAAGATGAGAGAGAATACTAAGGGTGAGGCTCTTTCAGCATGATGGTGCTAATCACAGAGAGAGAGAGAGTATAGAATCCAGATCCCTTACTAAATTTAAGATGCCCAATGGACAGCCAATAGACTGAACAAGAACATTGTTGCATTTCTAAGTCTGGACTCAGGCAATAAATTAAGGTAGAATTTGTGATAAAAATCTAGGCGTCAACAGAGTAAAATGGTAATCTATTGAGGAGCACATGTACAAAGTGTAACGGGACAGAGGAGGAGGAGCTAACAAAAGAGGTTGCCAAGTCAGTAAAGTAGAAGGAAAACCAGGAGGAAAGTCATTGAAGTCAAGGGGTGAGATTTTTACAAGAAAATGCAGAAGATCACACATGAAGTGCTTCTGAAAGATTGAGTAAGATGAAAACAGGCCTCTATGTCAATGGGCAAAGTCCCGTGGCAAGGAAGGAGATAATGTAAAATTTTAAAATGGAAGGAAGTGTAGAGATTATCTAGACAATTTTCTGATTTTATGGAGATGAAAACAAATACAGAAAACAGTAACTTGCTTGAGCTCTAATGTATAAGGGCAGAAGCAGGGCTGTGACTCCATGTGACGCAGGTCTAACGCCCAGGACAGGGTTTTACTCTGGAAGAGAATGAATGTTCACTACCACACATTTATCTTCATTTGTACAAAATGTCATTTCAAAATAGAGACTAAGACCCATTCAACACCTGATGTGCTAATCTCAAAGAATTTTCTTTCATCTGCTGTATGCTCAATAGAAATTGCCTCAACACTAGAAACACATAGGGAACTACAATTTAATATTTTGCGGTTTGCGTTGTAATATGTATTTTTCACTTAACCAGTTGAGATACTGCATGTGTTCAGGAAACATGTATTGAATGAGTACATTAATTCCCTAATCCCTGATAGTTAGCATTCATATAACTAATTCACATGCCACTATAAGCTTTAGAATTTAGACATAGATGATGGTTTTAGGTCCTCAAGAAGAAAAAAAATTAAAAGATGAAAAACTAAATGCACTTAAATGGCAATTCTGAGAAGATTGGCAGGGCAGGGAAGCAACAGTATCAGAAAAATAAAAATAAATCCCATTTTTTTTTCCCTGAGGGAAAAAGAACAGAGGTGTAGAATAACTAAAAATGGGAGTCAGGTAAGATTATGGTCTCAGAACCACACTATTTTCTATAGACTAAAAGAAAGAAAAAAAATGTCTGTACTACATATGGATTACAATGACTAAAATAAAGATACTGACAATACCAAGTGATGACAAGTATATGGAACAACTGGAATGCTTACAGTGCTGGCAGAAATGCAAAATGGTACAGTCACTCATCAAAGTGGTTTGGAAATATAAAGTTATACATATAGTATCTGACCCTTGGGTATTTACCCTAGAAAAATAAAAATATTTTTACACAAATACATACACAGATGTTTAAATCATTTCTATTCATAATTGCTTAAAACTGGGGAAAACACCCTAAATGTCTTTCAATGACTGACTATATATAGACCCTGCAGAAAAATGCTACTTAGCAATAAAAGGAAACAAATCTTTGATTCAAACAACGACATGGATAAATCTTAAAAGTATCACACT